>NW_004955418.1:4078699-4087612 GCF_000276665.1 Chinchilla lanigera
GCATATTTTCTCAAGATCTGTGAGGTATGTTAATGGTAGTTGAATGGGAATTGCATTGAATCTTCATGTACAGAAGCTTTTTAATTTGGTATGATCTCATTGATATCAAATCTCTGTATTATTTCTGTCAGAAAGCCTTTGCTTATGCCTATGTCTTTGAGAGTTATACCTATTTTATCTTCTGTCACATTGTTTCTGTTTTAACACTTAGACCTTTGATTCATTTTTATTTTATTTTGTACATGGAGAGATACATAATATGGGTCTGGACTCTATCTTTTGCATGTGGCTATCCAATTTTCCAATTAAAGTAAGACATCTTTCCTCAAGTGTATGCTTTTGACCACTTTGTCAAAAATCAAATAGCTGATTATATCTGGAGATACTTCTTTTTCTTCTGTTGCATTGAACCACATTTCTGTTTTCATTCCAGTACAAAAAAAATGCTGTTTTTTTTTTATCATTGTAGCTTTGTAATATAACTTCAAATTTAGAATTGTGATATTTTCTTCTTTTCTTTTGTTACTCAGAATTGCTTTTGCTATTCTGGGTCTCTTCTGGTTCCATAGGAATTTCTGGATATTTTTCCTCTAGATCTATGAGGAATGCTGTTGGTATTTTGAGCCAGATAGCATTAAATCTATGTATTAGTTTTGGAAGTATAATCATTTTGACTATATTTGTTCTGATGCTCAAGGAACATGGGATATATTTCCACTTTCTGATGTCCTCTTCAATTTCCTTTTTCAGAGCGATGTAATTTTAATTACAAAAGTCCTTCACACCAATTTGAACCTTTCATTTCTGGTTGAATTGACTTGTGTCTTTTCTATCCTTTTCTGGTAAGATTAGCTAAGGGGTTATCTATTTTGTTTATTCTTTCTAAGAATCAGTGTTTTGAATCTTTGATTGTTTGTATTTTCATTTAGTCTCCATTTCACGAGTTTCTGCTCTGAGCTTTATAATTTCCTTTTTTGTACTAGTTCTTGATTTGGAATGTTTTTGTTTCTTTAGGACCCTGAGGTGCATCATGTTTTAAACAAATGAATTTTTCTTTAGTATTATACTTAGGAAATATTAATATGTGATTTGTTCTAGTATTGCTATAGTTTTTAATATTTAAATGATTTGTTCAATTTCCCTAAAGTATTTTTTATTTAATATAGTCATAAACTACTTTTTAAAAACATATCATTAAATGTATGTTAATCTACATGTACATGTATTACACAATGATATCTTCACTCTTTGAAGTCATTTATCAGACATTTTTTGTCAGATAATACATACATTTGTTTATAGTAGAAGGTTTGTATGTAATATTGTATGTAACTCTTCTTCTAGTACTATTCACTGTATTGTAACACATTTTAGTATGGAAGAATTTTAGGTGAATATTCCTTTGGGCTGAGCATGCATATCAAACACATAAACACTAATAATGAAATGAATTAGTAAGATTCTGAGAGGTTCACAGAGATAACTGTCATTGAAAATTATGTCCAGTCGTGGTTAATAGTCATTTTTATAATAAATTGATATTTTATGAGTTCCATATATGGGCATATGATTACTAAGACATGTCATTTGGGTTTTTATTCTGGAAAGAGGGAATGATCAAATAAAAAGAGGGGAATTTCTATTAAAATCTAAATATTTTCTGAATCTTAGTTTCTGAAACACAAACTAAAAACAAATTTAAAAACTTTTTCAATCCATCAAGTTGATGAAAGATACTAAAACCAAATGGATAAGGTAAATTGAAGCTGACCATGGTGGCACATGTCCATAATCCCAGCACTTGGGAGGCAGAGGCAGGAGAATCATTGCAAGTTTGAGACCAGCCTGGTCTACAAAGTGAGCTCAAGACCAGCCTGAACCGCATAACTAGACTCTATCTCAAAAAAGACAAAAAAAACAAAAAAACAAGATAAATTTTAAGAGACAGTTTATAAATTTACTCTTTCATTGCTTGAGCTTTAAACTTTTACTTTAAGAGCTGCAGGGTTTTACTCTTTTGCATGGAGTGGAAAAGTAAAGACTGATTTGGAAAACAAAAAGAAAAACAAAAAGGCATTAGACATCAGGCAATTTTTAAGCAACTTTTCTTATTTATTTACAGTAACATTGCTAATGTGTTAAACATTTAATTTCAAAGAATAGGTCCATGTTAATTGTAAGACATTTAAGCATACATAAAAACATAAAGAACATCATTTGTCAACCATACTGAATATAACATTTCCAGTCTTTTTTCCTAAGGAAAATAATGGTATATATGGAGTTATATGAGAAAAATTATTTGGTAAAACATGTCGGTGACATTTTAAATTTTCCTATAGGATGATTTTAGTGGTTGTGCAATACTATGTATGCAATCTACAGATTTTTAGTCCTTAGAGACTTTCCTAATTATAGGTGCTTCCAGTATTTGTTATGTGATACTACATTAGAGTCCTGTAATGTGGAGGTTAAGTTTTCAAGTCAATGTAAAAGGCAATAGTCTTATTGTTAAAATTATAGCTGAAATAGTATCAAACAGTTTTTACCTGTGACATTCATGTTCTGCCTCTAAATAGGTCTATATGGCCAGGAATCATTAAGGACTTTTTTACTGTCACTGCCATTTTTAAAGAGAAATGATTATTTATTAGGTTATCAAGGTATTATTTGTCACTGGGAGTTGATAGACAATTGGACTTTAAAATGGGCAAAAAATAAGAGAGTTTTGGGGTCAGGCTGAATAATATGGTCTCAGCATAATGGATTAGGGCTCCAAAGAGCCATGCCCTGGCTGCAGATGATGTTGCCCAGTACTTAGTGTACTGGGAAGCCCAATTTAGGATTTGTCTTTCAGTGAGAAACTTAGTCATGGGGAAATTCCACCAAAGGGAGATCAGGATATTATCAATGGTGGAAGAGAAGTTACACAAACCACCAAATATTGTCAGTCTTGAAGGAAAAAAGTCATTTCCTTCTCTAATTAAGCATGAAATAGAGAAGTTGGCTAGCATTTGGAAGCCATGTGGTACAAATTAGAACACCATTTAGCAAAATGAGAATCCTATGCTCTAAGAAACACTCTAGGACCATATGAGAGAAATAGGTCCATAGCTTTTATTTTATGGTCACTCCTTATTTTAAGCCCATAGAATGGAATGATAGGCAGAGTTATCAGCTCTGTCATTTAAATCATACATCTTATTTTGGTAAAGGATTATAAGCAAGTTTAGGATGTACATTTCTAGGGGAATATCCATTTCTACAATGTCTCAACCAAGTAGCCATTGTCTCTCTACTGAATCTATGGGTATTTTTTAAGCAAGACTTGAGCTCTATGAAATTGAACTTATATGTTATGTATATCTTTCCTAGGAGGCATTCTGACACTCTCCTTACCTGTTCATTTGGGTTCATGCTAGAAATTAGACTAGGAATCAACTTTGCATTTCTCTGCTAACATCTGAAACAAGAACCAGTGCTTTCACTTTTCCCACATCCCAGTTGCCCTTTACCCGAAGCGTTTTCCTATCCTTTCCCAATGTCTATCATACCTCTGAGTTTAAATTAACTCTTTCAGGTTTTACACTAGTGAGACAATGCGGTGCTTGCACATGCAAGTCTGATTTATTTCACTTATGAGGATGGTCTCTAGTTGTGACCATTTACACATAAAAGCCTTGAGTTTATCTTTTTTATAGATGAGCAATATTCCAGTATATAAAAGTACCACAATTTTCTTATCCAGTCCTCGATGGATGGACATTTGGGTTGCTTCCCCAATTAGCAATTACAAATTGTGCTGCTATGAACATAGGTGCACGTATATGGCTGTGATATTATGTTTTTAGATCTTCTGGGAAAATACCCAGAAGGGGAATAGCTGGGTTGAATGCTTTCAAACAGAACTGAAGCTTTGGAAAAGAAGAGGCCTGCAATATTTCTGCTGAGCTGGAGAATCTTAGAAAAAGAGTAGTCTGTCAGAAAAATTCATGTTGCTGTGTCACTGGCAGACTCTTTTCTTTCGCAAGGCCAATTCCGGGTGTTTAATGCCCTTTGTATGAATCAGCTTCAAGTAGGGTAATAAGCAAGACATATGACCATTGCTATGAAAGCTAAAGAGGACTTACTTTCCTGGAGATGGAGGCTTCTTCTTCTGTGATTCTCATATCATGCAGAATTCCTCGATTCCTTGGATTCCTGTGATGTTCTGAGGGAAATATTCCTAATTCTTAATTTAAATTCATTATTATCAAAGAAATGGAAGAGGCATTGCAGGCTCTCTTTTCTTTCCTTTCAGCTCTGTGCAAAAATATACTTCGTGGTATGGATTTTCTAATCCAAGCCCTTCCAATACAATTTCTTTCTTTATATATTAGTGTTTCCATTTTTAATGATTCAGCATAACAGCCCACTTAATATATATTTTTATTTTACTATTTTAATTTATAGGAATAATTTTCCTACTTAAATTTCTTTTTTTTAAATTTTTTTTTTTTTTTGGTTTTTCTCCAGTACCGGGAACCGAACTCACAAACTTGTGCTTGCCAGGCAGGCGCTTTGCCACTGAGCTAAATCCCCAGCCCCTCTACTTAAATTTCTTGAGTCAGTAGAGTCTCACTAAGGTGTACAAGATCTGTATTTTTCTAGCACTGTACAATTCCCATAACTTCATTATCTTCACTTCAATTGGCCTCTCCTTTTCCAAAATGGTATATCTATCTGTCCCTATTTTATATTGATTTTTCACTCAAGTGTACCTTTTTCTCTGTTAACATACATTTATTTCTCCCTTCAGATTCAGAGGAAGGTTTACTTCATTGAGATAAACTATGCTGTGTCTTTGGTTTTTCTCTGACTCCCATGAAAATCTCGGGCAGAGACATGTGTTCTTATACACACCTCTCCCTCCTTGCTGATCTTTCTCTTATGCCTTCATGATGTCATAGTCCCTGCCTGCATATCATAAGATATTTTCTCTCACTTTTATTTCACTGACAAACTTATTAATAAAAACTCCACACCTTTCATATTTTCACCACTCATTTTCTCTTTAAGCTGTTGTAACTATTCCTCTGCCTCAAATTTCTTTCCTGATAGTCAACAATGACCTCGTAAATAAATTCAGATGCTATGCTTGGCTTGAAATTCTTGGAGGCTTGAGCAATTGACATCAGTCTGAGTATGCTTGAAACTGCAGGTCTTACTTCATTAATCCAGGTCAAATATTTTAAAAGTGCTTTGCATATAATAATTCATGTAGTCCTCACAGGACTCTACGTGGTGGTATCTTAATTATCACTATCTTACAGATTAAGAAACTGAAGGTGGGAGATGTCAGACATTTGCCTAAAGTCCAGTTCCAATGGCCTTGGCTGTCTTACTTCTAGATTCTGTGGTTCCTCACTGCCACCTTCTATGAGCTCACCTTTCTTCATGACCGTCACTGGTTTTCACTTTCTTTCTATATTCATTTTTTTAAAAAGTGGTCCTCTCTTAAAAGACTTTGTAGTAACCAATTCATATAGCTCTTAGAACAAAGCTTATTTGTTTTGCATTCAAAATTCTGATTTATTTGAATACTTGTATTTAAAAAGTCATTTCCATTCTCCTGTCCTATTGTATTTTATATGCCTCTTTTAAGAGAGATCCCTTACAAAGCTCCGCTTTCTTCTCTGGATTCTAAAAACTTATTTTATGGTACAATCTCTCAGACACTTTGTTGGAAATTCAAATGAGAGGAAATGGCCTACCTGAAATTTCATGTCTGCCTCTCCACTACTGGAGAAATGCCACTATTTAAAAAATAACCAGGTATATTAGAAAAGTGGTAATTTTCCCAGAAGAAATCCCATTGCTGTTAGAAAAGGAGAAATGATATTAGGAAACAGCAAAAAAGTTTATAGGAAGTGTTCAAGTTCAAAAAGTTAATCAATAATCTTGTGGCATTAATCATTACATTCAGATTTAGTTTTGCAAGACTTGCATGGTCTATTTGCATTTATTATTCCTGAGTATAGCTGAAATAACATGTATATGGTAAGTGGAGACTGAAAAATTCAGGGGCAGAAAGCTATGCAAGTCAAGGGCATTGTAAATATAAATGTAGAGCCATCAAAGCAGCAGATCCTCAGTTAGGCATTTAAATTCTAGACTGTTTGCTAAGAGGTATGGCAGAATATTAGGACACATGTTATCTAAACCATACTTTTGCCTGAATCTAACACTTAGGAGGAAGAGATTGCAGTATGTAGACAGTGAGTTCAAGTTCAACATGGTAAACTCAAAAGATGACCAGTCCTGTTTTACTCATTCTCTTCAATGTCTTAGGGTGATCTTGACTGTAGGGGTAGACAGTTGAATAAATAATGTCCTGTGTGGGAGCAGCCAAGTTGTTGTATCTACAGCTTTCCATATCTCCACAGATGCCTGGTGTTTCTTGTTTAAAATTTTATTTTAAAGAATGAAAAACAAAAAAATAATAAAAATAATACTGAATTTCAAAACAAGATGATAAGAGGTCAATAATGGCTGTTATATTACATATCGTTCTCTTCAAAGCGTTTGTTCAGATTGTCAGATATAGGCATGAACAACTGACCAAACAATTAAGCATTAACTGTTTCTTTCAATGAACCAATAGAAACCAATTGAAACAGGTAGTACAATTATTTTAGCTGTCTTGCATATATATTATTATCTCTTCTTTGTTTTTCTCTTTTGCCTTTTCCCCAATTTGTTGTTGTTCTGTCCTTTTGAGCAGTTTCTTTACCTTTCACAATATCTATTGTACCTTTGGATTTTATTTTGTCTTTCAGTTTATTACACTAGGGAAACAATAGAATGTTTACACAGGTCTGATTTATTTCACTTACGAATATTGTCTCTAGCTGCATCCATTACCTATAAAAGCCTCGAGTTTTTCTTTCTTTATAGCTAAGTAATACCCCATTATATAAAAATACCACATCTTTTTTATCCATTCTTCAGTTGGTGGGCATTTGTCTTGTTTCCTGATGAGAACCACTATGAAGCAGACCTGAGCAGTATTTAAATTAATTAATTGGCTTTTCATGTTCACTTGTGAATCTGTCCAAGGTCTAGGCTCCTTGTCTGGAAATGGCAGACTCATAGCAAGTGAGCTTCTGTGAGTCAGTTATCCCTGCTAAAACCTGGTAATGGATGAAGCTGGAAGGCCTCAAAGGATAAGACAGGATCACAGACAAAGACACCAGGGTCCGAGATCTCAACTAGATGAAGACTATAGCCATAGGCATCTCCTGGGTGGATTAATTTAAAACTTTACTTGGAGAAGTCCTTGAGTGATTCTACCCTTCTTGAGTACTCCCCTCCCTTCTTCTGATAACCAAATAAATACAGGCCACTCAGAGAAAAGAATCTTGAATTCTCTGGGAGGGCTTTAATCCTCTTGTATTCCTCAAATCATTCCATTTCCCTCTTTTTATTTAGCCTTTACTAAATCTCTTTCAGGAGACTGTGGATCTGATCAGCCAACTATAACTACGGAATATTATTAACCCAATAACGAGTGCCTGAACAGGGACTTAGACTAGAAATTTTTAACTGATTGAATAAGTCTACCTAGAGTAGAAAATTGTGGGAGATGGAGAAGTCCTTCACAGGACAAAAACTTTGTCAGGGATGACTGAAGAAATGAGGAAAGAGAAGCATTCCATAAGGAATAGGGTTAAGTCTTCTTGCTGTGAACAAGCCATTTTTATACGGGAGTAAAATGGGCCAAAAATTTTCAGCCAAAGAGCAGAGATACATAAAGCTGCTCAATGGGTTGCTTAAACACTCAGGGGCTCATGTGCCAAAAAAAGACCTAACAAAAATGTTACAAGAAGTAATCAAATATAATCTGTGGTTTCCTCAGACAGGCACTGAGATATTGACAACTGGGAAAGAGTTGGAAAAAATCTTTGAAAGGCACATAGAGCAAGAAAAATCATTTCCCCTGAGACGTTCTCAACTTGGAACTTCATTCGTTCAGTTTTAAGTCTGCTGCAGAGCTTACAGTCAGCAGCCTCTGACTCAGACACAAAAGAAATAAAAGAGTTCCCAGTAGAGAAACTTAGGCAGGAGCAGGAGCCTTTCAAAAGAACATCCCATATAGCTCTAACTAGAAACTTACAAATTTTAAAGGAACAAGCAGGCACAAAAGGAGAAATCATTGGCACCTCTGCTTGCTTCTCAGTTGAAACTCAGCAAAATGGTCATAATGAGATTGTTTTCTATTTGCCTTTTGAAATACAGATATTAACAAATCTTAAACAAAGTGTTATCAATAATAAGAAAACCATGAGGGCTCAGGTTATGGCTGGTTTTAATAAAACAGGAGGGGGTAATCTAAAATGTTTTAACTATGGAAAAATGGGAAATATTAGAAAATAATTGTAGAGTTCTTGCTGGATCTAGTGGGGCAGTCACTGTGACTGCAACAGGTCGAGGGAACAATGCCTCTGGCACAGAGGAGTTTGGTCTCAAGACTGGACCATCTAAGATGCCAAAAAGGGAGACATTGGGCCAGACATTGTCACTCTAAAATCCAGAAGGGTGGTACATCTTTGTCAATAAAAGGAGAGAAGGACCTTCTCTCAGGCCAGCCAAACAATAGAAGAAATATGACTTGTAAGTCAGAATATTAGTCAGCTTTATTCAGTGCAAACACACCAGCAGGTTTGACAACAATCTCAAAGGCGGCTCCCTGGAGGGATATAAATTCCCTCACCAGGGGAACAATACGAAGTACAGAATTAGATCTTGCTGCAGGTTGTAGAATCACTCTTATTGGGGGGGGGGTGACAAACCTACCCTAATTCCCACAGGAGTTTGGGGTCCATCACCTGAGGGAATCATTGGTCTTGTATTGGGAAAGGCTGATCTAAATTT
>NW_004955418.1:4087847-4096575 GCF_000276665.1 Chinchilla lanigera
CAACCATGTTAACTATCCTGTATATACATACATACAAAATTTCTCCTTCTTTCCCTTCTCTTTTCCCACATCCCAGAAGCCCTTTACTCTTCAGTGGTTTCCTATCATTTCACAGTGTCATTTCACAGTGTGATCTAAATTTAAAAGGAAGGACTCTTGTGCTTAGTATGATTGATGGTGACTGTTGAGATGAAATACAAGTTTTTGCATGTGCTATGGATCCCTGGATTTTTGAACAGGGAGAAAATGTGGCACAATTGATTTTGTTACCTATAGATAAACCTTCCTTTGCTAAATATAGACAGTTCATGAGGGAACAAGACCCTCAGAATAAGACTACAAAAAGAGAAATTTATTTTACAGAGGAAGTGACTAAAAACAGGCCTGTGTTTTAGAAAGATCAATGGAAAATTCTTTGAAGGTTTAATAGACACTAACACAGATATGTTTGTATTTGAATTAAAGCAATGGCCCACCATGTGGCCAACACAAAGGGCCCTTACTTCTTTAGTAGGACCTGGATCCCCTGAGCAGGTACTACAAAGTGCCTCACCCCTGCCATATGAGGAGCCAGACCAGCACAAGGGCTTCTTTTTGCCATGTGTGGCACCTATTCTGGTCAATTTGTGTGTATCTTGGTTACTTTTCTCTCGTTGTTGGGACAAAATACCTGATGCCCAAAATTAAGGAAGGAAAGGGTTATTTTGCTTACAGTTTGTGGAGGTTTTAGTCCATACTTGGCAGGTTACAAGGCAGAGTGGCACATGGCAGAGCACTACAGCCCATGGTGGCAGAACACAGCAAAAGCAACAAGTACAAAAGGGAGGAATAGTGGCAAGTAGCCTCTTCCTCTTTCTTACATATGCAAACTATCCACCCCAGGGTGGGTGTAGCTCTCACACCCATAATCAATCAAACTCTAAAAGCCTGCCCCATGACTGCATGAGGCTTTGGAGGGACAAACAGACACATACCATAACAGTGGGGAAGAAATTTGTTACAAAAGTGGAAATTACTGTTGACTAATGATTCTGATGGAACTTTAAACAATCCAATTTCAATTCTAAAATTACATGAGTAGATTTGAATCCTAAAATTAGTCAAATGATGATTAACATGGAATATCAAAAGGATAGAGGATTAGGAAAGAATTTACAGGGAATCAAAGAGCCTGTAAGGATTACACCCCAGAATGAGAGGTGTGGTATCAGTTATCAACAGATTTTTTTTTCTTAATGAGAGCCATTAATGCTTCTCCCTCCAAAACAGCTCTGCATTTACAATGGAAAACTGGGGAGCCTGTTTGGGTGGATCAGTGGCCTCTTATTAGGGAGAACCCCATCCAGCTACAAAAATTAGTTGAAGAACAATTTCAGCTAGGACATTTAGAAAACTCAGTTAGTCCTTGAAATACCCCTGTCTTTGTTATTCCAAAGAAACTGGGCAAGTGGAGGCTATTGCAAGATTTAAGAGCTGTATATGTTTGCTTACTTCCTAGGGGGGTGCTGCAACCAGGACTGCCAAACCCAAATGCAGTTTCCAGAGACTGGTCCCTCATTAAATTTGATTTAAAAGACTGCTTTCTTAACATTCCTCTTTTTCCTGCAGGTAGGCCACATTTTGCTTTGTCTGTACCTAGTTTAAACTTTATAAAGAGCCAATGCACTGATATCAGTGGGCCACATTACCTCAAGGAATGCTAAATAGTCCAACTTTGTGCGAGCTCTTTGTACTACAGGTCTTACAGAGAGTTAGACAAGTTTTATATTGGCAAGCAGCATTTGTAGATTTTATAGGACAAATTGATGGTCATTTTCCCAGTGATCCTATCTTTTAGTTTTTCTCAAGCTTTCATGTATTATTCCAAAAATTACTAAATTTGAACCTATTTCTGATGCAGTAGTCTATTTTATGGTGGTTCATCAAAGATCAAGGTTTATCAACAGGTAATAGAAACTGGAGGACTCTTTGCACAAAGGTCTGAAGTTACAGCCATTTTATTTGTCATACAACAACTTAACTCTGAACCTATTAACATAACTAGAGATTCAGCCTTTCTACCTTACTCAGAGACTGAGAGTGCCACCCTACAGTTGACTTTAGATCCACCTTTATTTAATTTGTTTTTCAGGCTACAAAAGACAATTCATAATCAAAAAGCACACTCCCCTATTGGTCATATAAGATCTCATTCTCATTTACCTGGATTTTTAACATATGGGAATCAGCAAGCTGATTCATTAATCACTTTTGCTACTCCATTTGATGCAGCTAGACAGTATTATTCATGCCATCATCAGAATAGTAAGGCTATAACCAAAGAATTTCAATTACCCTGGTCTCAAGCAGGACAAATTGTTATGTTTGTCCTACTTGTCAAAAGATTCCTAGGCCTGTGCCATAAGAGGGCAATAATCCCAGAGGCTTAAAATATAATGATATTTGGCAAATGGATATTATACACTTTTCCTTTTTTGGAAAACTACAACATATTCATGTATCTGTTGAAATGTATTCTTATTTAATTCATGCAACTTGCCACAGAGGAGAAAAAGTTGGCCATGTTCAACAACACTGCTTGTCAACAGTTGCTTGTATGGGTGTTTCATGCACCATAAAGACTGACAATAGGCCTTCATGTATTAGTAAACCATTACAATCCTTTTTCTAACTATGGCACATTAGATATATTACAGGAATCCCTGACAACTCAAAGACAAGTGATTGTAGAAAGAGCACACCTATCTCTTAAAACTCAATTACAAAAACAGAAACAAAAAGAAAGAATACAGATATCCCCACAAGCACAGTTATATTTAGCCATTTTTACTCTAAACTTTTTAAATTCGGCTGCAGATAATAAATTGATTCCTGCCGAACTTCATTGGTCAACATCCCATGATGATGCCCAACATAGGGCTCAAGTGCTTTGGAAGGACATCAACACAGGGAAGTGGGAAGGACCAGTTCAGCTAATAACATGGGGAGGAGGTTATGTTTCTATCCTAACAGGTCCACAAGGTGGCTGTCACCCAGGAATGTATGATCTTGGCAGGAGACATGACCAACCCTGGAGACAGTCACTCATGATGATTCCACTGATCGGGGCCCTGCAGAGGACGAGCCTGTCCCATGAGGCTCACCCCCAGAGACTTGTCAATCAGACAGGCAATCTACCACCAACCCCTGAAAATCCTTTGATTGCCTTAATGGTTCCACTGACAATATCCTATGTATAACATTGGTTTCAAGACAAGATTATTGGATTTATGCTCCTAATCCACCATTACTTGGACAGATTTTCCACCTAAAATTTATCATGAACCAGACACTACTGGCCTTAAATTAGATTAAGAGGTTTTTATTTCTTCAAATTCTTTTTATACAAGAGCTCTATTAATTTACATATAAAAAATTCTGATGAGTCTTTTTATAATTACAAGCTTTAAAAATTCTTACTACAATTTGATTTGGCCAAATATATTTGAGTGCACTCTGATTTTATAAGCAAATTTTCTTTTGTGTGTGTCTTTTTTTGTTTGTCTCTCTGTCCAGTCTGTAAACAGCTATTTCATTTGAGCTGAACAAATTTTTCTTCCTTTTTTGAAGCATTTGTCTATAATTTTGTTTGACTTATAGATAAAATGTCATCTGAAATTTAGGATATGCTTCCATCAAAGTTACCAGCTGGTCAAAATGATGTCAAAATTGTTTTTATAAATGTCATGTGTTTTGTTGTTTATGTATTATGACTTGAGAATCTCTCATTATTCAAATTTAATGTGTTAAATGCTGAGATTGAATTTTCAGGGGCTATAAAAAATTATTAAGATAATTAAACAAAAACCTCAGGGTGAGGAGAAACTGTGGGACAGGACTCCAATTGATGAATAAAGAAGCAGCTGCCTGGAAACATTCTTCCAGTTCTTGTTCATTAATGGGAAGCCCCAATAATCTCCATAGCCTTATGAGAAACACCCAATAAATACTGTTCAAAATATATTATGGTTATATATTTATATTGGTCACCATCAAAAGGTTAAGTTTTAAAAAAAATAAGATTATAAGGTTTTCTGATTAGAAAAAGTTCTTGCTACAAAACTATATTAAGAAACAAAATAATGACAATTCATTATTGCTAATTTCATGGTATATTAAATGTATTCATGTCTTCCAAATGTACATTATTCTAAAATATAAAACTAGAATTGTTTATAGTGATAAATATCTGCCTTTCTCTTGTGCCCCAAATATTTGCAATAAGAGGTTCAAGTCAAGCCGATATAAGGTCATCAGTCAAATAGTAATTTTTAGCAAAAACCCATGTGATGTGTATGCTTGTGTATGTGCCACTGCCTTTACAGATGCTTAGATATTGAACAACCCAGACAATGCTACACACTTCTGCAATGACATCCTATTAAAGGAAAACAAACTAGGTAAATGCTTCTTATGTATTAGGAAGGGATAATTGACTAAAAATTTTCCTTTACTCCAAGATGGAAATTTAAATGTATTTCAACAGTGTCATCATGCCTGTTATGCTACACTACTATGTATGGATTTTGATTTCAAATTTTCTCTGTAAAACTATGTAACTGTTGTCTGTTTACATTCTATAGGGATTCAACTACTAGAACATGGTAAAAAAATTACAGTTCTCTGGCTATACTTTACTTTTCAAGGTGCTCCTCACTACGATGCAATGTCATTAACTTTCTCTTCTGGATGTTCAACAACTGAGGTTTGGAGACCAAAAATTAGAAACATAGATGGGTTGAGCGGATAGTCAATGGTTTGGCCCTAGCCCTCTGAGGTTAATGAGAACCCAGGACATCAAATAACTTTGCTTTGGCATTCTATAACTTGGCTGAGTTTCTGATCTTTTCATCAAGGAGATTGTGGGACCACAAAGGAAAGTGATTCTACAGTGTATAGTGTGCCTAATGAGAGTCACCAGGAAGGAAAAATCTCCCAAGCTTTCAGAGAAAGCAACTTGATCAAGCAATGTCCATGACTTATCCAGAGGGCTGACACTGACAGAAGAACTGAGAGGCACTGTACAGAATTCCAAGGTAAATCCTGAGGAGATTTAGCTGACATTGATAGATAGCAAGAAGTTAATTTTAATTAATACAGATCTCCCCTCAACTTAGTTTTGAACAACCAGCAGAAAAGTATAACCACAAAATGTATAAAATGACATAGTAATACTAATTTCTCCAAAAAATTGATTATTCTTGTCTAAAGACTACCAAACTCCAAGTAACCATACAGATGAAACCAATAATAAATATGCTGGATTCCTTCCACCAGGATTCACCAATTCCACCTTCAAAAGAGAATTCATAACTTGTCATAAATTGTCATTATGGATGCCACCCTGGAACATGTTGTCATAGAGAGATGAGATATTTAAACCAGGGGTGAAGTCTGCTGCTAACAGACCCATCATGGATTCTTTAATGGACTGATTACATTAACATGTTTGCACCTTTTACTTCTGTTTTTAGTCTGCTACAGCGGACACAAAGTCCTACAATACTAGATATGTTTCAACTGCTGCAATTACAAAAACAAAAAGAAGCAATTGATGGAGACCACTATGAAGCAGACCTGGGCAGGATTTAAATTAATTAATTGGCTTTTCATGTTCACTTATAAATCTGTCCAAGGCCTAGGCTCCTTACCTGGAAATGGCAGACTCAGTAAGTGAACCTCTGTGAATCACTAATCCCTACTAAAACTTGTAGTGGTGGGTGAAGCTGGAAAGCCTCAAAGGATAAGACAAGATTACAGCCAAGGAACCTGGATCCAAGATCTCAACTAGATAAAGACTATAGCCACAGGCATCTCCTAGGTGGATTAATTTAATAGCTTACTTAGAGAATTCCTTGAGTGATTCCACCCTTCTCAAGTACTCCCCTCCCTTCTTCTCATAACCAAATAAACACAGGCCACCCAGAGAAAGTCTTGGTCTTAGCCCTAAGAGGATCTTGAATTCTGTGAGAGGGCTTTGATCCTCCTGGAGCCCTGAAATCTCTCCATTTGCCTCTTTTATTTAGTCTTCATCATACACTCATTCAGGAGATTGCAGACCTGATCAGCCCACAACAACTAAGGGATATCATTAACTCAACAGTTTCCACAATTAGCTATGATCAATTGTGCTACTATACACATGGGTGCCCGTATATCTCTGCAGTATGGTGTCATTTCTTATGGAAAAATATCCAGAAGGGGAACAGCTAAAGTGAGACCTTTAATCCTAGTTTTTTGAGGAATCTGCACACTGATTTCCACAGTGGTTGTACCAGTCCACACTCCCACCAAAGGTGAAGAAAGGTTCCTTTTTTCCCACAGTCTTACTAGCATTTGTTTTGGTTGATTTCTTGATGATAGCCATTCTTTCTAGGGTGAGATGGAATCTCAGTGTTACTGTAATTTGCATTTCTCAAAAGACCAATGATGTTGAGCATCTTAAATCCTCTTTGATCTTTTTTTTTAGAGTACTGTAATGTTCACTGTATAAAACTTTTACTTCCTTTGTTAGAGTCATTCCTAAGTATTTCATATTTTGGAGCCATTGTGAGGCTGTGGTTTCCCTACTTTCTCTCTCAGTGAGTTTGTTGTTTGTGTACAGGAGTATTACTGATTTTTGAGTGTTGACTTTGTATCCAGCTATACTACTGAATTTGGTTATTAAATGTAAAAGTCTTTTGGTAGAGTTTTTGGGGTCTTCTATGCACAGTATCATGTCATCTGTGAATAATGATAATTTTACTTTTTCCTTTCCTATCTTCATTCCTTTTATTTCTCTCATGTCTAATTGCTCTGAGTAATGCTTCCAGAACTATATTGAATAGTCATGGCGATAGTGGACATCCATGCCTGTTCCTGATTTTAAAGTGGAAGCTTTCAGTTTTTGCCTGTTTAGTATAATTTTAGCTGTTGGTTTGTCATAGATGGCTTTTATCAAATTGAGGTAAAGATCATCTATTCTGATTTTCTATATGGCTTTTTATCATGAGTGTTGGACTTTATCAAAAACTTTTTCATCATCTATTCAGATGATCATGTGATTTTTGTCTTTGGCTCTGTTGATATGGTGTGTATATATATTTTAGGTTTTTTTTATCATGAATAATTATAACACTTTATCAAACACAACTTACTGGACTTTTCTTTGTTGGTAAGTTTTTAATTATCTTTTCAATGTCATTGAATGACTTTGGGTTATTCAGGATTTTTATACATTCTTGATTCATCTTTGGTAATTCATATGTATCTAGGAATCTGTCCATTTCTTCTGTGTTTTCCATCCTATGAGAGTAAAGATTTTCTAAGTAAATATGGACAATATTTTAAATTTCTACAGGATCTGTATTGATTTCACACTTTTTTTCCTGATTGCATGAATTTGAATTTTTTATTTCCTTTTTGGATAAGGTTGGCTTATTTATTCTTTCAAAGAACCAACTCTTCAGTTCATTAATTCTTTGTATTGTTTTTTTAAGTATCCATTGTGTTAATTTCTGCTCTGATCTTCATAATTTCCTCATTTCTTTGGGCTTTGGACTTGACTTGCTCTTCTTTCTCTAGAACCTTGAGGTGCAGCATTAAGTTGTTTATTTGTGCTTGTTCTGATGTGAGAATTCACCATTACAAATTTCCCTCTGAGTAATGCTTTCATTGCATTTCACAGGTACTAGTAAATTGTAACTGCATTTTCATTTGAATGTAAATATTGTTTAATTTCTTCTTTAACTTCATATGTGACCCACTGATTGTTCAGGATGGTGTTATTTAATTTCCATGTGTTTATGGAGATTTTGAAGTTATTTGGCAATGATTTCCAATTTCATTGCACTGTAGTCAGATAACATGCATAGGATAATTTCAATTCCTTTTCATTTACTTAAGCACTTTCTACAGACTTGTATACGATCTATTTTAGAGAATGTCTTGTGTGCAGCTGAGAAGCATGTGTATTCTGACATTTTTGGGTAGAAAACTCTGTAAAGGTCTAAGTGCATTTGCTAACAAGTGTGTTTCACTTGTTTTATTTCTCTGCTGATTTTTTATCTAGTTGATCTATCTGTGTATGACAATGGGGAGTCAAAGTTGCCCATTACAATTGTGTTATTGCTTCTTTTATTTTTTATGTCTATTAATATTTGTCTGATATAGTTTTGTACACCTATATTTGGTGCATATATATTTATGACTGTTATCTCTTCCTCTTGCATTTTTCTCCTAACAATTATGTAGTGACCTTCTTTAATTCTTTGGATCATTCTTGGTTTAAATTTCACCTTGTCCACAAACAGAATAGCTACTCTTGCTTTTTTCTGGGTTCCTGTTACATAGAGTATTGTTTTCCTTCCTTTGACTTTCAGTCTGTAAGTTTCTTTTTGTGTTCAATATGTTTCTTGTATACAGCATACTGTGAGATTTTGTTTCTTAATCCACTCTGCCAGTCTGTTTCTTCTCATTGGTGAATTGAGGCCGTTTACATTAATGGTTATAACTGATTAAGTATTGGCCTATCTTTGTCATGTTATTTTCCTGTTGTTGGTTTCCTACTTTTCCCTTCTGTTTAATTGCTTCCCTTGTGTTATGGTTGATACATTGTGTCAACTTGGGGAGCCTAGAAGTTTGGCTAAGTGACTCAGCAGGAAGCCAAGGTGCTTACTTTGTATACATCCTGAGCCTGTGGAAGAGGAGG
>NW_004955418.1:4096675-4139127 GCF_000276665.1 Chinchilla lanigera
GCTTTTCTGTTTGGCTGCCATTCCCCCCTTTGCTCTTGTCGCTTTGCTACCTTCTGCCTCGGAGCCAGCCAAGTATGGACTGTAACCTACACAAACTGTAAGCTAAATAAAGCTTTCCTTCCTTAATTTTGGGAGTTGGGTATTTTGTCTCAGCAACGAGAGAAAAGTAACCAAGACACCTTGCTTGGTGGTTATTTTGACTGTTGTTGTATTTTGCTAATCTTGGAATTATAGTAATTTTTATGTCTTTGTAGAATATCTTTCAGTACTGTTTGTAGGGTTGATTTGGTGGTCATGAATTTCTTCAGTTGTTCTTTGCCATGGAAATATGTCATTTCTCCATTAATTTTGATGAATATTTTTGTAGGGCACATCAATCTGGTTTGGAAGTTGTCTTTCAGGGCCTAAAATACTTCACTCTAAGATTTTCTTGACCTGATGGTTTGTCTTGAGAAATGTGCCATGATTCCAATGGGCTTTCCTTTATAGGAGATCTGTGTCTTTTCTCTAAAGCTTTTAATATTGTGTTCTTGTGCTGAATTTCTGGGATTTTGATTATTATATGTCTGGGTGTAGATTCATTTTGATTAAGGCTAATTGGAGTTCTGTATGCCTCACTTACTGTATGTCAAATTGTATTCCCATGTTTGGCAAATTTTCTGCTATTACTTCTGCAAATAGTCTTTTTGTGTCATTTGTGTTGACTCCTGTTTTCACTGACAACCACCTATCATATTGTTTTTCTTTGCATCATCTTGCAGCTGTTTAATTGTCATTTCCTTGTTATTTTTAAGAGATCTTTCCTTTCATGATCTCTAGCCACAATACTGTATTCAAGGTCTGAACATCTATTTTCAGTTTTGTTCCAGCAGTTTTACCAGCTTTCAGTGGAATTTTTAATTTTTTGTCTATCTCTTTGAATCTGTTTCATGCATTCTAATTCTTTCCTATATTGTTTGTTCAATGTTTCCATCATTTTTCTATGTTTCTCTATTTTTTATCATCTATGTCTTCTTTAGATATACTGAACAATTCTTTCATTTTGGTTGTCATTTCTTATTTTTTTAACTGAGAGATTATTTTGAATCTGATGTCTTCTATGGCCTGATGGAGCTGGTTCTTTACTTCAGTTGCTATCATTCTAGAAATTTAAAGTGTATGATCTCCAAGCTCTTCTGTGTTGATGTCTCCTGGACTTGTTCTGGGTGGACTGGAGTTCTAAGATTGTATTTTGCTAATTCATTTTGAAATTTTATATTTCTAAAGTTTTAAAATTTTATTTTCTGTGATGATTTTTGTGAGTTTTGGTAGTAGGTAGCTATATCACTAGTATAAAGGCCTCTGCAGTAAAAGTCTGTACTTAAAGGTTATCTTCTGTCTGTGGGAGATTCTTGGTTTGTGTGTGTCCCATGATTCTACCTTCCCAATTAATTGAGAGTGGGGTGTTGGATTCTGTTTGGCTCAGTCCCCAGTTTTTGGTGTAGGGCTGTGATGACATTAATATCCCAGAGCTTACCAATATTGTTGCATAAGGGTGAACAACTGATTACAGCAGATATGACATCCTAGCTACAGAAGTACAGTTAGCAATAGGCACAATTTAGGAACTAACAAACTGTAGTAACTATTGATTTTGTACTTTAGACCATAGGAGCCAAGTCTATAGTCATATAACAGAACTGATCATAAATCAGGTGTTTGTATGCAGAATGTTTCCTATTGTTAGAGTGGATTTACTTTGGGTTCCTCTGGAGGAGCTAGTTGCTGTTTCCTGGGTGCTTCCCATGCTGGCTGCTCAACCTGCAATGTAGGAGTATGGGCTAGGCACCAGGGTTCCTCCAGACTGAGGCTCCCTGGATGGTGGAGAAGCAGTAGGCAGGGTTTCTCCCCTCCTGAGCAGCTCACTGAGGCTCCTGAGGCTCACTGATTCTCACCATTATTCCTGTGATACTTCTGGCATTTCTTATTTTATTATTGGTATTACATTTATCACACTCTATTATGCTTATCTGGGTATGTATCTGCTTTAAGTTCTTGGGAGTCTGACTTTATATATCTCATATGTCTACAAGCTTAACAAATATCTTGGTGCTTGACAAACAGTATGCATATCATAAAAGTTCTTGAACAAATTATTCAATAAATGTAGGATAAAGGCTTTTTAGCATCTCTGTTTTCATAATCTTCATGACAGCACAGGTACCAGGTTAGAGGGTATGCTATGTGATAATGTGCTGTTTAGTCCCTTTCCCCTTAAAAGCATAAAAATGTCTCATACATATAAAGTAGAATAAAAATACAGTGACGAGTAAATATGGGTAAAGATAAAACTAGGATAGGAAAGTAAGATGTACTAGGGTATACTTTATATAAAAACTTCATACCTCAAAGTTGTGACATATTTGATAAAAAAGGGTATAAAATACTTCTGTGCTTTCCTTCAAGTAAACAAAGAGAAGATATGCTAGTTATAAGGTCTTAATAACTTCAATGAACATGAATGTTATATACCATAAACATAAAGTAAAATTAACAATATTGGTAAGGACAAAAAGTGGGAAAGCAGAACTACAAGGAGGAGGGAAGGGAGGGAAAGGGATATAAGAAAGAAATAAGTTGTGTTATGTACACACACCTCTTCTCCAAGATGAATGTAAAGCATATGTACTATAAATATGTACCAATAAAATAAAATTTGAAAGTCAGACAGAGAAAAAAGAGAAACAAGCCACGTTTTGGTAGATGGAACACAAATCATGTACTAAAGTAAAACCCAGTTTTTAATTGATCCTTAGTGAGGCTTTACATGGTCAAAAATAATTGAGAACAAAGTAACTCTTTTTGGGGTGAAAAGTGTCTTGGTATGTAATTTGGGCTGCTCTTGAACTCTCTAGGTAGCCCAGGCTGGCCTCAAACTTGTGGCAATTCTCATGCCTCAGCCTCCCAAGTGCTAGGGTTACAGATATGCACCATTGGTTAAGTACAGAGAATTCTAATCTTGGTGATCCTTTCAAGTTAATTAAGCTCTTCAATGTGCATTTTTATTCCTAAATTCCTTGACTTGTCAAATTAGATTGTTAGAGATATACAAAGAGTTCATTGGAAATTATCCACTCTAAGTGCTATTATTCACTTCTCTGTAGGTAGTTTTCAGGCTGTTTTTTTTTTGTAAAGGCAATTAGGTAGTAGGACATGAGTTGAGGTTATTTCTGTGTAGTTTAGACAATAAATCCATGTTAGCATGTAGAACACTATATTTTCAACAACATGTAAAGGAGATAATTTATAAATATCATCAATAAGTAATTTTAAGTCAAAAAGGGACCAATTAAAAATAATGTAGATTAGAATATAAAATCCTTGAATCAGTACAGACATTTCTCTCCTCTCTGTGCTGGAATATCTGAATAATTTTAACAGGATGTACAAATTGGACAAAAGAGTATTGCAATTATTCCAAGAGAAAACTGGAATTCTGACCAAACCACAAATTTGGAAATGAATACTGATCCTTATGAATTATACAAGATATGGTGAAAGACTGCTGGGAAAGTTATTTTCAATTTTTCACTCAGAACTTTCCTAAAAGCCTAAATGGTTGAGATATATAAAAGTAATTTTCAAAGTAAAGTACGTTTCCTTGCTTACAAATTCACAAATGTTAACCTTTATTATATAGTTAGCAAGAGGAATTCTCTCTACTTAGCCAATGGCAGTGGCCTACATTGCCACAAGCTGTATAAATTCATGAGACATGATACTTGCACTAAGTTGTCTAACTAAAGCTAAGCCTGTGCATGTTTCAAAACAAATTAAATCCAAATGATTTAATCCAGTGGCTGACTCATTCCAATAGAATGCAGCAATTAAGTCATTGTCTGTGTGAACTATCTTCTATTCCAGTAAACTGTATGGAAATAAATATGAGAATAGAGGACATCAGCAGACAAGAAATCTCCCAATTTGAAAATGAGTGTTTGGAGACAAATTAATGGATAAGTGCAGTAATGAGTTGCACAGAACATATTCTGGAAGTTCTGTTGTGGAGGTAGGAGCTTATTGTACTAATGGAAGTAACAGTGGGGCCACACTGAGCTTAGCAACACTACGGTTGTTGATGAGAGGTAAAGTGGAACTAAGAGAGTTAATTCCAAGTCTCTATGGGAAGCACAGGAAAGCAGTGTCAGCTTTACAGAATGATATCAATATTTTTCTTTTTAAAGTATTTAGATTGTGATAAAATACATATGATTTTACACTTAAATCAATATTGTCTACAATTCAGTAGTATTAAGTATATCCACACGGTGAAATCATGCCACATGCATATTTAGAACTTTTTCATCCTGCACAACTAATTCTTTGTATTGATTAAATGATAATTTTCCATTCTCCCATCATGTCAGTCCCTGGAAACCACCAATCTACTTTCTGATCTAAGAATGTGAGTACCCTTGGTACTTCATATAAGTAGAATCATATATATTCTATACTTTTGTGATTGGCTTTAGCATTTAGCATGTCCTGAAAATTCATCCATATTGCAGCATGTTTCAGAACATACTTCCTTGAAAAGGTCGAATAATATTCTGATTTTGTAAATATACAGATTTTGTTTACCCATCAATGGAAACTTGGATTGCGTCTATCTTTTGGCTATTGTGAATAATGGTGCTATGAAAATGGTGTGAAGATATCTGAGACCCTGCTTTCATTTCTTTCTGACATGCTCAAAAGCAGAATTGCTAAATAATACAGTAATTCTATGTTTACTTTTTTGAAGGACTTACCAACAACTGTTAATTGTGTATGTGTGTGTGTGTGTGTGTGTGTGTGTGTGTGTGTGTGTGTGTAAAAGCATCCTAAAGCATGTGAGGTGGTATTTCACTGTGGTTTTGACTTGTATTTTCATAGTGATTACTGATGCTCAGAACTTTATCATGTGCTGAGTCATCACTTGCATAACTTCTTCAGAGCAACATCTAATCAGGTTCTTTGCTCATTTTTAAAGTTACTTTTAGATTGGTTTTGTTGTGGTTGTTTAGTTATAAGAGATCTTTATGTATTCTTCATTTTCAGATATATGATTTGCAATTATTTTTTGCTGTTCTATGGGTTGTTAATTATGTTCCATAATGCAAAGGAATTTTAAATTTTTATTCATTTTAAAAAATTGTATGTGTGTGTGTGTGTGTGTGTGTGTGTATTTGATATCACACCTAAGAAGTCATTTCCAGTTGTGGTCTTTCTTTATAAATGAGTAAACAAAGAACAGATAATTCCACTTTTATGCAAATTCTTACAGATGACAGCAAAAAGAAACTTCCTCCAAAATGTATGTGGTCTAAATAACTCAGATATAAAAATATAATAAAATTAAATGTGGAAAAAGAAAATTATAAGATTACATTTCTTAATATAAATACAAAGAATATATTTACAAATAAATTCCAATAGTGCATGAAATAAACAATAAACTACAGCCAGTTTATCCCTGAATAAAAGTTTAATATTAGGAAACCTCAGACATGTGTTAAAGTCCTTGTTATATTAAAAGAAGGCTGAGAAATAATTTGATAATATTTAATATCTATTTATTATTTAAACCTATTTGGAAATTTAAATGAATGGAGTTCATCAATCTAATAAAGAGTTAAAGGATTGGCACACCATACAGCACTAAAAACATAGTGGCATTTATACAGATAGTTAAGCTTCAACTTGGGATACCTCAGCAGGAGAGAGGAGTATAAGTTTGACTCTTCCTTTCCTCTTTTGACCTGGGATTGTGTGGCTGGTGAGAGAAATCTAAGATTCAACCATGCCTCCCTCCACTGGTGAGACTCAGGGCCTGGAGACCTGTGGGAGCAGCAGCAGGACAGTAGGACCCTGGATAAGGTGCACACAATGGACAGGCAGAACAAGAGTCTGGAAGTATCCCATGCAACATTAGCAATATAAGCCAACAGGTGATCTCTAACCTTTCAGTTTGTTTTATTCTACTCATCCTCTTCCTCTCTTTTATCAACTATCTCATTTGACTTTATGATACTTTCATGCAAGTAAACATTGTCTCTTCTCATTCTGATTCGCTTCAAAACCCCCAGGCATTCTATTCCAATCTTTCCCTCCTGTGTCCTACAATTACCCAAAATCTGGGTGATCATCCTGTGCTCTCCAACCTTGCCCCTAGTATATTTAACCCCATCCATCTCTCCATCCTACCCTCTTTACTCTTGAACCACCTCCAATAGGGTAAAATCATTCTATTAAGTGGAAAATAATTGCATACAAGCTTCTGGTAGAAGTTGGATTATATTATATTTCTGTAGACCTTTCTCCTATGGTAATAAATATCAGGCTAATAGTTACCACAGTTTGTCAGTAACCAGGCTGCATCTGAATATTTTGTTATTGACAACTAAACTACATTAATCATGATGTCATGTATTGCTATAACCAGCTTTGCCCCCCATATGACAACAATGAAATTGTAAGGGGTCATAACCAATACCATAGTCCAATACCAAAGGAATGGACCCTAAGCCAAATTGATAGCAACTCCTCAGACTTAATAAATTGGGGAGGTATGTTCTTGGGATAGACATAAAAATCAAGAACCACCTGCATCTAGAAGACATCCAGGGGAACAGATACCTCCTAAAAAAGCCTCAACATCAGTGATAATGATATCTAATGTAAGAAATCTACAAACATCAACCCAGAAAACAAAATAAAATAGAAAATAGAAAATGACAAGACAAAGAAGCACAATGAAACCCTCAAACCACCCAGACAAGTCAAGAGGACAAAGATATAGAGGAAATTGGAAGGCAACAAATGGAATTTGCTAAAATGATAGTAGTAGAAGTGAAAAAACAAATGGAAGAGGTAATAGAAAAAATAATCTCTAAGGTGCAAAATAAATGACTATCAAACTAGAAGACTTTAAAGCAGACACAGATAACAAATAGAAGAACTTATGAAAATGATGGAAACCATGAACACCAAACATACACAAGAAATAGAATCAATGAAGCAGATCTATACAGCAATGCAGAACAGAAATTCCACTGAAAATATACCCAGCAGATTGAATGAAGGCAAGCACTGAATATCAGATCTAGAAGACAAGAACATGACTAGTGACTGAGGAAAAAAAGATATATCAAAAAAGTCACAAGAGACCACACAAAATCAACCCACCAGCTACAGGATGAAGTAAAAAAGAGGAACATAAGATTGACTGGAGTCATTGAGAAAGCTGGAGACAGCACAAACACCGTTAAAAACCTCTGCACAGAAATAATGACAGAAAACTTCCAAACATGGATAAAAAATTTGACATAAAAATAAATGAAACATATAGAATTCCAAATAGCCATGACCAAAATAAATCTACACAAAGGCATATAATAATCAAAATTTCAGAAATTCAGCACAAGAGCAAAATATTAAAAACAGCTGGAGAAAAACATATAACCTATAAAAGAAAGCCTATGAATCACAGTAGACTTTTGAAAACAAACTCTCAAATCAAGAAAAGCTTGGAGTGAGGTATTTAGAGCCTTAACAGAATCTTCCACCCAGATTTATGTACCCCACAAAGTTATCTTTCAAAATTGATGGAGAAATAAGGTACTTCTATCACAAAGAACAACTCAAGAAATTTATGACCACCAAACCAGCTCTACTGAATGCTCTGCAGAACATCTTAGAGAGATAGCAATTACACAGAGGAAAAAGACAAGGAATAAAAAACAGGAAAATAACATGAAAAAGAAAAGCCATTGCATATCAGTTATAACTATCAATGTAAATGGTCTCAACTCACAAATCTAAAGAAAAAGACTGGCAGAATGGATCAAGAAGGAAGATCCAACAGTATGCTGCATTCAAGGAACACATTTAACCCAAAAAGAAATTCATGGACTAAAAGTCAAAGGAATAAAAACAATTCTGCATGGCACAAAAACAAAAAAAAAAGTCCTGGATTTTGGAAGGATGATTCTTTTGTAGTATCTTATTACAGAAGTAAATATAAGGAATGACCAAATAAAGTGAATCAGGTTTGAAGGCCACATATATATCATGAACTATAAATTATGGATTAGTTCAGTTTCATGCAACTGAAGTCAAAGGAAAGAAAAAAAAAAACATTTGAGCGTAATGTGGAGAATAAAACAATAGGATAGGCCTTAGGGACAATGTGCTGGAAAATTTGGTTTTGTTATATTTGTTTGTCAGGTTTTTAAGGATTGCAGGACCTGAGTGTGATTTTATACAAAGAAAATCTAGAGAAAATATAGCAATCACAATAAGGAATCTCTGTACTCATTTCCACAATGGTTGTATTAGTTTTCTTCAGTCATTTGTAGGAAAATGGATGCACTTCTAGACTATAGTGTGAAGTGAAGCAAATCAGACATGCAAGTTTAAAACCTGTATGGTTTCTCAAAATATAAATAAAAGAGCAAAATAAATGATGGATAATAGGAATTAGGGAGACAGCTCTTTTACCAAAGGGAGGGGACCAAGAGATAGAGAGAGGGGAGAAAAAAGGGAGGAAAAAAGGATGAAAAAAGAATTTAGATGTGTTTGGTACATGGACCAGCTCCCCATGATGAATGTAATCATTATGTATGGCAAATGTATACTAATAAAAAATGAAAATTGAAAAAAAGAAGAATAGCCAGAAAAGCAGTCATGCTGAAGAAGACTGAAATCAGAGCACCCAGAGAGATGAGATTTTTCACAGGGCTTCTCTTTTCCATATCAAAACGTGAGAGGAAGAGAGAGATGTGAATGTAGAAAGATGTGTAGTGTGGTGGCTGAAAGGGGCAAGAATACCACGTAATTATTTATGATTTGTGTGTTTTCTTTAAAGTGGAAATCAGAGTCATCTGAGTGAGAGGAAGAGGTGGAAGGAAGGAAGTGTAGGAAGAGTTGTGAGTGTTTGTGGGACAGTGATTAAGAACTTTGGGTCAGTGCCAGAGACTTTTAGGTTTGGCTGCTGGTCTCCAGAATATGGTGTACATGTTAATCTGTTTACCCATTTCTCATTTCTACTGTGATTTCATATTCCCTTTTCTTCTTCTCTTTTATTTCTCTCTTCATTAGATTATCAGTCAAGCATAGACGGGTAAGAGACAGGGCTGCTTATATTGGCTTAGATGGCCACACCGAACAATCCACGGTGGAGAAAGGGGTAGAATAGCTAAGGAGGTGACAAGTCAGATCCAAAGATGAATTTCTGAGAAGGGAGATACTATTTTATACAGACAAAATAATAGAAGCCCACCATATTACTGCTGTTATTGATGCTGTGGAGATTCAAAAGCAAAATTAGAGAAACAGTTTCTGGCCTTTGTGGAGTTTCCTAGTTAAGGATAAAGAGCATAATTTTCTAGTTGCTACAGTCTCGACTGTAATGTGTGACCTCATTACCAGTACTTTGCAGTGAGGATGCTGATGAACCTGAGTGCCAGTGTACTGTTGGATTTTTCAGAGGCATGTGATAGGACAAAGAAAAGAAAGAAAAATGATAAAGAAAAGAGGCCAAGAAAGGTGATCATGCTGACTAGAGAAAGAAAAGGTTGAAGAGGTGGGCAAATGACATAATCAAAAGTATATACAAAAACAGATGAAAAATACAAGGAGAGTTAGGATAAAGCAGAGATCCGAATAACTTCTTTTGGAAAATAAATGTATGTGATGGCACTGAAGTTTGAAGCCAAAGGCAGATATTTGCAGGGTTTTAATTGTCTGTTTCAAGAATAGATAATTGCAGGATATGTTCTGGCTGTTGGGGTAGTTTGTTAATGTTTAAAGCACATGAGGGAAATTACAAGTTGAAAGAGCAGATGCTAAGATCTGGATGAACTACTGATATGTATAGTGATGTCAGCTGGGTTGCTGGGAAGTTTGGGAGTAAGAGGACGACCACATGGTGAAAGCTTTCATGAATGATAAGGCACATATGTGGTTACAATTTCCATACTTATCACAGTAATGATTAGGAACTATTTTTCTCACTATAGAAATGCCACTACTTGCCATGTATTCATCTTAACCTCCTATGGTAGCATTTTGGATATTGAATTTATTAAAGATATAAGAATGGGTTCATGAACAATAAATTGATTCCTGAAAATGTATTTATACATTTAATAAAATTCCCATTAGTTAGCTAGTATTACATACTTTGAAAGTTATGGAAGTTATATTTCTTGACTTTAAAGAATTTTTGATTTGTGGAAGTTAGGCTAGACAAGAAAGAATAGTTTAGAGTACGAGTTGAAACAGAAAGTAAATGTATAGAACATGTGTTTGGGTGAATGATAGGTCAATTTTCTTGTCTTTTTCTATGAACTTTGCATGAAAGAAATGCAGACTACATTAGGAGCTCTTCAATTTGTGTGACTAGGAGCTACATTTCTATACAGTTTTTTAAAATCTAAGATTGAAGCAAATTGTCCAAAAACAGGACTTTTTTTTTATTCTTTATGCTCTACTGAGGGACTCTTTAATTGTTTATAATGTTTTATCTTTTCTCACTCAGGGGAAATTCCTACTATCATCCTCATCTTTTCCTTTCTACAAAGTATATGCCCTTCAATTTGGGAATTTCAGAAAAGGCATTACTCATTTTAGAAATAACTCAGAAAAAATTGAGTTTAATAGAATGATTTTTCTCCCTTTTGGTTTTTTCCAAATGTTTTCATAGTTCCTATGGATCTATGTGATGTTGAAGGGAAAATTTCCCCCCATGATCTAAGCAGAAGACTATAGTCTCTGTTTTATATGAAGAAAATAAACTTTTTCACAGAAATTAATAAAAATATGGGAATGTAATTTACCAACAATTATGTTATTTGGCCACTTGGGAATGTTAATGTTGTTTCTCAAGTGAATAATGCCTTTTTACAGAAGTTATTACATTGTTATTCAGGTTTCATTTCTGGGAGACATGACCCCTTGCCATGACACCCTTGACAATGCTATAGCCAGGAGTACCCTGTGCCAATTAGAAAATTCTTTCTAGTTCTGGGAAAAAAGAAATGGATCCAATTACTGTCATGTGACTGATTATTGTCATGTGGCCATGTAGCACAAAAAATAATTTTAAAAACTAACATCACACCCTGAAAATCTCTTAGAGGGGAAAAATAAAGAAACTTCAAAATGTACAGTACTTTCCTTAAATATTTCAGCTAAGAAAGCCAAATGAAAAATGAAGTTATATTTTGTCATATTTTTATTTGTGTAGTGTAGCTCAAAAACAGCCTGAAATTGAGGGTATATAGAAAACTATAGAAGAGTTAAAAAAGAAATTACCATAATAAATGAATAATAATGCAAATATTAAATTACTACAGAACAAACAATAGTAGTTCTGCCAATATTTATAACTTTGGATATGAATTTATCCAAATTTGGCTCTTGGTAAAACTCCTGTTATTTATAATTAATTCCAACTTCATTTTCCTATTTTTGTTTTACCATTGACAAAAAATAACATCCTTGGTGAAGAGCGCCTATAGATTCTAGAACTTCCATAGGAAAAAAATATGTCAAGTGCTGCTCCCAAGTGTGGCAGAGGAACCTTGGGAGAAGGGAGGAAACTCTCCCCACTTAGGCTGGAAGATGGTGGGATGAACAGATCTGGGTCTCCCAGGTCCTCCTTTCCATTTTAACAAGTGAAGAGAACAGAGCAGTTGGTTTGAAGTCATGGAAATGGAGATGAGTTAACTAAGGCCAATATGGACTGTGTTTTTTTCTCAGTAAAAAAGAAAAACATAATTTGGATAAAATAACTCATATATTGTGGACACACACTTTTAGGTAAATGGCCATTTTATGGATTGAATTTTTAAATGTTTTTAATTTTAAAAGGAATTTTTAAAAAAGAACAATAGCAAAACACCAACAACACAGACAAAAACAAAACAAAGCAAAAATAATAAGAATGATACAGGGTTTCAGAACAAAATGATAGCAATTAATAGTGGTTGCTATATTACATATTTCCATCTTCATCAAAGTTGGTCAGATTACCAGATGTAAGGATGCAAGATTGATCAAACCATTGAAAAGAATAAAAATAAAAATAAAAACAAAAATATATAAATGATACAGAGTTTCACCAAACAAGATGACAGAAATTCAACAATGATTGTTATATCGCATTTTTTTTTTTTGTCTTCAAAGTCTTTAAGCTGCAACTTAGTTTTAAAATATCAAAGATACTAACCTCAAATAATCCCACACTAGGCTGTTAGAAGTCACATTCTAGACATATTCTTTAAGAGCATTGTGGGGATAAGAACTTTATAACTATAAACTCCTGTCCTTAATATCTTTTTACCTTTTGGTCTTCACTCATCCTACTTTCCTTTTTATTCTTCTCCATGTAGATTAAAAATTCTGTACTCGGTCTCCAGATATAACCCAAATATATGTTTATCTTGGCACTAAAACTTATGCCTCTTTGTCCTACTGGGCTATAAATGTCTCCAAGGACTTCACTCTTTCTCCACTACTTGGCAGAGAGCTCAGCATGTAGAAGGTGACTAATCATGAGATTTGAGGGAACTGGTTGAATTCTTGAATTCTTAGAATAGCCCAAACTCCCTACTCATTCTCTCTTTATGACGTGAGATCATTTTCAACTCAAACTTGAATCTGTTGTCTTAGTCTGTTCAGGGTGTTCTAACAAAACTGTCATAAACTGTGTCTTTGTAATCAACAAATATTTATTTCTCATGATTCCAAAGAGTGAAAAATCCAAGATCAAGGTACCAGCAGATTTGGTGTCTGGTGAGCATCTGTTTTCTCATACATAACACCTTCTTGCTAAGTCTTCACATGATGGAAAGGGCCAGCTAGCTCTTTGCGGTGTAATTTAAAAGATCACTAATTCCAGTCAAGAGGGCTCTGCACTTCTGATGTAATCACCTCCTAATGGCCCTGCCTCAAAACACCACTACTTTGGGGCATGTAATTTAAAGTTTGAGTGGGGCCCAAACATTCAGACATTATGCACTTTGCTCCCCAAATTTTATGTCCTTCTCATATGCAAAATACATTCATATTCTCCCAGCAGGGACAAAGACTTAACTTGGCCAACTTAAAATACAAAATCCAGAGTCTGTCTAAATAATATTTAAATAAGATATATGTGAGAAACTCAAGGTGCAGTTCTTTCTGAGGCAAGATACTTCCATCTGTGAACCTGTGAAATTACATATGTATGGGCCTTCAAACTATAATGGTGGGATGGACATAGGATAGACATTCCCATTCCAAAAGATGGAGACAAGGAAGAAGAAAGGGCTAATAGTTTAAAGTACAACAAAGTCTGCAAGTCCAAGGAAAAAAGCATTAAATCCTAAATTCTGAGAATACTCTTCCTTGGCTAGATGTTGGGTGGCCATGGCTTTGTGAGGCCCCACCCAGTGGCATTCTAGATGCAGTTCGTACCCAAGCTTTCATAGGCTGGAGTCAAATGCATGTCTTTGGCTCTCTCAGGCTAGAATTTTGTGCCCAATAGTTTCACCAACCTGGGGTCATGCCCCCACTGCTTCCCTGGGAACTGCCCTCTTCAGTGCTCATCACTTGTTGCTGTTTTATAGCCCCATAAATTGACTACCCACCAAAGTGATATGAAGAATTGGGGATTTGAAGAGTTGATCAAATGAGGAGGACAAAGCCTTCAAATGGGAATAGTGCTACAATAAAAAGGTCAGAGAGCACAATCTAGTCTCTATGACTATGTACAGACATAGCAAGAAGGGACTCTCCAAGAGAACGCAGGTCTAACCAGACAGTGCATCTGCTGATGCCTTGATCTTAGACTTCTCAGCCTCCGGGACAGTGAGAAATCAATGTTGAATACAAACCACTTATGATATTTTTGTTATAGGAGCACAAAAAGAAAATATTCCATGATGTATAATTTCAGCAAATTCATCACTACTCAATTATTTTCTGGTATTTTGCCATAACCATTTGCATCCTAAGAGCCATTTACTTTTCTTTCAAAGCTTAGGACTCTTCAGGGAAAAGAAAATTTCCACAATCTGTGTATGAGTGATAGGTCATGTTGAAGAATTTCAAATGCATTGCTTTTGGGAAAATCCCATATCTGCTCCTGGTTACTTGCTTTTTTTATTTTTTGTAACGGGTATTCCAAATTTCCCCAGAAGCCTCATTCTGTGGAGATGTCATTTTAAGAAGATAACATTTTCCATTACTTCTCTGCGAAAATAGAGACCACAGGAATTGAGTAACAGTATCTTTCTTTCTTTTTCAGTCCTCTGCCTCAAACCTTTTTTCTGCTTCCCCAAATTCTGAGGCTATTTTCTGGTTCCTCCAAGATCTGAATCTGTCAGCTCTATCTTTCTTTGATTTTAATTGTTCCCTTTTCATTGTCTTTTTCATTCATGTTTTCAGAAAACATGAGTGTCGATGTAAAAAATTTTCTTCTTGATCATACATCCACTGAATTAATTATTTAAATGATTATTCTACTTTATTTTACTTTTTAATTTAATTTAATTTAATTTAATTTAATTTATTTTTTGGTATCAGGAGTCAAACGCATGGCCTCATGCTTGCCAGACAGGGGCTGTGTCACTGAGCTGTATCCCTGGCCACATTTTAAAAACTACCTTTTAATTCTTATTTACCCTAGCCCTTCAATTGTTACTTACCTCTATTATACCTTTTAAGGAACAGTTCTCACTGAAGGTTTGCTTGATTGTTTTTTAAATTTCAGATTGCCAAACCAAAAGACTTTGTTTCTTAGAATATTTACTCTCTCTATTACATCCTGGCAGTCATTTCCTTCTCTCTTTTCTCCTTCTTCCTGGCACTCCATGACACACACTCTTAAGACACTCTTTGTCTGTGTGATCTGTCCTTCATATGTTTCATTAGTTCATCCTTCTCCTCACACTTTTGTTACATTTTACCATTCCCCATAATTCTCCAGCCTGTTTCTTTTAGTGATATCATCCAGTTTCAAGATTCCTGTTACAACCTAGCTGTATTTCACTTTTTCTTTCCACCCATGGCCTATGTTTCTAGCTGACTCTTAGATATCTCAGCACAAGTATATCTTAAGCATGATGAATTATCCATCATGGTCCACATCAAACTCTTTGTTTTATCCTTTCTGAATCTATTATTTTTATTCATCCTTTACATGGTAAATGATATCGTTATTCAATTGCTTAAAGTAGAGAATCTGAAGATATTCTATGTCTACCTCAAACTCACCCACAATATACCAGTCTTTCTAAATTCAAATGCTAAACATCTTGAATCTATTTTTCTATGTCTACTGCACTGTCTTCTTTCAGGCTGTCATATTCTATTACTCAACTTGTCAAAGTAGGCTCTTTTTTTCTTTTTCTTTTTGGTGCTGGCATTTCCAATACATCTTCCATAATGTGTCCAATATCTATGACTCTTCACTTAGTAAATAAGTTAAAGGTTCACTCTCTTCTATCACACTTCTTCTACTTAACACCTATGGTGTCCAGCCAATTGTACGCCACTGGCTTTAGCATACCGTAAAATACTTCTCCCTTTGGTCCCTCATCGTTACCTCAAACCATGCAGGAATACTTGGGCTGGCCTGATCATGCTATGCTTTGCATGCTTCTGTCTTCCTAAAGTATCCTTCTCTTACATTTCCATTGTGCTCATCTGTCACAATGCCCAGTCCTGAAAGTAGACTAGATATGATAAATTTTAAAAATCTGGCTTTCTGCCTATGCCCAAGTAGTATCTGCATTAAAATTCTAAAGTCCCTGCAAATATACATAGCAATTCCCTGTGTTTTGTAATTCTTTACAAGTAATTACATTTTAGTGATATTTTAATTGCATTATTACTATTTTTGCCTGCTAGGCTCTTTTTAACAGTACATTTCATTCATAAATACGGGAAGTAAATGGAATTTGAGCACTGGTTAACAATGTGAAAAAATAATGAGCAGTTTAAGAATTCCCCTCCTCATCACAATATGAGTTCATTTTCACTTGTGTCCCAGAAGATAGAAATAAAGACCCCGAAGGAACTAACTCATATGATAACTACTGCTTGTTGGAGATGGTAAGGTAGAAGAATTGAGCTGGGAAGAACCCAACTTTGGGAAACTTCCTGGACAGACAGAAGAAGAAAACGCACTGCAGAGGAAAATCCTGGTCTCTAAATAGACACCTGGTCACTGACCTGTAGGGTGGGTGGGACAAGGACTGACCATGGTGAGAGCATGCCGTGAAAGAAGCATGGGGAAGGAACCTGAAGAAGAATTTCCAAACAACTCATGTATGCCTGGAGCAGGCCTGGGACTTACAAGCTTGTTATGAATGGGGTCATCTTATGGGATAAACCCTTCTTTGGCACTAGGAAATTCACTACCTATGATATTTACTGGAAGTTTGCCTGTACATTTTGTAATGATTATCCCTTCTTTTCATCAGAAATATTGGTGATTTTAAGAAAGGTAAAATTGAAAAGAATTAGAAAATCTAGATAGTCCTATTATTAGAACTTACATGACCTTTGCTAAATTTTCTACTGCTTCTCTTTCATTATTAGTTCTTGTTTCGTTTGTATTCTTACTTGCCTCTGTTTCTCTTGAAGTATATTAAGGCTATGTCACCATTGAAAGTTTTATAAAGATTTTAGGATTCTATTGTATTTTATTTGGGAACCATGTATTTCTTGCCCAAATCATGAATGGTAAAAGAGCTGACACATTTTCAAGGGGTTAAAGATTATTTGGAAGCTCTACAACAATAAATAAAAAGCATGACTCTAAAGCTATTTCTCAGATACTTGCTAAATGAGTTTGTGTTGAGTGAATTTTTACCCGGTTCTTTATATATAAAACATCCTTTTCCGAGAAAGAATGCTCCTCTGACGCACCACAAAAGCCAGCCAGGCAGGTTGCACATACCAGAAATTGAGGGATACTTCAGCAGGCCCATCCTATCAAATGTGTGTCCCTTTTACTTTGCTGTTCTTGGTTGAACAGGAGGTTCAGTCTTCCCAGGCTCTTTGCTTCACATTACAGAGCAGCCTACTGGGGTCTTGAGACTGGTGAAGTTGCTGCTGATGTGAGGAATACTGACAGAATGCTGGTTTCATTAGTTACTTAAAGCTATCTTGATAGAGGACCACAAACTTCATGACTTAAAATAATCGAGATTTATTGTTCAGAAATCCAAAATCAAGGTGTTATCAATGTTGGTCCTTTTTGGAGGTACTGAGGAAGAATCTGTTCCCTACCCCTCTCCTAGCTTCTGGCCCAGCTAGCAATCCTTGCTGCTTCTCAGATTGTGGAGCTACTACTCTAATCTCTGCCTTCTTCTCCATGTGGCCTTCCCTTCTCTGTCTCTAGTCTCCTCTTTTCTCTTCTCTGCCCTTTTCACAAGGGCACCAGTGATGGAATTTAAGACCTACTGTAAATCTAGAATGAGCTCATCTTGAAATCCTTAATTATATCTGCAAAATATCTGTCTTGAAATAAGGGGGCAATGAGAATTACCAGGGATGAGAACTAGACATGTCTTTTGAAGGAATTACAGAGGTCAGAGTTACTCATCAGGTCTGAAAAATGAAACTTGTGAACATTTGTTATGGGCCTGTCATTAACATGGAAAAATTGATTGAACTTACAGTTTTCCTTAGGTTCTTGTCAAATTTTTACCTCTATTTTTACAGAATTTCTAGCTGACTGGCTTTGACTCATTGAGGACAAAGCGACTATTTCAGAATTTTAAAAGAAAGTTAGCCAGGCTTGGTGGCACACTCCTGTAATCCCAGCACTTGGGACACTGAGGCAGCAGGATGGTTAAGAGTTCAAGTCCAGCCTGTGCTACAAAGTGAGCTCAAGGCCAGGCTGAGCTGCATAACAAGATCCTGTCTCAACAAGATAGAAAAAAAAAGAAAGTTAAAAATTTATCTGAGACTCTTTTCACAATATTTTGCCAATTTCTGTAATTATTTGCTTACTGTCTTTGATAAGAACAACCAGTATAATGAAAATGGCCATGCTTCCAAAACTGTTATACAGATTTAATGCAGTTCTGATAAAAATTCCAACAGCATATCTCACAGAATTAGAAAAAACAATCCTAAAATTAATTTGAAACTGGAAGAGACCTAGAATAGCAAAAGAAATTCTGGGTAAAAAGACTAGGCAGGGGGCATCATTATTCCTGATTTGAAAATGTACTATAAAGCTACTGTGATTAAGAAGAGCACAGTACTGGCAAAAACAAACAAACAAACAAAATAAACAAACAAATAAACAAAAAGCAGACCCAAGGATCAATGGAACAGATTAAAAGATGCAGAAAAAACTCCAGACATACTTAGCCACCTTACGTTTGACAAAAGTGTCAAACACCTTCACTGGAAGAAAGATAGCCTCTTCAATAAATTGTGCTGGAAAAACTGGCTTTCCACAGTTAAACTAGACCCATACTAAACTAAAATATAAGTGGATCAAAGTTCTAAATATTAAAAGAGAAACACTAAGTTTCCTGGAAGACAGAATAGGTAGAATTCTTGAAGACATTGGTGCAGGCAAAGACTATGAAGGAAATCTCAGTTGCATAGGAATTATCACAAAGAATCAACAAGTGGGTTCTCATCTAATTAAAAAGCTTTCACACAGCACAAGAAACCCCCATCAGAGTGAAGAGACAACCTACAGTATTGGAAAAATTTTTGCCAGCTGTTTCTCAAAGGGTACTATCAGAATATATAAAGAACTAAAAAAAATTGGGCCCCCAAGTTTAAAGACCCAGTCTAAAATATGAGCAACTACTTTGAAAATTGCAATATGCAATGTACTAACTGTTGTTGCTCTCCTACAATCTTGTTTTGAAATTTTTGTACCATTGTTTTTATTGTTTATTCTTCTTTTCTTTAAAATTAAAAAAAGGACTCAGTCTAAAAATGAGCACCTGAAATAGACAATTCTCAGATGAAGAAGTAGAAGTGTCAAATAAATATAGGAAAAAATGTTCAACATCACTGGTCATTTGAGAAATGAAAATCAAAACAATTCTGAGGTCCTATCTCACTCCATAAAGAATGGTTATTATCAAGAATTCTATGACAACTATGACAAATGCTGCAGGGGCTGTGGGGAAAAAGGAACCCTTCTCCCCTTTTGGTGAGAGTAGACTGGTGTAACCACTGTGGAAATCAGTGTGGAGATTCCTAAAAAACTCAGACTAAAGATTCCGTTGTACCCTACTTTTTCCCTTCTTGATATCTTTCCTAAAGAATTTAAAGCATCGTACTACAGCAATATATGCACACCCATTTGTATAGTGGAACTGTTTGTACTAGATAAATCTTGGAAACAGTCCAAATGACTATCAACAGATGACCAGATAAAGAAGACTTGGGTTTTTTTATGAACAATGGGGTATCACTCTTACATAAAGAAGGGTAAACTTGAGACATTTCTAGCTAAATGGATGCCCCTTGAGACCATACTCTGAAGTGAAATGACTTGGATGCACATATATAAATACTGCATTGTTTGCTTGGTGTTGGAAACTGAAACTGTAAATAAGGATAGATATTGTGAAACAGGAAGAAAATGCTCAAATGGGAAAGGGAAATAAATAGTGGAAAAGGAAAAAAGGGAAAAGAAAAAAATGAAAAAAAAGTGAAAAATGGAAACAAAGATTTTGTAAATAAGGAGGGGAGGAGGGGTTGAAAGAGGGGTAGGGGAATGAGGAAAAAATAAGAATCAAATTATGTACAGGTAGAAATTCCCTATGATGAATGTGGTCATTATGTATACCTAAAATTTACCAATAAATTTAATTAGTAAAGTAGAAAAATAGTAATCTCAAAGTGCAAGACTCTGCCAAATCTACAATGTGTTGCAATATTAGAAATTTTGGAAGACAGGACACCAAACCGAAGAAGATTATTCTTGAGTCCTAAAATCTAATGTTCCTCTTTTTTCTTCTTTTCCTCATTCCAGTCGTTCCTAATGCAAAATAAAAATATATATGAATAGCTGCGATAACTGTATTGCTGATGCCTGATGGTGTATTGAAATGAACAGTCAATGGTCACAATTTTTTATGTTCTGCTCGACTGTGCATGCTTGTATCTGGTGGTCTGAGCAACTGATTTGAAGGTAACATTATGCAATGGAATTACAGTGGTGAACTCCTACCATCTTGTCTAGTGAAACTCTGTATTATCTCTACTGTTTTATCGAAGAATTATTTCTTTATTCCCTATAATGGTTTGAGCAGTCTTTCATTCTTACATCGGGTAATCTGAGCAATGTAGTTGAGGATAGCGATACATAATGTAACAACCACTGTTGATTTGTATTATTTTGTCTTGAGACCCTGTATCACTTTGAATGTTCTTGCTTAGATTTGTTTATGCTTTTGATACTGGTATGTTACCACTGTTCTACTTCTTTGTTTGTTTGTTTCTCATTTACTACTCTCTTTAAAATAAAAAAAAATCTAACGGAATTTGTCTTGCTAGGTTTTGGACTTGCTTAGAGTTTATCACCCTCCATTACTATTTCTATCTCTTAGAGTGGGAATGTCCATACCACTCCTGAGCAACCATTGTATTTTGGACACACAACTTGTCCTGTTTTATGAAATGATAGCTGAAGAATTTTGCCTTAGGATAAGTTATGTCCATGAAGTATAGAGAAGACTTTGAACTTTAGAATTTACTGTTAAGGATGGTATATATTCAGACTTTTATGGTTATTGAGATGGAGTGATTATATTTTGCATATGAGAAATACATGGATTTGGAGAAGCTATGGATGAATATTATGGACTGAATATTTGTGTCCTCCCCTCAATTTTATGCTGAATTTCTAATCCCCAGTGTGAGCATAGTGAGGAAGTAATTAAGGTTAACTGAGATTCTAAGGATGGGAATCTGATCTGATAGGATTAATGTCCTTATAAGGAGATACTCTGGATCTCTCTCTCTCTCTCTCTCTCCCTCTCTCTCTCTCTCTCTGTCTATTGTGTGTGCGTGTGCGTGTGTGTGTGTGTGTGTGTGTGTGTGTGCGCGCTGCTGGAAGATTTGGTATTCATTTGATTTGGTTCCTTGGAGCTACTTTACAAGGCAAAATCAAATAAATAAACACAACTGAAGTGTGTGTAACACTGTCAACAAGATATTTTTATATTTTGACAAGACTTTCAAAGCAAACATAAAATAATCAAAAAGGAAAATATATATAGATTGTTTATACTTTTAATAAATATACTAATACTGGTCCAGGTGCTTCGTGTCCCAGAACCACTTGGGGGAATCAGTAGAGGTAAGGTCAGCTGGAGGGGCTGCAGCTCCAGGCCTGACTACCTGGACATTGGCTGGAAGTGTCTTGGTGCTCTTACCAGAATGCTCAGGTTTCCAGCCTGAGGTTTCCTCTTCTGAGGTCATCATAAGCTCCAGCAGTGTGAGAACACAACAAGAATGTAACTATCTGCAAGACAAAAAAAAAAAAAACAAAAACAAAAAACACCACAAACCAAATAGGCCATCATCTTGAACTGGGACCTCAGGCTCCAGAACAGAGAGAAAATAAATTTCTCTATTTAAGCTATGCAGTTGGTAATACTTTGTTATAACAGTCAGAGCTCACTAATACAATGTCCTACATCACATGTTAAGTTAGCTTACCTTGAAAATCACTTGTAGAACCTCTTTTTAAAAAGGTTCTTTGAGAAAAGTATGTTTTTCAAAGTAGAATGTAGAATTAGCTGTTGAAAGAAACATGGCTAGTAGTTACCAGAATGTTTGCTCAATATTCTCAATATTGACATCAGTTGCCTTCCACTATAAACTTTTTAGTACAAGAATATCTGTACATAAATCTTGGACTCAGTAGATACTTTTATGTGTGATACAAAGTAAAAGTACATTTTGCCAAGCAATAAGAAGTTGTACTGTTACAGAAATTTGAAAACATTGCTACAATGCTACTTTAGAGAAAATATTTTAGGTACTTGGCTTAAAAATATACACATAATGATAAATTTATTGGTAAGTTCTACTTCTTAATTTAAAAATTAAGGGCTCAGAGCTCAGAGTGGTAAAATACATTCCCCATTAGATTTGCACATTTTAATGGGCCTGTATTATCTTTGTGTCCTTACTTTTTATCATATTTGAAATGATATCTCCATGAGAACTCTTTTTTTAACTCTTTTTTAAGGCAGGGTTTCTATATTTAGTTCAGGTTAGCCTCGAGCCCTGTAGGTAGCCAAGGGTGGCCTCACACTCACAGCAATCCTCCTGCATTAGCCTCCTAAGTACTGGGATTGCAGGTGTGCACCACCATGCTTGGCTCCACATAATTTTAGAACACAAAGATAAAGAGAAAAATCGCAAAATCTTCCATAGGAAACAAGTAGAAGCAATAAAAACAAGTCCTCTATTATTAAGGAACAGGAATCTGGATGTTGTAAAACATCTCATTAGCCTGTAGAGCAACAACCATGAACACTTGAAGACGTGGATACCTTGAAATAGTATGATAAATTATTTTGAACCTAAAAGTACACAACCAGTGCAAATATAAGATGGAAACAATATTTTAAGACAAGCATGTATTTGAACTTTTTTTGTTTCTTACATCAAAAAATTCCTCGTGGAAACAGCTGAGTAAAATGAAGAAGGAATCAGAAGGCAAATAGGGTATACAAAACTGAAAAGGATTGCAATGATAAAAAGTCCGCAGATGGCCTGTTCCTGTAGTTAAGTTAGAGCATATAACGTTTTCACAAATAGTATGCATTTGGTGCAAAAAATTTTTCTGTGAACATGGAAAATGAAAGCCAAATACAACTCAAAAAAAAAGTCCAGCTCAAAACTAAAGAAAAATTATGCATGATTGTTGAGGTATAACTAGAGATAATCCACTTGAGCACAGTGTGTGACATAATTGCCTGCAAGTACAGTAGTTTTCATGATGTAGAATAAATGCCTCCTTCTTTCAGAGTTGATTACATAGTTCTGTATTGCAGGGAATAACAGTAACTATCACAGTTCTTGTGTTACTTCCTTAGTTTTGATTTCTCAAATCAACCAAAGGTCCAGAAAATGAGAAAAAGTCATTGCCCTCCATTTTTGTCAACTACTACTGTGCTGTTTACTTCTATGGGTTCAGTATTTTTTGATTCTACATATAAGTGTTATAAAGTGATAACTGATATTTTGTGCTGGCTTGTTTTACTTAGCAAAATATTCTCTGGTTCATCCACATTATCAAAAATGTAAGGATGAATAATATTCTTGTGTATCTGTATATACATGTATGTACATGTGTATCACATTTTTTTATTCATTCAGTCATTGATGGACACTGATTCCATTTCTAGGCTATTGTAAATAGTGGTGTAATGCATATGGGAGTTGCAGGTTTCTCTGGCATACTAATCTCTTTTCCTTTGTGTTTGTACTGAGTGGTTGGATTGCTAGATCAGATACTTCTTTTTTATATTTTATCTCAAGTTATTTTGCAACAGAGACATATTAAGAAACATTATGTTGTATATAACAAATATATACAATTTTTATTGGTCAGTTAAAAAAGTAAAAGGGCATATTTTTAAGAGAATGGGCTACGTTTTAAGTGATACACATGTAGTATAATAAAAATACCATGACACATCTTTGGTTTTATCCTGTTGCTGCAGACCAGTGGCTCTCATTGGACTTTAGACCCGGATTTTGAAGTCATGCAACAAGTAATGTAATAAAAACTAAATTTACCCATTTTTAAATTCAGATTACTGTGGATAGCTTCTTTTTGATGGTTCTCAGGACATAGTGGTTTCCTAGAAATGTTTATTTTGTCTTTTTAAGCTGATGACTAAGATTATGAATTGAAGTATACACTTTGGAGTACTAGTTCCAAGAAAACCTGTGCCAAATGCTGTTAACTACATTTCCCATTTCCCTTGGTCCCATGGAGACACACAGGAATGTCTACATTTTAGCTCTTGACAGGTGTTTTCACTGGGACTGTTGAATGTCTTCTAATTCTTTGCCTGTTTTTCAGTTCCTCATTGATTCCTTTCCTGTCTCCTTTCGCTGATCCTACCAATTTTCTACCTTCGTTCCTATACTTTTTCCTTCTTTTTGTCTTCCTGCTGATTCTCACTTTTTCTGTTTTTCTGATGATTCTGTTCTTTCCTTGTCTGCTCTTTTTCTCTCCCTTTCCTCCTTTGCCTTTCCCCTCTTTTTTATTTTTTTGAGCCCTAAAGATAGCCCACAACCACTCTTCCATCAGTTAATTATTCTTCTCAGATTTTCCTTTCTAATTGGTCCTTTCTCCGTTCAGGTAGTAGTCTGCATAATACAACATTAATAGCCAACAAAGAGATCATGGTAGGCATTTCAAACCAAAATAACCAGTGCATTTTTGTGAACTCTGATCTAAAAAGTCAAAGGCCTTGGGCAGTTGAATCCTCCTACATCCTAAAACACTTTAGGAGTATAATTTGTTAGACTTTATCATTTATGAATAAAACTTACCAGAATATAAATTTATTGCTTTTAAATTCTCAAAATTGTTCTTAATATTACCAATAACTTGTCTAGTCATATTTTGTACCAATATATCTATTATTGTTAATGGTATGATAAATCTTTAGAGCTACTTAAGTTTCAAGGAGAATGGGAATATTGGACTCATAATAAGATGCAATATTGGCTACTGATTATGTTGAAATCTCAAGGCATACAGACTAACACTTGTCATATGAGAGATTCGCCGATGTACTCAGATGCTGGAATACTTACATGAGAGATGTCTCATTGCTTCTCAGGCCATGTTAATCAAAAGGTAGAGGGGTTATGATCTCAGGTGTATGCTGTCCATGTTTATTGTTTGATGTGGAAATTGCTGGTGCTCTACCTTCCTTTCAAAACTATTCAAAATATTTTGGGAGCTTTCTTGGGGAGATCTCTGATATTCTTAGGAAAAAGGGCCTAATTGTCTGCTCTATCCAATATTTTCCTCTGCTCAATCTCTGGATACTTTTTATAGTGTTCACTTCTGTCAAAATTCTGATGCCTGCAATTGCAAATGTAGATTGTCAGAGCTAAGATCATTGTCTTACGCTGTTCCCCAAAACAATCTTCCTGAGAAACATAATGTAAAAGTTTGTATCTTCCTCCTATAATATATGCCTACAAAACCAGCTACACTCACTCTGTCAAAACAAAGGGCAAAAGCAGCAGCAGAGGAAGTTTGGGAGGGAGTGGCTCTATTTCATTTATCCAACTAGGGATTCTTAATGAATATTGTTGGTCAGCGCTGAACAAAACAAGCTACATCTTTCTTCACAGATTGATAGAAAGAGAATCCCTGGACTTGCTACTAAGGCAATCCAGAATTCAGATAGGATGATGAGATGTACCAGAGAAGGAGAATGCTTTGTTTTGCTACTGATGGTAGAAAAATATCAGTGGTGTGCTGTCACAGAAGGAGGAATTTGTCAGGTAAGTGGATTGATACAGACAAGTTAGATTAAGGATAAAATGCTATATTTTGAATTGGTAACACAAGGGTTGTTGATCATTTTGATGAGCAATTTCAAAGAGCAGTAGGGAATAAAAGCTCATACAGTTGTTTAAGAGTGAACATCATGTAAAAATAAATAAATTTTATAATTTAACTTTCATGAAGGAAATTAAGAAATGGAACAGTAACTGGAAAGGTTATGGGGTTAAGTACAGGTCTGTATTTCTCAAATGAAAGAAATATTTGCATACTAATGATAATGTTGCTGTAAAGAGGATGAAATTAGACATTATAGAGTGAATATCTTTAGAGAGAAAGTAGAACTGAGTATTGACCTGGACAATGGGTGCAGATTCAGGTTGGTTTATAGGTTTAGTGGTGGTAACAAGTTAGGTGTCCAATAGCTTCCTTTTTCTTTCACTGAATTATGAGATTAGCCAAGTTTTAGATCTCATTTTCAAAAGTCTAAAGCAAGATTCTCACAGAGGAGTTATTTGTGAATTTGTTGAAAATATATCCAATTTCATTCATTCAAAATACGATTTTAAATTCCCACTATGTGCCAAGAAGTATGTTACATTCCTTGGATAAAAAATGAAGAGGGTATATGGCTTTTTTTCCACTTGTGATTGTACAGTGCAAATAACAGCTTCGGTATACACAGGTATAGTTTTAGGAGATGTATTTCCTCCTGGACACCAGCCTTGAAAATAAAGTACACTGTGAGCAGCAGAATGATGATACTTTACTCAGGTTCCTTTTCATCACAAGTAATGAAGAATGACTCAGGGTAGTAGGAGCAAAACCAATGGAAATTGTTAGAGAACTCCCTAAGGGATACACACAACAAGGTACCCTACAGCAGAAATTGCTGCATTGCAGCCAAGGAATGAAAAGCTGTCAGGCACACTTCTCTCCTTCTTTACTTCCTGCTTCTATCTCCTTTCCCTCCCTTACGTTAGTTTTTGGACCTTTCTCATGGAAATGGTGACCTTATATCGAGGAAGTTTATGTTTTATGTGTTCAGCAGTTAAACCTAAAGTAATCGGTGCTTCTAAATTTCAGTTTTAAATTCTTGGAACAGAGACATTTATTAACCCACTTTGGCAGAGGTGTGCACTATTGGTCCAGCAAGCGGTTGCTAAGAGAGTTAAGGTGTGTGCCACAGTTAGTATGAGAAGCTAAGGGGAGGCTGGTGTGGAGTCAAGGATTTTGTTGTAAGTTGTCCAGTTTTCCCTACATTATCTCTTATAGTGAGGCTTTGGTTATGTATGATGGTCTGCATATTGACATGGGTACGCTCATATTTGCATTATATTTTTTCATTAAAATTTATATTTATTAGTACATATACGTAGTACATACAGTTTACAATCATCTTGGAGAGAGGGTAAATGTAATAATACAATTTGTTTCTTTTTTTTAAATCCCCTTCCTGTCCTACCTCACTTCTCCTTTAAGGTTTTTTGGTTTGTTTGTTTTTTGTCTTTCTGAGACAGGGTCTCGCTGTGCAGTTCAGGCTGGTTTTGAGCTCACTTTGTAGCCCAGGCTGGTCTCAAACTCAAAATGATCTTCCTGCCTCACCCTCCTCAGTGCTGGGATTACAAGTGTGTGCCACTACCCCTGGCTCCTTTAAAGTTTTCTAAGAGTTTACTCTTTGAAATAACTTTGTAGTTAATATTATGTCTTAGTTCTCAGAGTTAAAAATTGTACACTATTGTCACTTATATACTAGTGTGTAAGTTTTTCCAATTTTGTTATAATTTGCTTTGCAAAAGCTTATAAATTCCTTCCAGGAAGTTTGTGATAATCACTGAAGAAACGTGATCACAATTGTGTACTTGAGTATAATTTTCTTGTCTTTTTCTCTAATCAAAAGGGAAAATATACTTTTGTTGTAAAAAAAGGTATTTAAAATTAACAGGGACAGCTTGCTCAGTGATTAATTTGTATGTAATTTAATTGTCTTCCTTTTGGGTTTCTGCAATATTTTCCAAAGTGACTGAGAATCCTATTCTGCTTCTTATAAAGCTTCTGTTTCTTTTCTCCTAAGGTAACATTTTAGACATATTAAAGTTGATAAGAATGCTTTCTGCCTGGATTATTTCTGTTGTGTAGATCATCCCAAAATAGAAGGGCACAATCTTTTATTAACATGAAGTATAAACAGAGTCTTTGTAGTTATTAATAAACATGCTAATAAACATTAGGTCTAAGAATGAAAGTAGAAAAAAATTCATAAGATCCTTTTGATTTGATACCGAATTTTCTATAATTAACCTCTTTCTAATACTATTGCCCATGGAGTTGTGATTTGATACCAAATTTTCTATAATTAACCTCTTTCTAATACTATTGCCCATGGAGTTGTACATGCCTTGCCTAATACTTAATGGCTATTTTTGACTCTCTTGTTCTATATGCAATACGGTTCCATTTGCATAGAAATATATTATTTCCCAATTATTTTGGCAGGAGAAAGTAATATGGATTAGTGTAGTTAAGGAATCCAAGTTGGTGTATTAACTTCTCAGTGTCCCTGAAAAATGATTTGTACCAAAAAAATCTAGAACCAAATAGTGTAAAAAATTGTGTGTATTTCTTTAACTCTAAAATCAATTATCAATTCCTTTGGCAAAATGGAGTGTTACATTTTTGTGTGTCTGTATATATTTCTGTGTATATATGTTACACAAATGGAGAGAGAGAAAAGTAGAAAATATTATCTTCATAAATAGGTACTGAATTCCTTTGAGTGGGAAATATTTGGAAAAATGCTTCGATAAATATTTGGGGCAAAAAATTAGTCCCTCGAGGAACTTAAATGTCAACAGACTTTCAGAATAGGGAAGAAGCATTTTGCATCTGGAGGGAGAATTTAGTTTCCTAGAAAAGCCGAGGGAGCCAGGATTTGAAGCAGAAATGGGTGGAGAATGCTGGATCTGGGAGAAGCTGGGTTCTGCGCAGGTGTTTTAGGGCAGAACCTCTGGAAGGAGGAGCAGAGGTACAGAAGGATGTGCACAGGAGGTAGCTGAAGGCAGAGCTGCAGGTTGTCTTCTGGATAAGACACAATCTCACCTTGCTCTCTCCATCTTTTCAGTGAAATCTGCTCATCCAAAAATGATTAAAACTGATGCTTTTGTGTGTATCTATTTGTGAAAAACTGACCATCAGAGTGATACGGGAGAACACGGGAGCCAAGTAACTCCTAAGGAGACAGGAGTTTTCTAAAATAAAATAAATGAGTAAATAGTAAAACAGATCATAATACAGGTATGATAAAAATACAACATTTAAAAATTTTTTAAAACAACTTTATTTTGTTGAAACACACATCGCCATTAATCCCTCTCAAAATACTGCCCCTGGCTTTGAGCACACTCGTCCCGTCACTCCTGCCACCTTCTGAAGGAATCTGAAAGATGTCCTTTGTGAGTCTCTTTCGTTGTGTAGTTGTGGATGACTCAGTGTTCTGAATTGATTCAGATGATTACCTTTTGTGGTCATTTTGACTTTGGGGAAGAGCCAGAAGTCACATAGGGCCAGATCTAGTGAGTAAGGTGGGTGAGGACACACTAATGCTTTTAGGAGCTTGCACTTCTGTTGGATAGCACTTGACAGTAACAGTCAATGCATATATAATATTATATAATGTATATTATACAATATATATTATACAATATATATTATATATAAAATATTATATATATATATTTTAACCACATTTTGTAAAGACAGTTATGAGATAGGACTTTCAAATCTGCTTTATAAAGTAGCAAGAAAGCTAGAACAAGTGTGTTTGAAGTGAAGGGTGGTTTTTCAAGGGAGGTTAATGGCAACGGGTCTTTTACTTGTGTGTAATTTTAAAATTTAAATATTCACTTCATATTTTGATTGGACCTTGTAAATGCTGATGAAGCCCATAAAACCCCAATTTTTAGGGTTTGGTGCTTCTAGCCTTAGAATTATTTTACAGAATTATAAGATCAGAAGAGCTATTTTGTTGCAACTGTCTGTTTAGTTTTAATTCAGGTAACACTGTAGCTTTAAGTGTCAGCAAAACAGAGGCAGAACAATTCACTTGATTTAGGAAAATGCTAGTTTGTCTATATTTGCCCTCCTTAAAGTAAGAAATGTTTTTTTGCAGCATATTAGGTACATATCTGCTATTTCCTGAAAAATCTGCCTACCTGCTGCACCTCAACTCTGAGATACATGCCTCACCAGTGCCTTACTTTTTTTCCGTTAAAATAAGCGATGGCATGAATCTGACAAATGTTTTATCTTCAAGCCTTTATTCCATTATTTCTTCCAAATGTGTTTCTCAGAATGTTTCAAAAGCCCCAATTATCTGTATTGTAGAAGTGAAAGCATGAATGATGCAACTATATTGCCTGAAACAAAATTTATGTTTTCATAGGTAATTATATTAGGCAAAAACGTCATCAAAATATTACACAAAATGTGACATAAGCTGTCTCGCGAACTTGTAAATTTAATTCCATCTTTGGGTATGTGTGTGTAAGACTTTCCTTTAAGTACTTACTGAGAATGACGGTAGGGAGGAATGGTACCAGGGAAGGCAAATGAAATGAAATTAATTAAAAATGCTATTCTAATGTTTCAATATCAGTTACATTGAAATATTCCAAATCTACTTTGAACTAAAAATTTGTATTCTGTGTTATTGGTATTTTGCTATTATTCTTTTTTTAAATTATTCTCTTTAAAGTACAAACAATAAAAATTTAAATTCTAGTGGGCCCTGGATCTGTTGAATCTTAAGTATCTATTATAGATTGATCAGAAATATACTTTCATTAAAGACACCTAATGGATACAACATAATATGTTTGTACAAATAGTTTATGTGTCTGTATATCTTCAGTTTAAGCATAACTGGAAATTTGCAGTGTGGCTTTGATTAAGAATAGTCCTCTGTTTCTTCACGGGAACATGTTTGCATTGTGAAAACCAAACTTCCTCAAACAGTTCAGGGTTTGGGCAGATTGGTAACTAAAATGAGCTACATTCTCTTTTGGAGAAACTTGATGTTGGAATTGAATGACTACAGTCTGCAGTGGGATTTGATCTGAGAAATGATATGCATGGGAAATGCATAGAAAAGTTAGTTTATGGAGAATATAAGGATCAAAGAGAGGCACGAAAAGGAACAGAGATGAAGATCAAGGAGAAACACACAATGTCTATTGATGTCTTCCACTAGAAGATCTATTAGAAATTCCCTTCATGGTCAATACAATTAAATAGCTATATTTAAAAGACAGAATGTATGACTAATTTGTACTGTTACACCACAGACAACATGATGATCATGCATTGAATACTGCGTAAAGAAGGGATGGGCTAGCACATTCTGTGTGAGTAATGACATTGCTCGCACAAGGACAAAAGAGGGTGATACTGGATCTCAAATGACTGTCTTCTTTTTTGGGAATGCAAAGGAGTGTATTTGTGAGCATTATTTCAAATCTCTTATGATGCCCATAGGGTACTAAATATCCCTTTTTCTTGAAAGAAATCAGGTTAGCTTATCTTTAAGTAAAAGCAATGTGAATTCCCTGCATAAAATGAAACTACATACTGTATTATGAGTAATTTATGAATAATTTAAAGATAAAACCTAACATACTGAGAGTAGAACTCTTCAGTCATTAGGGAAAAACAAACTATTTCATAAATAAACACATAGCATGCCTCATTAAAGACAAAGAGCCAACAAACTGATAAGTTTGTATTAGTGAGTTTGACCTTGTATAGATAATAATAAGTGGTGAAGACTGGGAGTGTGGAAATATTTCTTGATTAAAAATATTCAAACTCAAAAATAGACACCACATAAAACAAACTATAGAGCATGTGGTAGAAGAAACAAGTAAACAAAAGTCACCAAAATTTTTCTGCTCGCTCTTTACAACCTATTTATAATATTTGTTGGACCTAGGATATATGCCACCAAAATTCAGTGGAATTGGCCTCTGACACCCTACTTGTCTCATAAATTCACTTCAATGGACTTGACACTCCATTTTCTTAACTCAGCTTCCAATGCTTGGCTTTGATCTTGTTTTATTAGGGAAATGGTTTAATACCATATGTCTCACATTTTGCTACTTGAGAGGAAATTTCCATCCCATGTCCCAAGAGGTACTGGTGAAGTTCATCTAAAACCTCTCTCCTTTTTCTACATTATTTTCTCTCCAGCAAGATGAGGACAGAATCCTGGGAACGACTCACTCTCCTCTGGAGGAGTTAGCATATTGACAAGTATGACTTAGCCAGGTGATTTTTTTTCTCTCTGTTCTAATGTGTTGACAAGTTGGAATGTGCACTTTCTTGGGAATTTGATCTCTGAATATGAGCACCACTTTTCTCATGTGTGGATCCCAAATTAAATTTCAGAAAAAGTGGCAGTAGGCCCTTGAATTGGTGACAGATCCAAGTTACACCTGCCAATTCAGCCTTGAGAAGCAGTAAAGAGGGTAGTAAATTTTAATACACACTTGTCTCCTTTCCTACTGTCATTTGCTTTAGGTTTCTGATATATTAAAAGCACTGATTTTTATTTATTAAAACAAATTAAGTGTACATATAGGCTAAACAAAGCCTTTCAGAATACACTGTATGCTCTCTGGTTAAGTAAAGAATATAATACTCAAGAAGGATTCTTCTTCTGATGGAATGGTATGCACAAAAGGTCAGCTTTCTCCAATTTTCAAATTGAGGTTATTTTTCTAATAAATTTGGTTTTCAAAAAATTATGTCCTTTCAGAGAAGACTTATTTGCACTTTTTCTCTGATATCTACCAAGCTTTATCTACCACATTAATACTCAGAACTTCAGTTGTTAAAATAATTAATTTCTGTTATTTCAAGTGAGTTTTTGCTTTTCAATGGAATGGAGAATGTAGATTTTGTAGCTGAAGAAAGCTGAGATACTTTTTATGTCAATGTTATCTCATATATCTCAGTTAGAGAATAATGGAAATAAAAAAGCTATCAGTAGACACAATCACTGTCAATTAAGTAGGGCATGAGTAGATTAATCATCTTAAGGGAAGAAGAAGCAACACTGCCATAACTATGCATATGTCCTAAAATAATGATCTTGTGAACTATAACGATCAAGGACTTGTTTTAATGGACAACCAAACCCATGGAAAATCTATTACTTAAATACTAGGGGGCTTTGCAATGAAACACTCATTGATATGGCTCTATGAGAGTTAGATGAATGGGAGAAACTAGAACTTTGTCTATGAGAAGCAAGTAAAGGTTGATTATTATAACAAATATTTAGGTAGTGGGGAAACTGTAGCCAAGAAAGGATATAAAACTAGATGTCAGAGAAATAAAGAGTATCTTTGCATTTATATCTGCTATCCAGATCATCCCAAATATGTTTCCTCAGTCACCCACATAATTTGATTCTTATTGACATAATTTGATTCTTATTGAAATTGTATTCTTTACTCTTACCAAAAGTTTAAATTATATTCTCCATACAGCTTGTGATTGAGAAAGGGGTAATGTAGAGAATGATAATGAGAATGTAATGGAATTTCTTGCTCTGTTTATGTAGTAGTCCCCTAGTGTGAATGGAGATAATGTGACTGGATCTGAAGAATTTGTTTAGTATCACCAAAACTTCAAATCTTCAATGTTTTAGTCTGTTTTCTGTTGCTGTAACAAAATACCAGAGGCTAGCTACTGAGCAAGGAAAATAGATTTATTTAGCTCACAGTTTGTAGACAAAAGTCAAAGATTGTGAGCCCTATAATTTGAGCCTCTGGTGCCTCCTGGCTATATCACAACACAGTAGTTTGCATGATGGTGGAAGTACATTCAAGACAAAGAGAGGAATCACATGGCAAGAAGGAAGCAAAAAAGATTTCCATGGCCACTCTTGCTGTTTTTTTAAAAATAACAACCTAATCTCTCGGGAATTAGCTGGGGCCCCAAGGGACCTACTTTAAACTCATCCAAGGTTGGCGTCTGCAAGGACCTAGCCACTTTTCCTCTTTAAAGTTCCACCATCTCTACCACTGCTCTAGGGGCTGAGCTTCCAGCACGTGAACCTCTGGTGAGATGCATCCAAGCCCTACCCAAACTATAGTATTCAGTAAGCCTGGTTTTGGATTAATAAGATTACAAAAGACCCTGAAGCACACTGGAATAATAATACTCTTAGAACCATAGCAAGTGCTAAAGTACTGCAACTGGAACCAATGTCATAGTAGAATGCTTACTTTAGGACCGAGAAAAGAGCAAGAATATCAGAATAAATGTACCAAAAATCTTAATGGTGATGTTCTTTCTGACTGAAATACTAAAACTTCATTGGAGAGTTGTCTTTAAATTTGTTTTGAAAAATAGCACTCCTTAGTGTTTAAGTCTTATTTCAAAATTTATTTGAAAAATTTAAAATGTATTTACATCTCTCTGAATTAAAAGAGACTTGGCCTACTAACTTCAGTATCCCTTCTCTTCAGATGTGTTACAAGATCAGAATACTTTTAGAGAGTCAAGAATGTCAAGACTAATTATAATTTGGGGAAAATTGGGTCTGATGAAGACTAATTTGATCATGGAAAGATATGAAGAAAAATATTTGAACTACAGAGGTGTAACACTACAAGTTCCGTACAGGAGATCAAATAAATTTCTTACATTGGATTCATCTTACCTTGTGTTTATTACTAAATTTTTTTTATCTGTGGAGGTAAACAAAAAGGCTCACTTGAGTGGAGAGACTCAGTGCAGAATACTGGTAAGGAGCTCTAAGGATGTTGGGAACAAGCTACAAAAATGAAAATATGGAGTAGTTCCAGATCCCAGAAGGCGTGGGACTCCTGAGAAGAAATCTGGAGAAATAACGCTAGATGATTCAATTGACTTTGTGTTTATCTTTCCCAGTAGCTTTCTGCTGAATTTACTCTTTGGTTTTGGTATTGGAATGTAAGACATTAACTGTGGAAGACAAAAATTAAAGAATATTTGTGACAAATATGGCAATACTGTGCTTGATATTGCTTTTGTTTCATGACATATCTAAATTACCCTCAACTGATAGGTGAAGCCATTCTTTCCAAGAACAATAAATTTTAATTCTCAATAGATGTTTGCCTTCATTTGGCAGTATTAAAATTTTATTTCCTGTTTTGTTACTTCAGTGATATTTTAATTCTTCCACACAAAGTAATAACCTGATAGATATGATTTAAACAATGCCTTAGCCTGGCTCAAATATTGAAGTAACATCATCATTACTGACATTTGAGTTAGGGTGATTCAGAGGAATGGTATAGACTGCCTTCCCTTATTTATTTTATGGCTGATAATAATAGGTAGTTAAGAAGAAACAAATTTAGGTGCTTACCCGGACATAATCTTTCTGGGAAAACTAGAATCTGAGGGCAAATAAAGAAAGTTGGCTGCATAGCATTAGCTAATGTGAGAGTTGATTGTGATATGTCAAATTTACTGGATTAGGAAATTCCTAGCAGATTAGTAAAGTACACTTATGGGTGTGTTACTCTGGCCCATTTACTGAGTGACTCCAGAAGCTGCTAGTTATGAGTGGGGCCCATAAAAGAAAGCTTCTGCAATAGATCCAAGTCACTGTGCTGGTTGCTCTTCCACTTAGGCCATACGATCTATGGCCCTAGGAACATGACTGGAATATTGGTGGATAAGACATTTGGGGAAGAGATATATGTGAATAGAACTCTCCATTTGTGTCCTACATACATGCTCACTGAAAGATGATCTCAGCAGCCCCAGTGGTATTTGAGGTGGCACTACCAGGGCAGGCATATGGATTGGAATGTCTGGTAGGCCCTTATCAGTGAATCACAGCAGACACCCTGAGGATTTTGGAGCAAGTCTCCGCCATCATCTGCACACAACTCTTCCTCCCTTAACAAAAACATTCCGGCTGTTATTGTGGCCCTTATTGGAAACTGAATTCTTTACCACGGGACACCAAGTTACCATATGACCTGAGCTGCCCATCAGGAACAGGTGTTATTTGACCTTTTGAATCATAAAGTTGAATGTGCACAGCAGTAATTTATCACCAAGAGTAAGTGATATGTATGTAATTGGGCCCCATCAGATCTCCAAGGGCTAAATGAGTCACAAGAAGAAGTGGCGCAACTGCTCCTGATTATTACTGCTATATTGCCTCTGTCCCCCGGCTTTCCCCAGTGGCCTCAAAGGATCACTTGACATGAAGAGCAGAGTAGGGTCCCATGTACTGATGGTTTTGCACATTACGTAAGTACCTCCTGAAAGTGGACAGCTGCAGCACTATAGCAGTTTCCTTTTCAGGGACATCACTGAGAGACACTGGTAAAGGGAGGTCTTCAGTAGGCAAAACTTTGGGTAATGCCCCTGGTCATATATTTTGCTTGAAAAATACACCAATTCAGGCCGGGGATATAGCTCAGCGGCATAAGCACCTGCCTGGCAAGCACAAGGTCCTGAGTCTGATTCCCGGTACCAAAAAAAAGAAAGAAAAATACACCAATTCATGAGCTGTTGCTAACAGTTTGGCTGCATGACCATGAACATGGAAGAAACACAATTGGAAAATGAGAAATAATAAATAAGAATAAGAATTTTGGGGAAGAGATATGTAACTAGAGCTCTCCATAGGGGCGAAGGAGATGAAGATATGTGTGTCCTATGTAAATGCTCACATCAAAGGTGGCCTCAGTGAGGAGGACTTTAGTAATCAAATGAATAGGACGATCTGTCCTGTGGCTATCCATTAAAATCCTTCCTCAGTCATCCACCCCTTGGGGTGGTCTCATGAACCAAGTCACAGAGTTGGTTGTATGTGGGCTCAGCAACATGGACTTCCACTTCCCAAGGCCGGACCAGCTACAGTCCAAGCCTGGTACCTGATGTGCCAGCAACACAGACTGAAACCGAATCCTCAGTATTGCATCACACACTGGAGTGATAGCCATAACCTGTTGGCAGGTTGATTATCTTGGATCACTTCCATCATAAAAAGGAGAATCATTTGCCTTAATTGAATAGATGCTTATTGTGGGCATGTGTAGTTTTTATTTTCATCCCTTGCTCCTTCTCTCCCCACCCCTCCCTTCATCCCATTTGAAAAACATCTTCCTACTTCCTCTTACCTATCTTTCATTTTCCTCTTTATTTGTATTTTTGGTTTCTTGTATAAGAGAAAGTATGCAATATTTAAGCTGGTATTTATGATTTATTTCACTTAACATTATGGTTTCAGGTTGCCTCCACTTGCCACAAATGACTCAAGTTTCTCTTTTTTATGGCAGAGTAGTACTCCACTGGGTATAAATACCATATTTTACCTATTTATCTGTTGATAGAATATAGGCTGCTTCCAAGTTTAACTGTTAAGAATTGTGCTGCTGTAAACATGGATCTGTGTGGGTCTATGATATGATGTCTTTAACTCTTTGGAGAAGATACCTAGAAGGGGAATAGCTGGGTCAAATAGCAGTTCTAACTTCAGGTTTTTGAGTAATCTTCACACTGATTTCCATAATGGTTGTACCAGTTTACATTCCTACTAATAACACAGAAGTTCACCTTCCTGCAAGCCACATTCCTGACAGCCTGCCAGCATTTGTATTATTTGGTTTCTTAATGATAGCCATTCTTTCTGGAGTAAGGTGAAATCTCAGCATCGTTTTAATCTGCATTTCTCTAGTGGCTAGAGATGAACATTTCTTTATGTATTTATTGGCCATTTGTACTTCTGAAAAGTGTTTGTTCATTTCAGTTGCCCATTTTTTTAAGCCTTTTATTTTGGAGGTCTAATATCATTGAGTTCTTCGTATATTCTAGATATTAGTTCACCGCTTGTGGAATAGCTGAAAAATTTTCCCATTCTGTAGGTTGTATCTTCACTCTGTTTATTGTTTTCTTTGCTGTACATATACTTTTTAATGTGATATGATCCCATTTTTTGATTTTTGGTGTTATTTTCCTGCCATTTGTTGCTGATTTTCTTTTCCTTTCTTTTTTAACTCACATGAAGTTATACTTCCAGATGGGTGTCAATACCTTGCTGGGCTGGGGCAAGGTTCTCTAGGAGGCTGTATATGCTGTAACTCACTGTCTAGTATACGATACTGGTTCCTTCATAGCCAGAATTTGTGGGTCAAGGAATCAAGGGATAGAAATGGAAATGGTATCACTCACTCACCATTACTTCTTGTGATCCACTAGCAAAATATTTACTTTTTCTTTATTCTGTTGACCTAAAAGTCTTTGTTCCAGAGTGGGGAAGAGGTTCCATTACACTGGAGTCTAAAACTCGCTCCTAGACATTTAAGATTCTTTATGGCACCGAGTCAATAAGTTAAAAAGGGAGTAACAGTGTTGACGGTGATTGATCCAGACTACAATGGAAAAATTGGACTACTATTCCACAATAAGGGTAAGAATGAACATGTCTGGAGCACATGAGCTCCCTTAGGACATCTCCTAGTATTGCCATGCCCTGTTTTTAAGGTCAGTGGGAAACTACAACAACTCAGTCCGGGCAGGATGACAGTGGCTGAGACTCTTCAGGAATACAGCTGTGGTCCAGGAAAAGAGCCAAGACCCTGTCAACTGTGCGCTGAAGGCCAAGTGAACATAGAATGGGTGTTAAAAGAAAGTAGTTATAAATACCAGCTACTCTTACATGACCAGTTAGAGAAACAAGGATTATGGTTGTCCTGATTTTATCTTTGTTTTGTTAATATGCTTAGGAAGCAGATATCTTTTTTTTACATCCTCGTATTCTTAAATCGTGTGACATAATATGGATTGACTTTATATTATTATATTGTTAAGTCCATATTATGATTTGTGTAATGATAGTAGAAGATTAAGTACTACCCAATGAAAATTTTGCCTACTATTCAGGGGAAGAACTTAGTGCATTTCTGGTCATATGCAAAATAGTTTTATTATGTTAGATGGAACTATGAACTCGCCATTGTCTTTGTTCAGTGATTAAGTATGATTTATGGTGATATGTCTGGTTTTCAAGTGGACAAGGAGTGCAGTGTGACCTTAATTCATATTGTGTCTACTCAATGGTTTTAGGAAATTCCTAGCAGATTAGTATATGTGTCCTGGGTGTTTCCACAGATGGCTGGTATTAGGGCAACAAACTGAAAGAGTCACTCAATAGTGGGTGGCATCAAACAAAAGTCTTCAGTATGGATTAAATAAAAGGGAAAGAAGGAAGAAGTGGTGCACAATTTTGAAAAGCTCCAGTTTGCCTGAGTGGGTGTGTGTCTATTACTGCTACCATTGCCTGTAGAAATGAGTCCAGTTTTTTCAGCCTTTCAATTCAGACTAATTTAGTGACTGTCCAGGACACTGCAGCCTTGATTCTTCTTTTTTAGCTTGTGTTTGAAGTTTTCTTTTCTTTTTAAACATTTTTATTTTATTAGTATATGTTTGTGGTTTATGTAGTTTAAAGTCATCTTGGGAAGTTGTTACACATACATAACACAGCTTGTTTCTTTTTTAATCCCTTTCCTTTCCCTCTCTCTCCCTCCTACTCCTCCAAATCCCCTATAAAATTTTTCATCCTTGTGGATGTTATTCATCTTGGCCCATGCTGTGACATGTAATGTTTACATTAACTGAGGTTACTAGGTTCCTGTACAAGGCTTATCTTCTTTCTACTTATTTCCTCTTCCCTTCCTCTTCACCCCTCATGATTTTTCCCTTGGGCCAGCTCCTCCTTATCCTCTTCTATTCTTCCTTGTTATTCTCTTTGTTTGTGCTTTGTCTCACTCAAGTGCAAGCTACCATATGATATTTAAACTTATGGGGTTGGCTTATTTCACTCAAGATTATATTTTCCCAGTGTGTCCATTTTCTTACAAATGTCTCAAATCTGTCATTCTATAGAGCAGAATAATATCCCACTACATACAGATAGTATATTTTCTTTACCTAATAATCTGCTGGTGGGTTTACAGGCTTTTCCCACTATTTAGCTATTATGAGTTGTGCTGCTATAAACATTGGTATGCACATATCGCTGTAGTATGGTGTGTTAAACTCTTTGGGGAATATACCTAGAAAGGGGATCACTGGATCATATGGAATTTCTAATTTCAATTTTTTGAGAACTCTCCATACTGATTTCCATAAGGGTTATACTAGTTTATATTTCCACTAACAGTAAATATGGTTCCTTTTCCTCACAGCCTTGCCAGTATTTGTCATTGTCTGATGTTTTAAGGATTGTCATTCTTTCTGGGGTACCATGGAGTCTTAGTATTGTTTTAATTTGCTAAATCTTATAAACAACCTAAATGCTCATCAACTGCTAAATGAATAAAAATAGATGTATTTTTTTATATAATGGAGGACTACTCAACCATAAAGAAGGATAAATTCAAGACATTAATAGTTAAATGGATAGACCTTGAGACCATACTCTTAAGTTAAATAAATCAGATGTATATGTGTAAATATTACATTGTCTCTCAGATATAAGAAACTGAAAGTTTAAATAAGAGCCAAAATCTATAACAGATATTGTGAAATAGGAAGCAATTGTTCAAAAGGAAATGGGCGGGGAGGAAGGGCAAAGAAAAAATGAGAAAAAAGAATAAAATGGAAAAAAATCTTTGTAAATAAGGAGGGGAAGAGGGGCTGAAGAGTTGGGAGGGAAATGGCAAAAAAAGAGGAACTGAGATATATTGTGTACAGGTACAAATTCTCCATGATGAATGTGATCATTATGTATATCTAAATTATGCCAATAAACTTAATTTAAAAACTTGTATGAAAATTTAAAGGTCCACACACAGATAATATAAGCTTGGAAAAGCTTGGAAAATATAAATAGATCGGATCTATCCTAGCAGATATGGTGACACACTCTGCTGGTGATCATAAGAATGCATATTTTACCAAGAATAGATATATAATCCAATGCAAAAATAAAGCATATTCAGAGATGGAAAAAAATTTCCTTTTCTCTAATGATCAGACATGTTGAGCATTTTTTTCATGTATTTGTTGAACAGTTATATTTCTTTCTTTGTGAAGTGTCTGTTCATTTCTCTTGACTGGATCTTTAATTTTAGGTAATTTAATTTTTTTCAGTTCTTTGTATAGTCTAGATATTAATTCTCTGTCTAAGGGGTAAGTGGAAAAAAATTTTTCCCATTCTGTATGTTGTCTTTTCACTCAACCGATTTATTCCTTTGCTGTACAGAAGCTTTTCGGTCAGATATCATACCATTGGTTGATTCTTGCTGTCATTTCTTGTGCAATTGAAGTTCTGTTTAGAAAATCTTTTCCTATACCTATGTCTTCAAGGGCTTTATCTCCCACTAAGTTTAATGTTTCTGTTTTAATGTTTAGATATTTGTTCCACTTTGATTTTAGTTTAGCATATGGTGAAAATAAGGGTCCAGTTTTGATCTTCTGCACACAGGTAAGCAGGTTTCCTAGCACCATTTGTTGTATAGGCTACCTTTTCTTTAACATATGGTTTTGGCCCCTTTGTCAAAGGTCAAATAGCTGAATGTGTCTGGAGAAATTTCTGTATCTTCAGATCTGTTTCACTGATGCATATGTCTGTTTTAATTCCAGTAACATGCAATTTTTATCACTATTGCTTTGTAGTACAGTTTGAAGTCAGGTATTGCTATGTCTCTTGGATTGTTCTTGCTGCCCAAAATTGCTTTTGCTATGCTGGGTCTCTTCTGGCTTCACATGAATTTTAGGATTGCTTTTTTCTAGATATGTAAAGTATGCTGCTGGAATTTTGATGAGGATTTCATTAAATCTGTGTAACAGTTCTGAGACTATGGTCATTTTGAAAATAGTGAGTCTGCCTATCCAGGGGGAGAGGACATCTTTTCATTCTCTGATATCCTCTCCTATCTCAACTTTTAGAGTACTGCAGTTTTCTTTGTAGAGGTCTTTCACTTCTTTGGTTAGGTTAATTCCTAGGTATTTCAGTTTTCTTGAAACTACTGTGAATGCTACTATTTTCATAATTTCCTTCTCATCCTGTTCATTGTTGGTGTACACAAATGCTAATGATATTTGCATGTTGACCTTGTATCCTGCTACATTGCTGAAGTTTACTATTAATTCTAAGAGTTTTTTTTGAGGGGCTGGGGATTTAGCTCAGCGGCAAAAGCGCCTGCCTGGCAAGTGCAAGGTCGTGAGTTTGGTTCCCGGTACCGGAGAAAAACCAAAAAAAAAAAAAAAAAGAGTTTTTTTTGGTGGAGTTCTTTGGGTCTTCTATGTACAGTTCATGTCATCCGTAATTAACGATAATTTGAGTTTTTCCTTTTCTATATGTATCCTTTTTATTTTTCTCACCTGCCTAATTGCTCTGGCTAATGTTTCAAGTACTATGGTAAATAGAAGAGGTGAAATGGGACATCCTTGTCTTCTTCTTGATTTAGAAATCACTTAGGAATGCTTTTAGTTTTCCCCTATTTAGTATGATTCTGGCTATTCATTTGTTATCTGTAGCTTTTATCCTATTCAGATATGGTCCTTCTCTACTTGTTTTCTTAAGGGGCTTTTAACACAACGGGGTGGTAGATTTCTGTTGGGAGCCACTGGAGCTGGTTATTGGTCAAGCAGTCAAGCTACCTCAGTATTGAGAAAGGCATCCTGCCAGAAAATTACAGTTGTTAGTTGCTAGGCAACATTACCCTCCCATGATACTAACTTTGCAAGAGTATAAAATAAATGTCCTACTGTTGAAGTCAGTCCTCCTGCTCATCAGGCAAGAGGTAACTCCACCTGACCCCAGCTCTTGTCTCTTGTCTTTATTTTTCTCATACCCACTGCCATTTCTCTCAGCGGTATAATG
>NW_004955418.1:4139642-4140648 GCF_000276665.1 Chinchilla lanigera
GAGTGGTGGGGGACAAAAGGAACTTTTCCCCACCAGAGAGGTGTTTTCCTGCGACCCCTGTCTCACAACAATCCATGGAATTGACTGAGCCACAGGCGGCTATTCTGGCCTTTTTAGCTCAGAGAAATTTTGCTGCATCACAGGTTGGAACTTCCGCCTCTCAGAGTGTAGAGCCATTTCCTGGCTCCCTTGCAGTTAGCATTAAAAGAAGCCAGACGGGTATGGGAGCCCATGGAGGGTTTTCATGTATCTACCCTGTTACTGAAATTCAAGTCCCTGAAAATCCGGGACAAGTTATACGTTGCTATGAAGCTATACCATTTAAAACTTTAAAAGAATTAAAACAAGCAGTTGCTACTTATGGTCCTACTGCTCCCTTTACCTTGAGTTTATTGGAAATTCTAGGACAACAGATTATGGCTCCAAATGATTGGAAAGGAAGAGCTAAAGCATGTTTAAGTCCAGAGACTATCTGATGTGGAAAAGAAACTTCCTTGAGTATTGCACTGACCAGGCCTCTAGGAATGCTATTCACAACATACCCATTACAAAGGATATGCTAATTGGGGAAGGTGCCTTTGCTACCACAGATAATCAACTGACCTTTGAATTGTCAGCATCTGAACAAACCAAGATGGCTGCCATGAGGGCTGGGAGGGAACTTCCTTCTAAGGGGGAGGCAGCCCTCAGCTTGGCTTCTATTCATCAGGGTCCTGAGGAACCTTTTCAAAATTTTGTCACGCGCTTATTACAGGCTAGTGAGAGGATTATAAATAATACAGAAGCCAGCAAACTAGTAGTTCAGCAGCTAGCCTTTGAAAACGCAAATAAATGGAGTAAAGAGGCTTTAAGAGCCCACAAAAGGCAGGCCACATTGCTGGATATGATTCGGATCTGTGCAGATATTGGCCCCTCCTATGTACAGGGAGCTACTTTGGCAGAAGCTATTACTCAGGTTATTCATCCACAGCCTCGAGGAAAGGGTAAAATGAAGGTCATTTGTTTT
>NW_004955418.1:4144101-4155903 GCF_000276665.1 Chinchilla lanigera
CATCCCCACCGCCAAGGGCCTGGCAGGAGCGACAGGAGGCTCCAGCTGGTGAGGCAGCCCCACAGCCCATGCTGCAGAAGCCAGGTCGGCCCCTGGCGGCCGGGAGGGCTTGGGACGGTAGAGACACAACCACCACTGTGCAGGAAAAATCGCTGCCGCGTGCCAAGCCAAACAAGAAGCACTTGCACTTCCGGCAGAAATATGGCTATTATCACTGTAAGGACTGCAGCATCCGCTGGGAGAGTGCATTCGTTTGGTGTATCCAGGGTATAAATACGGTTTACTTTAAACAGTTTTGCAGAATGTGTCAAAAATCTTACAACACTTACCGAGTGAAGACATCACCTGCCAAAGCTGTAAAAGAACTAAATGTTTCTGCCCAATAAGACTTCACCGCGTGGACCCCAAACACTCCCATCGTCAAGACCTGTGTGAGAGGTGCAGGAGCAGGCGCCTGTCCTGTGATGGCACCAGCGCTTGGAATCTGGGCAAAAATAGAGTATCCGGTGGTCAGAACAGAAGCGATGGCCAGCACGCACAGAGGCTGGGCACATCCCCCATGGCTACAGAGGAAGTAACCAGGAGCCGCTTGTGGGGGTGCACAGGCAGTGGGGCCCATTCCTGAAAATAAAGCAGGACTGTTGGGGCCCTGCCAGCAACTTGCTGGACCCCAAGGCAATGAAATGGAAGCTGCAGCCAGTTCCCGCCAGAGCTTGAAGTGTCAGGGCTCCCCTGCCCAAGGCTGTGACTGGGAGCTGCTGCCTCGTAGGCAGCCATGCCCTCCGGCCTCCCTGCTCACAGCCACTCCCCTTCCCCTGCCCACAGCATCCTTCCCCCAGCTCACTGCTGCTCTGGTCCAGGTGCTGCAGGACACACTGGGGTGCCAGATAGAACGGGGAACAAAGAGGCCAAGGCTCAAGGCAGAGACGGAGGAGGCCGCCCAGGGAGTAGCTGGCAAAAGATTAAAGCTAGGTGGGCCTGGAGAGGGCGGCAAGGAGGGGAGGAGGAGCTATGGAGACACGCAGGAAACCTCGGTCAAGAAACAAAGGAGGAGACAGCTGTGGAGGCTAACAAGTCGGTGTGGAAATGGGGCAGAGAAGCCTCAGACAGCCAGGGGACCTGCCGGTGGTGGCTAGCCAGTGCCCAGGCCCCGGGGAGGAGGGCCAGGGCCGTACTGGCTGGCACTGCACCCTGTGGTACCGCACATGGCAAGGGCGACAGCAGGGCCAGGAGGGTGATAAAGGGGCTGACCAGAAGCTGGTCGGACCTGGCAGTGACAACGGCGAGCAGGCAGCAAGGCCTGAGCCCCTCATAACTTTTGTGGCAAGTGTCTCCGAGGCAGAGGGACACTTACGCTCACCCTGCTTCGGGACTTAAAGGGCCTGTTCCCTGAGCTCTATGGCTTCCGGCAGGACTTCCTGCCCCAGATGCTGCGCCAGACAATAAAGCAATAAACTGCTGCTTAGTATGGACACCTGCCGAGGTGTGTCCAGGTGTGAGTGGTTTATTCTAATATAACGGCTCTAGCCAGTAGCTGAGTGCATCAACCTGACCCTGCAATTAGAGTCCATCTTATGGATAGATGCACATTTTATGTCTCGAAATTTTTAGAGGTGATTAATTTAGCTAGCCAAACTAAGTTAAATGAGCTTTTTCAAGTACCTCCCAACAGTCTTTGCGTGCCTACTCCTAGACATTACACTGATTCTTTTAAAGGGGATCCAAGTGCTTTGGGTCTTCTGACACCTATTGTGTTCACAGATAAAACTGATTATTTAAACGAAAAACATTTTTAGGGGCTCCTAGACACAAGTGTAGACGGCCTCCGGGTGTGCAGCTGCAAGTCCATAGGGTGTGACTGGTATTTTCTGACTTAGTGGAGGTGCCGAATTGCTGACCTGGGCGGAGGCAAAAAGGCCATTCTCTCAGGAATAGTTTCACAAGAAATAAAGCCTCACAGAAAATAGAGTAAATTTTAAAAGATAAAAACGTCTTTTACATTTTTTCCCTTAAGGTGATAAATTTAAAAGGCTGTTTCCATCCCCAAGATAAAAAGTGTGCCTTTAGTTTAAAACAAATCATATTTTCTAAGGTTTACAATAAGGGAGATAATTTTAAAAGATTATTTAAAAGCCCCATAATTTCCATATATAAAACTTCATCCCTTGTCTCAAAAAGTATATATTTCAGTGATTGATTTGGTCTTTTACAGTTGTAGGAAGAAATTTTCCCCCATTTTAGATTATACAGCTAATAAAACTGTCTTGTTTTAATTACAGTTTTCTTCTTGACATTATGTACAGGATTTGCTGCTGATTTGTAAGTCTTTGGTGCTCTCGTGATTCCTAGTGATGTTGATTGCCTGTTTCACAGTCCAAAGTTAAATTGGTATAAAAAAAAGCTTTAGTATTTTACAAATAGATATAAAAGTTTAAAATACACTCTAAAAGCAGTGCAGTTTAAACAGTCGCTTAATTTTGACATCCCATTTAAATAATGTCAGGTCCAATATTGGCCTCCAAAGAGTACAAGTTATGACAACTTTTCATATTTGGGTCACCTGTTCCAACAGACAATTTACCCAAACTGTTTAGATCAATCTAAAATGATTTTCAGACTATTTGGCAATATTAATTGGCTCCATCCAGATTTTAGACTAATTTCTCTGGTGTTATTAATTGTCATTATTCTTCAGACAAGTTATTTCAAATTGCTTGTTTTCACAGATGGGTCATGTTAGGTTAAGGGAGGTTATGACAACTTCCTCTTCTAAAATATTGGATACAGGTTTCTCACTTTATGATCAATATTTAAGTTACAAAAACAAAAGGGGGAATCAATCCCTCCCACTTTACTTGTTGATATATACTAATTAAATCTTTAAAATTTTACAAAAGATGGAAATACAGCAGCAAAAAGACAATTCCATCAGGTAAAAGAAAAAGGGTTAAGAAGAGTCCTTTGGAGATATCTCCATACTGGACAATGAAAAGGACCTAGTCTGCTATTTACCTGGGGTAGAGGGTGTGCTTGTGTTTTTCCAGAGAATGCTGAGCAATCCATTTGGGTACCAGAGCATGCTGTCCGACTATATCATGAATTCAGATCTGGAGAAGAAGTTGGTTCTAATTTTGGGGGAGCTAATTTACAATCCTGTGACAGTGACACCTCAGAGATTGCTGTACAGCCTACAACAAGATGAGGTTAAACCTGACCTGGGACCAAATAAAATATCAATATTCTTAAGACACAATAAAATACAAAGAATATAAATATATATTCATTATAAATTAAGGATTGTGTTTTATCCAAATTTTTCTGACAAGAGATCTCTGCTAACTGACAACAAAATCTGACTAGTCTATTTAAATTATAAATTTCTAAAATTATAGTAGAGTTACTATAATTCAATTTGGTCAAAAATATATTTGAGTACACTCTGATTCTGTATAGATGTTTGTTGGTTCTGTGTTCTTGTTTTCATGTTTGTCTGTCATTCAGTGAACAGGTGTTTTTCCCCTTTATTTTGAGCTCAATTTTTCTTTTATCAGTTGTTCATACTACAATTGGGTTAAAGATTTAAAAGCATGCTTTCACCTAAGTTACCAGCTGGTTTAAGTGATATCAAAATAAAGATATTTAATTACAATCCTTAGGAGGAGAAATTATTGGGTAGGACTCGAATTGGTGAATAGAGGAGTGGCCAACCTTTATTCATTAATAAGGAGCCCCCAATGATCTCCATAGTCTCTTGGGAGACAGCCCAATAATTGGGTCATTTGGTCAAAAGAAAGTTTTTCAGTAAAAATTACAGTAAGATTTTCTCATAAAAGAGGCTGTTGGTACAAAACTAAATTTTAATAAAGGTTTTCACATGTGTATGGTAATTTATTAGTGTTAATTTCATGGTGTATTAAATGTATTCATGATTCTGGATCTACAGGTCTTCCAAAATGTAAAACAAAGATTGTATATTGTGATAAGACTTTCCTTCAGATTCAGATCTCTGCCTTTAACAAAAGCTTGTGATGCATATCCCACTGAAGGACAACAGATTAGATAAAAACTTCTTACGTATTAGATAAGAGGTGATTGGTTAAAAGGGTAATGTCATTGTAGGGGACAATGACTCTTAGCATATCATTTTAAGATAGAATTCCAGTCTTAATGCAAGCCTCAAAATGTGTCTTGAGAAACATCCTGGAGGGTTGTAAAGAGTTAACTTTGCAGTCCTGACTTAGCCCCGGAAATGCTTCTCCAAAGACAAAGAACACCCAGGGCCCAGATAACCACCTATGACCCTGCCTGTGTTGTTTCATCCCTTCCATGGCCCGAGATAAACATTGTAACCATAAAGGAAATGTATGGTTATCTAAAGGGGGACATATAGAACAGAGTACAGAAAGTATATATCATTGTGGCTGGGCTCATGACTAGAGCCTGACCCAGTTATGTGGTACAAGGAAAACAACATGTTGCCAGGAAAACAACATGTTGCCAGGGCTACAACATTCCTTTCTGTTACCACAGAAAACAAAAATGTATATAACCTGGGAACAAAGACAGGTCCTCGCCCCACTTCCCGGACTTGCAAGTCGGGATGAGAGGTGACTGGTCTAAATTAAAACTTTGTCTGTTCTCTTTGGTCTCTTGCGGAATACAGCCTGAATTTTTGCCATAACATCATGTCAAAATGAAAATTTAAGTATGTTACAAAATGTCATCATGATTGTCATGTAGCAATGTTATGTATGGTTTTGATATCTAAATTTCTGTGTAAAAATATGTAACTATTGCCTGTTAACATTCTAGGAGGATTTGAATATTAGGATATCCAGGGCTGTTAAAAAATAATGGTTCCATTTGTATGTCTTATGGTGTTTGCTATTCAGATCAGATTGTAATATTAAGCTTATTGTGTCCATTACAATGTTGTGTCATTAATCTTCTCTGCTGGATGTTTAACAACTGAGGTTTGAAGACCAAAAATTAGAGAGATAAATTGGGCTAAGAGGACAGCCAATATTTTGGCCATGCCTTGTCAGGTCAGTGAAGACTCAGGACATAAGAGAACATGTGCTGTGACATCCTATAACTCGGTTGAGTCCCTGATCTTCTGATCAAGGAGATTATGGGACCACAGAGGAAAGTGATTCTATGATATATAGTGTGCCTGAGGAGAGTCACCAGGAGATAAAAAATCTCTCAAGCTTTCACAGAAAGCAACTTGGTCAAGCAATGGCCGTGACTCATCCAGATGGCTGACACTGACAGAAGATCAAAAGATGCTGTACTTGGTTCCAAGATGATTCTTAAGGAGACTTAACTGACCCTGATAGATAGCAAAAAGTTAAATTTTTCTTTATACAGGTCTCACTTTAACTTGGTCTTAAACATCCAGCAGAAAAGTGTAACCACAAAATATAAAGAAATGATGCCACAGTAATAGGTTCAAGTCACCAACAACTTCTGACAATTGCCAACTAGACTGATAACTGACCACTGTTATGGACTTTGGACTATATTCCTCAAGCACGGCTTTTCTAGCTTCAATTGAACACCCATCACTTCTGCAACTAAACAGAAAAGGAAGATATGTTGGGAGCCACTGGAGCTGGTTATTGGTCAAGCAGTCAAGCTACCTCAGTATTGAAAAAGGCATCCTGCCAGAAAATTACAGTTGTTAGTTGCTAGGCAACATTACCCTCCCATGATACTAACTTTGCAAGAGTATAAAATAAATGCCCCTACTGTTGAAGTCAGTCCTCCTGCTCATCAGGCAAGAGGTAACTCCACCTGACCCCAGCTCTTGTCTCTTGTCTTTATTTTTCTCATACCCACCAACATTTCTCTCTGGGGTACAATGAGAGACCAACAATGTTCCCTACAGATTTTGTTGAAAGCCTTTACTGCATTTATTGATATAATTATATGTTTTTTGACCTTGCTCCTACTTACATGATATATAGACTTATATATGTTGAACCACCCTTACATCTCTTACTTGATCATGATATATGATCTTTTTGATAATGTGATGCATTCTACTTGCTAATATCTTGTTGAGGATTTATGCATCCATATTCATTAAGGAGACTGGCCTATAGTTTTCTTTTCTGGTCAAGTCTTTGTCTCGTTTGGGGATCAAGGTGATGCTGGTTTCCATGAATGAGTTTGGGACTCCATCCCTTTTAAAAAGCTGAAAGAATATTGCTTATATAACATCCTTAAAGGATTTGTAGAACTCAGCAATAACTCTATCAGGTCCTGGATTTTTTTAAACTGATAGATTCTTTACTATCGTATCAATTTCATTGCTTGTTATTGGGTTGTGAAGCATATTTGTGTCTTCTTGGGTTAGTTTTGGTAGTTTCTATATGTCTAGGAATCTGTCCATGTCTTCTTATTGTGTGGCTTCCAGCTTCTTGGACAGAACAGCTATCCCATCTTTCTGTTCTCAGATGGACATTGTGGACTCTTCAGCTTCTGATCCCCAAAACTTAACTAGTAAACCACCTTGCATTTTTATTCTACTCCTCTAAAGAACACTAACAAATGTAGTTATTATTCCCATCTCCATATTGTTCCTCTTAATCCTGTTTCTCCTAGTGATGGCTGCTTCTTCTCTAAGGCAGTACTACAATTTTAAGACATATTTTCCAAAGAATTTGCGTAAGTGAAACTAGAAATATGAAACTATCCACACTGCAGGGAAGCAGCACAATTTACTGCTAGTCTGTTTTCTCTCTTTATATTATTTACTCTGCCAACAAGGGCTTTGATGAAAAATAGTCATTGACTGACACTAACTTTCGCAAATATCTGTGGCCAGGCTGTTCATGTTACAGTTATCTAAGGAAGCGACCAACATTTCTGATTAACAAATCAAAACACAGACCAGTGTGTGAGCCAAGATGAGGCATGGATAACTTCAGGAGCAACAGTGAGAAACCTCTACCCTACCCCCATGTGGATGGGAGCCACGCAGAGACCTGGACAGCTTCAGAACCTTGGTGCGCCACCTCTACCAATCCCCATCAATGTGGGAGCCAGCCTGAGCCTTAGAGAGTTTTAGGAGCCTCTGTGACTGTGCTCCACTCCACAACACCACTGTGGGAGCCACACTCAGTGCTAGAGAGGTTCAGAAGCCTTTCCTCACCATTTCCACACCATTGCAGGAGTGAGGGTGGGCCCCAGGGAACATCCAGATGTTCCAAAATGACAAAATGAAGGAGTAAAATGCAACCTCAGACTTCCACCCACAAGGAACAAGTCCAGGAGATCAACATAAAAGAGCTTGGAAGTCATACATCTTAAACTTCTGAAATGATAACAACTGAAGTAAATAAATAACTCCATTAGGCCATAGAAGAAATCAGATCAGAAATAATCTTTCAAGTAAAAAACAAAAGAATGACAGCAATAATGAAAGAATTGCAGCATCAGGGTGGGAGCACAGAAACAGGTGGTTCCTGATCTCCACCAGCGCAGGGTGTGTCTGGCTCCTGTGTGCACCATAAGTGGCTGGCTCATACAGAATCAGGAGGCCTATGATCTGCTCATACCATGGTTCGCAACTGAACACTGTGAGAACCAAGTAGCACCCCATCTACTTCTTGGAAAGAGACCAGGCATCCCAGAATGCTGCTGCCATTGCAGTCTGTGTCTCCACCCTCCATACACCCTGGGCCTACAGGAGACTGTCTCAAGGGACCCACAATCCCACTAACACTGGGGTTTGTGTGGGGCACCCCTGTGCATGCCCAGTGACAGAGGAGGAGGCAGTTCATGAGACTGCTGAAACTGCAATTTGAGCCTGGGTTCCAGGGTTTGCTTTGGGGTGGGAGTGCAGAAACAGGCTGTCTGTGGTCACTTCCAGTGCAGCCCACTTCTGGCTCCCTGTGCTCATGGTGAGAGGCCTACAGACACAGAATCAGGCAGTCCATGAACTGCACACCCTGTAGTCCATGTCTGGGCTCTACCGTTAGCCTGAACTCCCTGGAGTCACAGAACCAAGTGGTCTGTGATCACGCCACCAGTGCAGACCAATTCTGGTTCATACTCATGCCCTAAGCTCATAAGGGACACTGGATCATATTGTCTGTGACCTGACAACATCGTGATTGGTGTCTGAGACCTGGAAGAACTGGGTAAACTTCACCATCTGCTGGAAGAACCCAGACTAAGCAGCACACCCTGCAGCCAGTGAGGGGAAGTTTGACCATCAGGAAAATTAGAGAGGCTATGATCTTTGCTAAGCTGAAAGGGAGGAAAGAGACTGACCACTCTACCACCAGCATCAAACATGACAAGACAAAGGACTAAAATGCAATCTCAGAACTCCACCCCTCTCAGAACAAGTCCAGGAGACATCAACATAGGAGAACTTGGTAAACACACTCCTGAACTTGCTGAAATAATTGCAGTGGAAGTAAAGAGCTCCATCAGGCCATAGAAGAGCTCAGATCAGAAATAATTTCCCAGGCAAAAAATGAAATGACAATAATATTGAAATAATTGCTCAGCACATCTAAAGAAGAAACATATAAAAAAACAGATGAACATAGGCAATGGACAGAAACATTAAATGAACAATATAGGAAGGAATTAGAGCACATGAACAAGATTCAAAGAGACATCCAGGAAATCAAAGCTTCCAATGAAAGCTGTGAAAACCACTTGAATGAAGCCAAAGACAGAATTTCAGATTTTGAAGACAGTATGGCAGGTAGCAATCATGAAAGGAAGGATCTCAGAGAAGGGAAAGAAGGAGAAATTTTGTATGTATGTATATACATACAGGATAGTTAACATAATTGATCTACTGTCTTCTATTTCTTTGCTGAAAGAAACTGTTAATGAGTCCTTGATTGATCAGTATTGCATGTCTCTATTTGTTTTCATGAGAAACCACTTTGAAGATATCAATATGTAATACAACAAGCATTATTAATTTCCTACCACTTTGTTTGTAACTCTGCACTGTCTGTACTACTATTTTGCTATTTTGTAAAATGTTGTCTGTTAAAAAAAAAAGGATCTCTTAAAATCAACAAGGAACCAGGAAAAATCAATTCAACAGTTGCAAGACGAGGCAAAGAGGAATAATGTACGATTAATGGGAGTCAATGAAACAGCAGCAGGCAACACAAAAGACACAAAAAGAATACTTGCAGAAATAATAGCAGAAAATTTCCCAAGCATGGAAACAGAACCTTACCATATAGGTAAATGAGGCATATAGAACTCGAATTAGCCGTAACCAAAATAAAACTACACCTAGACATATAATAGTCAGGATCCCAGATCTCCAGCAAAAGAAGGAAATATTAAAAGCTGCTAGAGAAAAGAAACAGATTATCTATAAAGGAAAGCCCATCAGAATCATGGCAGACTTCTCAACACAAACCATCCAATCGAGAAGAGCTTGGCACAAAGAATTGCAGGTCCTGAGACAAAACAGCTTCCAGCCAAGAGTGATGTACCCTGCTAAATTATCCTTCAAATTCAATGGAGAAATAAAATATTTCCATGACAAAGAACAACTGAAGACCTTCATGAGTGCCAAACCATTGTTGCATAGATACTAAAAGATATTCTAGACAGAGAAAAAAATGACTGCAATTTCAAGAACAATAATAGAAAGGAACCCTCAAGCAGAGCAAGCAATTAAACACGTAGGAAAAGTAGGAAATGAACAGCAAGTAAATAACATGACAATGATAAGTCAACACATATCAGTTATAATCATAAATGTAAATGGCCTAAATTTACCAGTCAAGAGAAATAGATTGGTGAGTGGATTAAGAAACAAAATCCAACGATAGACTGTATACAGGAAACACATTTACCCAAAAGGAAATCAATAGACTGAAAGTCAAAAGATGGAAAACAATCCTCTGTGCAGCAGGAACCCAGAAAATAGCAGTTGTGGCTATTATGTTTGCAGAAAATGTAAACTTCAAACCTAGAACAATCAAAAGAGATAAGCAAAGTCAGTATGCACTTGTTAAGGGAAAACTGCAAGAGGAAGAGATAACAATCATAAGCATGTATGCACCAAATATGGGAGTACCAAACTATATAAGACAAATCTTAACAGATATGAAAACCCATATAATTAATAACACTATTGTAACAGGGGACCTCAACACCCCTTTGACACAAAGAGATAGGTCAACTGGACAAAAAAATCAGTAAAGAAATAACAGACCTGAACCAAATCTGCAAATGAATGGACTTAGTAGATGTATACAGTGTTCCACCTCACAACATCAGAATACACATTTTTCTCAGCTGCACATGGGATTTTCTCTAAAATAGACCACATTCTAGCACATAAAGCACACCTAACTAAATGTAAAAGAATTGAAATTATCCTGTGCATATTATCTGACCACAGTGCAATGAAATTGGAAATTAATGACAGAAGGAACTCCAAAAACTCCATAAAAACTTGGAAATTAAGCAACAACCGCCTGAAAAATGAATGGGTCACAGAAGAAATTAAAGAAGAAACAAACAAATGAAAATGTAAATACAACTTACCGGAATCTATGGGATGCAATGAAAGCAGTCCTCAGAGGGAAATTTATAGTGGTGAACTCACACATAAGAAAAAGAGAAAGAGAACAAACAAATAGCCTAATGCTGCATCTTGAGCTTTTAGAAAAAGAAGAACAAGTAAAACCCAAAGCCGAAAGAAGGGAGGAGATTAAAAGATTAGGGCAGAAATAAATGCAATTGAGACAAAGAAAACCCTACAAGAAATAAATGAAACAAAGAGTTTGTTCTTTGAAAGAATAAATATAACTGATAAACCCCTACCCAACCTTATTGAAAAAAGAAAGGAAAACACTCAAATTCATGCAAATAAGGAATGAAAAGGATGAAATTACGACAGATTCTACACAAATTCAGAAGATCATTAATACCTACTTTGAAAATCTTTACTCCCGTAGGATAGAAAACTCAGAGGAAATGGACAGATTCCTAGATATGTATGAATTACCAAGGTTGAGTCAAGAAAATATAAAATTCCTGAACAACCCAATATCAATTAATGAGATTGAAAATGTGATTAAAAATTTACTGACAAAGAAACACCCAGGCCCTGATGGATTCACAGCAGAATTATACAAGAAATTCAGAGCAGATTTAATACGAACACTCCTCAAACTCTTCAATGAAATTGAAAAGGAAGCAATTCTCCCTAACTCATTTCTGGAGGCAAGTATTATACTGGCACCAAAACCAGAGAAAAGCCAAACCAAGAAAGAGAATTACAGACCAATCTCAGTAATGAATATAGATGCAAACATATTCAATAAAATGCCAGAAAACAGAATGCAGCAAATCATCAAGAAAATCATACAGTCTGACCAAATTGGATTCATTCCAGGAATGCAGGGATAGTTCAATATTCGCAAAGCAATAAATGTTATACACCATATCAATAAAGATAAAACCCACATGATCATCTCAATAGATGCAGAAAAAGCTTTCAACAAGGTCCAACATGCATTCATGATAAAAACTCTACAGAAAATAAGAATAGATGGTCTTTACCTCAACCTGATCAAAGCCATTTATGACAAACCAACAGCCAACATCATTCTAAATGGACAAAACCTGAAAGCTTTTACTTTAAAACCAGGACCAAGGCAAGGATGTCCACTGTCAACACTCCTATTCAATATAGTTCTGGGAGGATTAGTCAGAGCAATTAAAAGAAAGAGAAATAAAGGAACAAGGATAGGAAAGGAAGAAGTAAAATTATCAGTATTTGCAGATGACATGATA
>NW_004955418.1:4157299-4161902 GCF_000276665.1 Chinchilla lanigera
ATCACAGCAATATATGTGCACCCATGTTTATAGCAGTGCAATTTGTAATTGCTAAACTGTGGAAGCAACACAAATGTCCATCCACTAAGGACTGGATAAAAAAGTTGTGGTACTTTTATACAATGGAATATTACTCAGCTATAAAGAAAGATAAACTCGAGGCTTTTATAGGTAAATGGTCACAGCGAGAGATCATACTCATAAGTGAAATAAATCAGACCTGCATGTGTAAGCATTATATTGTCTCACTAGTGTAGGATCTGAAAGAGTGAATAAATCTAGGAGGTCTGATAGACATTGTGAAATGAAAGAAAAACTCTCAGAAGTAAAGGGCAACTGGGGTATGGGGAAAGAGAATGGAAAGAAGGGGAAACTATGTATACAAGTATATACAGGATAGCTAACATAGTTGTTCTACTGTTTTCTATTGCTTCACAGAAACAATCAGTTAATGATTACTTGTTTGATCAGTCTTGTATGTCTCTTTGTTTTCCTTGGAAACCACTTTGAAGATATCAGTAGGTAATGCAACAGACATTGTTAATTTCCTACAACTTTATCTGTAACTTTGTATTGTTTGTATTGCTCTTGTTCTATTTTGTAAATGGATGTGTTTGTTAATATGTTTTTCTTCTTTTAATTTTAAAAGAAAAAAAGAAAAAATTGCTTAGCATAGCCAAAGAAGACATAGATAAAAAATACAAGAGCATAGAAAATTGACAGAAACCTTAAATAAACAATATAGGAAAGAATTAGAATGCATGATACATGCTAAAGAGATATCCAGGAAATTAAAAATATAATCTAAAGCTAGCAAAATCACTTGAACAAAGCTAAAGATAGCTCTTCAGTCTTTGAGGACAGCATTGCAGCTAATGATCATGAAAAGAAGGATCTCTTAAAAATAACAAGGATCCAAGAAGCAACAATTCAACAGCTGCAAGATGATGCAAACAAAAATAATGTAAGATTAATAGTAGAACTTTACAAAGTGTTCCACCCAACAACATCACAATACACATTCTTCTCAGGTGCACATGGGACATTCTCTGAAACAGACCATAGACTATCCCATAGAACATGCTTAAGTAAATGCAAAGGAATTGAAATTATTCCATGCATATTATCTAACCATAGTGCAATAAAACTGGAAATTAATGACCAAAGAAACCACAAAAACTCCATAAACACATGAAAATTAAATAACAACCAGTGGGTCACAGATGAAATTAAAGGAGAAATTAAACAATATTTACAATCAGATGAAAATGCAGACAAAACTTACAGGAACCGGGGGAAAAAAAGAAAGCAAGCCCCAAAAGGAAATTTATAGTGGTGAATTCCCACATCAGGAAAACAGAATGACCACAAATAAATAATCTTATGCTGCACCTCAAGCTTCTAGAAAAAGAAGAGCTTCTAAAAAAAGAAGTGAACCAACATTGTGAAAATGGCCATACTCCCAAAATTGTTGTCCAGATTCAATGCAATCCTAGTTAAAATACCATTACTATACCTAACAGATCTAGAGAAAACCTTCCTAAAATTCACTGGGAACCTGAACAAACCTAGAATAGCAAAAGCAATCTTGGGCAACAAAGGAAAGGCAGGAGGCAGCACAATCCCTGATTTCAAATTATACTACATAGCTACTGTGACAAAATCACCATGATACTGGCAAAAAAACAGATCTGAGAATGAACTGAACTGATCAGAAGATGCAGACACAACTGTAAAACACACTCAGCCACCTTATCTTTTTTTTATCCATTTTTATCTTAAAGAAAATAGTACAAAAAAAAAAGAACAATAGCAAAATACAAACAAAACAAAGCAAGGACATTAAAAATAGTACAGGGTTGCAAACCAAATGATAGGGATTAACAATGGTTGTTACAGAACATATTGTTATCTTCAACGAAGTTGCTCAGATTACCAGATGTAAGAATAGAAGATTAATCAAATCATTAAAGGGAATAAGAAAATAATAATTTAAAAGAATATTAGAGACAATACATAGTTTCACTAGAGGATTGTAGGAATTCACCAGTGGTTGTTATACTGTAAATTGTTGTTTTCACATAAATTGCTCAGATTACCAGATATAGGCATGCAAAATTGGCCTAAATATAAAAAAAATCCTTTAATCACTAACTATTACCTTCAACAAATCATCAGACACCAGCGGTACAGTTATGCCACTGATCATATTATATATATATATATATAAAATTCAGCCACCTTTGACAAAGGGGCCACACATGTTCACTGGAAGAAAGATAACCTCTGTAATAAATGATGCTGGAAAACTGGCTTTCCACATGCTGAAGACTAAAGCTAGTCCCATTTCTATCACCATGCACTAAACTAAAGTCAAAATGGATCAAATATCTAAATATTAAAACAGAAACACTAAATCTGCTGGAAGAGAAAGTAGGTAGAAATCTTGAAGACATAGGGGTAGGCAGAGAGTTCATGAACAAAAACCAAACTGCTTGGGAAATACTTCAAAGAATCAATAACTGGGATCTCATCTTATTGAAAAGTTTTTACACATCAAAAGAGATCACCAACAGAGTAAACAGAAAGCCCATGAGTTAAAAAAAAAAATTTTAGCCAACTGTCTCTCAGACAAAGGACTTCTATCTAGAACACAAAAAGAATATTAAAAAATGGGATTCCCAAAATTCAAAGACCCAATCCAAAAATGGGCATCTGAGATGAATACACACTTCTCGGGTGAAGAAATACAAATGGCAAATAAGTATATGAAAAAATGTTCAACATCATTGGTCATTTGCAAAATGCAAATTAAAACCACACTGACTTTGCATCTCACTCCTGAAAGAATGGCTATCATCAAGAAATCAACCAATAACAAATGCTGGAAGGGCTGTGGTGAAAAGAAACTCTTCTCCACTGCTGGTGGGAGTGTAGACCGTTGAAACCACTGTGGAAATCATTATGGATGTTTCTCACAAAAGTAAGATTAGAGATCCCTCTTAACCAAGCTTTTCTTCTTCTGGGTAGTTTCCCAGAAGAATTAAAAACATCATACCATAGTGATATATGTGAATCCATGTTTATAGCAGCACAATTTGTCATAGCTAAATCTTGAACAGAACCCAAATACCCATCAACTGAGGAATGGATAAAAATGATGTGGTATTTTTATACAATGGAGTATTACTCAACTATAAAAAAGATAAACTCGAGACTTTTATAGGTAAACGGATGCAAGTAGAGGCCATACTCATAAGTGAAATAAATTGGATTACAATCATTGTAACAGAAGTGGGATCTCAGTGTTATTTTGATTTCATTTCTCTAATGGCTGAAATGAAGATTCTTTTTATGAAATTATTGGCCATTTGTACTTCCTTTGAGACTTGTCTGTTCATTTAAATTGCCAATTTTTTTGATTGGATCTTTTGTTTTGGGGTGTTTTTTTTTTCTATATTCTAGATATTAGTTCTCTGTACAAGGAATAACTGGTAAGATATTTTTCCCATTCTGTAGGTAGTTCTCTTTGTTGTGATGATTTTTATTTCATGTAATTCCATTTGTTGATTTTTTTGTACCTATAGACATGATCATGTGATTTTTGACCCTGTTTCTATTTATGTAATATATTTTATTTATTGATTTGCATATGTTACACTATCCTTGTATGTCTGGGATGGAGCCTGTTTGGTCATTATGTATGATCTATTTGATGACTTGTGGCATTCTCCTTGCAAGCAACTCATTAAGAAATTTTAGATCTATGTTCACTTAAGTATAATGGCCTTCAACTTTCTTTCTTCCTCACTTTTTCTTTCTTTTTTCCTCTTCCCTTTGTTGAGTGTTTTTCTAGTTTTGCTGTTAGTGTAGTGGTGGCATCAAGGAATGAATTTGGCCACACTTTTCCTTTCTGTTTCATTAAAGAGCTTGAAGGGTATTGGAGCTATGTCTTCCCTGATATGCTTGTAAAATTCAGCAGTGAATCCACCAAGTCCTGGGTTTTTCTTAGTAGGTTTTTTATTACTGCCCCAGTTTCATTGTTATGGGATTATTGAGGGTTTTTAAAATATAATTTTGATGCAGTGTAGTAATTCATATGCATCTAGGAATCTATAGCATTTTTACTGGATCCTTTAATTTGTTGGAGTATAGGTTTTTGAAGTTGTTACTAGTACTCTTCTGGATTTTGGCAGTGTTCATTGTGATTTCACCTCTTTTATTTCTAATTACATTGATAGATCTTTAATTTTTTGTGAAACTGAGGAAGATTTTGTCAAGTTTCTTTATTCTTTCTAAGAACCAGCTCTTTGATTCATTGATTCAGACTAATTTTTAGCCTCATTTACATTAATTTCTCCTCTGATTTTTATAATTTCCTTCTTTGCACTAGTTTGCATTTGGGTTGTTCTTGTTTTTCTAGAACTTTGACGTACATCCTTAGGTTATTTATTTGATCTCCCTCTGTTTCTCTGACATGGGCATTTACAGCTCTAAACTTCCCTCTTGATACTATATTCGTTGTGCCCTATTGACCCGACCCGCAGGTACAGCCAACGTGAACCCTAGAGGGGGAGTGGGGATTATAAAGGGACAAGAGACA
>NW_004955418.1:4168337-4187661 GCF_000276665.1 Chinchilla lanigera
TTGACCCGACCCGCAGGTACAGCCAACGTGAACCCTAGAGGGGGAGTGGGGATTATAAAGGGACAAGAGACACGAAGAATGGAGACAAGACAGTGCTCTGATCAAGTCTCGTTTATTAGCGGGAAGTGCTGTGCTTATATACGGCATGGAGAAACGCGGAAGTTCTAAGGCGGGAATAACCAAATAACCCGACAAAGGCGGGAGTAGCTAGGTAACGGTGGACAGTCCAAGTTCTTGAGGCGGGAGTAGCTAGGCAACGGTAGGCAGTCCTTACTTAAAGGGAAAGGCACGTAAGACGGCTACTAATACACAATGGAGGTCAGTCATGGTCTCCTACACCCTATAGGTAGTGGTATGCTCTACTGGCATTATTGTGTGATTCTAAAAATAAATTTCTACTTTGACTTCTTCTGTAACCCACTGATTATTCAAGAGTGTATTCATTAATCTTTATGTGTTTGCATAATTTTTATAGGTTTATGTACAGCTATCATGTAGTATAGAAATATTTACTATCTGAGTTTTTATGTCAAGGCTTTATTTCACACTTTTAGTAATGGGAAGCTACATATTTTGTTTTCAGTACAGGAAATCAAACTCAGGACCTTGTGCTTGCCAGGCAGATGCTTATGCCACTGAGCTATATCCCCATCCCAGGAAGCTACATATTAATAAGACACCAATTATATTTGATAGCTTAAATGTTAAGAAATTCTAACTTGTGTTGCAGCAAAATTTACTTTGCTCATTATTCTGTTTCTGTAGATGCATAGAATGCCCATGTTTTGGCCCAAGAACATTTAAATATTTGAAGAGAATTCTGTCTCCTCCAAAGTGGTGTTTTGTCCAATTCTTGTGATGGAATCCTTATTTTATATTTGTAATAAATTAAGTTTATATCAAGGTTTAATAAAATATGTTTATTTTGATTTTCAGTCATTTTCCCTGTTTACAATTTTTATATTTCATTTCCAGACTTCTTTTTTTGTTCTGTCTTTTTGATACAGGGTCTCACTATGCAGTTCAGGCTGGCCTTTAGTTCACTTTGTAGTCTGGGCTGGTCTCAAACTTGCAAAGGTCCTCCTGCCTTGGCCTCCCAAGTGGTGGGATTACAGGCATGCACCACCATGCTCAGCTCATTTCCAGACTTCTGTGTGGACTGGTTGTATCAGGCATCTTTATTTTATTTCTTTGGAACACAATGTTGACTGATTTAATGTTAGTACTTAAGTATTTATAACTCTACTTATAATAGAAAGTTAGAGAATGTCAGGAGAAGACAAAGCATCTTCCAAATTAAAACTTTGCCTTATTTTCTGGTAAGGAAATTACCTCGTTTCAATTTGTACACAAGGAAGTTGGTTCATGTTAGACAGAATTATGAACTTACAATTGCATTTAAAGATTAAGTATGGTTTAAGGAGATGTATCAGATTGTCAAGTTGAAAAGGGGTGGATTGTGGTTGTTAGTCATGATATGCCAACAGAAATGGACTAAGAGATACTAGCAGAGTCATCTACAGACACCCCAGAAGTGGGTGGGGTGTCTGTAGATGGTTGACAAGGAAGCCAGCAAATCAGTGTGGAAAGGCCTACCCCAGATGTTGGTGGCATTTAGCCTTGTAACTTTGATGTAATGAAAATGGGAAAGAAGAAAGAAGCATGACCATTTCTGAAGAGTTGCAATCTTTTTGCATCACCTTTGCATATTAGTCTCCAAGCTCTCTGTCCTTTTAATGCAGACTTGTACAAATGATCCTAGAATGAGTTTCCAGTCCTTTGACCTTGGATTGGTGTTGCATTTTTTATTCCTCTTGTTCTGCAGCTTCCATCTTCTTGGTCTGAGAAGCTACTGGAGCCCCTGGCTCTATAGCATGTAGATGGCCATTTTCAACTCTCCTGCCTCTCATCCCTTATATGGTCATTGTGGACTCTACCACTTCTGGCCTTGTAAACCTATCTTTTTTTTTTTTTTTTTTTTTTTGGTTTTTCTCCAGTACCGGGAACCGAACTCATGACCTTGCGCTTGCCAGGCAGGCGCTTTTGCTGCTGAGCTAAATTCCCAGCCCCCCTTGTAAACCTATCTAATAAATTTTCTCGCTTTATTAACACATATTTTCTATTGAATCTGTCCCTCTAGAGAACCCTAACAGCATATTTTAATAAATATTAGCCACAGAAATTATTTTAATAAGGTTTTATTTATTTCCTCTATAAAGATATTTATGAGTCAAGTTGAAGTTTTCTTTTACTTTTTAACTTTTTATTTTAAAGAGAATAAAAAAACCCAAAAAAACCCACCAAAAACAAAAGAAGTTATTACTGACTCAGCAGGAAATGTCACTATGTTATGTTGTACAATTACCTTTCTGTTGGTTATTCTTTTCCTGTTGTTCCATGCTTATCCTCACTGCTGTTACTAAAATATTACAGAGATATATGCAAAAATTAACCCCCATTTTATGTATGTACACACAAATAAACACATCAATGTAAACTGAGCTCCTTCTCAGCTTGCAGTGGAGTTTGTTCCAATAAACCCATTGTAAGTTGAAAATATCCTTAGTTGCAAATCAGTTTAATACACCTATTATTCCAAACCTCATAGTTCAGCATAAACTACTTTAAATGAGTTCAGAACACTAACATTAGTTTATACTAAATTCAGTCAATAAATTATCTGACACAACCCATTTTATAATAAATGATTGAATATGTCATGTAATTTATCAAATACTTATATCCAGAAAACTCTGCAACACAGCACGTTGTGACTGAAAAGCTAAATCACAGCTGTGGCTCATTGCTACTGCTCACGATAGTCAAAGAATGATTTATCACATATTGCTCATCTTGGAAAATATTAAAACAATATTTGAAGTAGAGATTTTACTAAATCTGTATCATTTTCACACCATTATAACTTTGGAAAAAGTCAAACCATTGTAAATTTAAGACCAATCTCTCTCTCTCTCTCTCTCTGTCTCACTGTGTGTGTGTGTGTCTCTCTCTGTCTCTGTCTCTGTCTCTCTCTCTTTCTCTCTCTCTCTCTCTATATATATAATATCTGAGGTAGAACCTCTCGTGTCGAGGGACCTGAGCCTGTGGCAAGTGGTGGCACAGTGAAGAAAGATCTGATGGTGCAGATCTACTTTATTGCGCAAGTACCAGGCATTTTATAGAGAAGGCTAGGGGCGTGGCAAAAGGAGGCGTGATTATCTAGGGGAGGCACAGAGGGAGGGGCAGAGCGGGACAGCCTGGGCGGGGCGACTCACTCAGTCTGCAGAGGACATGACAAGTCCAAGTCTGCTTAGACTCATTCCTCCGCCAGGGCTGTCAACCAAACCTCTGGGCCCTTATTTCCCATGGATTTCCCCTCTTTTTTTATTAAGGCCAATTGAATGGAAGCCATCATGGCTTGTTTGGAGGTCAGGACTTATATATGAGTACCTATCATGCAAAGTACAATAAGTAAGCATAATTCTAAAAGTCCCAAGAGTCCTAAGGTCAGAAAATTAGATGGTGAAAATAGGTGTCATAGGTTGTGGAGAAGATCGGAGAGAATGTTATCAGTTAAAATGGGAACTTGGATAGAATTAATGGTTTGTATTTGTTCAGTCAGTTGAAGAGAGAGGTTGAAGTAAGTGCTGTTGTAAGGACCAAGGATCCACTCACGGAGCGAGAGACGAGCAGAAGAGAGGTTGGCTGGCTTTGGTGTGACACAAAGTAGAGTCGATGAGAAGCGTTGGTCACAGGCAGTGGTAGCAACGGGCCAAAGGTCCTGAAGTTCATTGTCCATGAGGTCAAGTTGTTGTTGGAGATTAAGGAGAGCCATATGGGTATAGGCGTTAAGTTGTTGTACTCGGAAAGTTTCAGCGACTGAGTGGGAAAGATTGTTGAGTCCTTGAGTGGTCACAGTGGATTGGGTGAGTGTGACGGCTGTTGTGGCTCCTGCTGCTGTGGCTGTAATAAAAGCAATAATAAGGGCGATAATAGCAGAGGCTCCAAAATCTCTCTTGTGTATTTGTAGGGAGGTGGAGGAAAGCTGGATAGGGAGTGATGGAGCTACCCAATTAGAGATATTGACTGGCACCCAGAGGATAGAGGGGATGTGAAGGATAAGCATATATGGAGAGGTTCCATTCCAGCAGTTAGACAGATAGCAGGCACCCACTGAGGAGCAGTTGAAGGTGGCATTCATGGACAAGAGAAGTAAAAAGGGGGAGGGCAACACAGGCTGCTGAAAAGTAAGAGTGGTTATATTTGTGAGTGAGGTTAATCAAGGGTGACCAGGAGATGTCGTTGGGGGGCAAGCCCTGTGAACAGAGGGATCTGATTGATGGTATGGAGGCCAAGCCAGAATTACACATGGTGGTGGCATCGCCATTGCTGCTGGTGGCATTGAGGAGGCTAGGGCTGGGAATAGAGTAAGTGCTGTTAGCAATAGAGGTATCTCCCATGAGCATTAGCGGAAGGAGGTCAAGGCACCTGAAGGTCCCACATAATTTTTGGGAAGAAAATATAGAGTGTCTCCCTGTGAAGGAGAATGGGTTGCATCCTGTAAAGGGGAGGGATCCATTACTCCCACGGTGCAGAAACGGAGAGGTCCATAGGGCTGTAAAGTTATCATTTCTGAAGGGTTTTTGAGCTGAAAGACAGGGCTCCCAGGTGAGATCTGTAAGCCTGAAACTGGGATTTGAGGGTATGGGTTTACAGGGGTAGAAGACAGGTTGAGTGGTGTTGTAGTTTCCTGAAGAGAAGCAAGGGAAACCTTGGAGTGTTGTGTTGCTGGATTACATTGGTTTATGGGGGCAAAAAGGTTAATTTGGAGAAACTTTTGTTGTTTAGTTATGTTGGAGTTGAACTTAGAGAAATCTGCTGTGGTGTGGTTTATAAATGTTAGACGGGCAGTTAGGTTTTGAGGGATATCAGAATTGTTGGAGCAGACCTGGAAGGTAAGGGGGTTTTGAAGGTTAGCGGGGAGTGTCCAGTTGGTGAAGGCAACGTCCACTGGTCCTATGTGGGGATTACAAGGAATTCCTGGAAAGTAGTGGGTGGTGAAGAATTTTGGGAGAGTGGGAGAATCAGAGGTAACTATGAGAAGACCACGGGGGTTGTGCAGGGCCACCCAGATGGGGATAGCAACCTCAGCTGCTTGAGCAGAATTGATGGAAATTATGGCACACATCATCAGAACAGCTTGGCAGTGGTTATTTCTTCAGGCGGGAGCGCGTTATGGGCTTGGTTGCAAAGCGCTTTGAGGGCTCCCCATGTAATGGGGGGGCCAAGGTGGTCGTAGCTAGGCGTTGTCTCCTACGTCGTGTTGGTCCGCCCCCTGGACGTCTGTCATCAAGAGCCAATTTTTTCATCTCTGATATCGGCTGCTGTGGCTGGCCGGACATCTCGGGCAGGAACCCACACTGGATGGGGTGCTGTTTCTAGAAAGACACAAGCGAAACCTCGGCCTTGGGTTAGGAGTGGGGCTGGGGGCTGCCATGATTGTGTCATGGGATCCTTCCAGCGCACAAGGGGGAGTGGTGTTGGAGGGGCCAGAAATGGGCCCCAATGTTTATGGGCCGGGGAAAGACCTTTTTCATTGAAAGTTAAAAATGTTTATGGTTATAAGAACTTTTGTTAGTAATTCATCTGGTGTACTCCGGGGGTGTAATTCCCCCTCTTTTTTTTATTAAAGTTTTGAGTGTTTGGTGAGTTCTTTCTATGATGGCTTGTCCTTGAGGATTATAGGGAATGCCATGATGTAAGGTTATATTGTATTTGGCACATGTGTTTTTAAAGGTTTGACTGGTATAACATGGTCCGTTATCTGTTTTTAAGTCCCATGGAATTCCTAGCATGAGGATGGCCTTTTCTAAGGCTCGGGAGGCATGTTGGGATGTTTCTCCTGTCATAGCCATGGCCATAGTGGCACCTGAGAAGGTATCCTTAGTGGCATGGATGTATTTTAGTACATGGAGGGAAATGGGTGACATCCATTTGCCATCGAGCATTGGGGCAGAGTCCTCTTGGATTTACTCCTTGAGGTTGCAGTGGGCTGAGCAGGAGGAAAAGAGCACATGTGTTGCAGCTACGGACCAGATGTTTGCATGTGGCTTTTGGAACTTCAGGGAGGAATTGATGAATGGCCTTTGCTGATAAGTGAAATCTAGAGTGTAAGGTTTTTGCCTGTGTCAGTGAATCAGATAAGGCTGTTTGTATAGCTTGAATTGAGACTAAGCTGTCGGCTAGTTGGTTGCCTTGAGCAATAGGACCAGGAAGTCCACTATGAGAGCGGATGTGTTGTATGTACCAAGGATGTCTTCTATATTGGAGAGTATTTTGTAGAGTCTTTAAGGCTCTGTCTAATATGGTGTCCTTTTGTTTTAGGACAGCATGTGAGATGACATGGAATACCTGTACCACATACTGACTATCAGAAAAGATGTTGATAGAACAGTCTGGACAGTGTTGTAAAACCTGTAGCACTGTGAGAAGCTCAGCTACTTGAACAGAAAAGGTATGTCTAGTAAGTTGTATTTTTGGGAGGTTATAGTCATGAGGGTGGTGAATTATAATAGCATATGTAGTTTTAGAAGCATCCTTGAAAGCAACTCTGCTGTGAAGTATAGGGGTCAAGGAAGGAAAATGAGACAGCCTCATGAGTGGTAATTGATGGAGGCCTTGAAGGGTATGGTTGGAGGGGTAATGATTGGAGGTTTGGCCAGGGAAATGTAAAAGCAACATCTGGAGGTCTAAGTTGTATGGTAGGAGAGCCTCTAGTTGATTATTTGTGAGGGGGAGGATGCGAGTATCTGGTTCATGTCTGTAATGGAGTACAGCCAACTTTCTGAGTTGTGTTCCTAGGTGACAGATAACTGTTAGGAGTGGGGTAATTTTGGAGAGGGAGGAGTAGGTAACATGGGTCCACATGAGAGGGCCCTGTTGCCACAGAACTCCCACAGGCATGGTTGGTGTGGTTAATACAATGGCTAGAATTGGCTGATTAGGATCATGTCTTTCAATTTGAGCCTGTTGTATGGCTTGTTCAACATAATCTAATGTTTGTTGGGCCTGTGGGGAAAGAACTTGAGGGGAAGTAGGGTCTGGGTTTCCCTGTAATAGGTCATACAAGGGGCGCAGTTGATCAGAAGATAGCGCCATGGCTGGCCGTAGCCAACTGATGACCCCACATAATTGTTGTAGCTCTGTTAGGGAGTATGATGGTTGTCTGAGGATCTTGGGAGCAACAGGGATGATTTTATCAGAAATGTGATGACCAAGATATGTATAAGGTGGTTTAATTTGGATTTTATCTGGAGCAATTTGAAGTCCTATTATGTTAAGATTGGTTAATAATTGTTGTAGTCCTAGTTGGAGTTGATGGGGGTCTGTATGAGAGAGCAGGATATCGTCCATATAATGGATACAATGATAGGACCCTCGGAGGGGCTTGATGGCGGTATCTACATATATTTGGCATATAGTTGGACTGTTTATCATTTCTTGAGGAAGAACTTTTCACTGATATCGTTTGGTTGGGCCCTGATGATTAGTCACAGGGACAGAAAATGCAAACCTAGGTCTATCCTTTTCATGAAGGGGAATGGAGAAAAAGCAATCTTTAATATCCACTACCACAATGTGATGATCTTTTGGTATAGCCATGGGAGAGGGTAGCCCTGGTTGGAGTGCTCCCATCTTGATTATATGTTTGTTAATTTCTCTCAAATCATGAAGTAGGTGATATTTATTTTTATCCTTTTTGTGGATTATAAATATTGGGGTGTTCCAGGGGCTAGTGGAGGGTTCTCTATGTTCTTGAGAGAGTTGGTCCATGATTAGTTGTCTTAGGACAGTTACTTTTTGGGACAGTAAGGGCCATTGGTCCACCACACAGGTTCATCAGTGTCCCAGGTTAACTGTGTGGGCTGTGGTTTAATCACTGGAGCAATGGCCCGTATGAGGAGGGGAGTGGTTCAGTAGTTAATTTGACATCTAGTTGTGACAAGATATCTCTTCCCCAAAGGACTTGGGGCAAACCTTGTAATAACAAAGGTTGACAGTGTCCTGAGTGTCCTTCTTGGTCTCTCCATCTCAACAGAGTTGCTGTCTGGAGTGTCATCTGTTGACCTGTGGCTCCTTGTACAAGGGACCCTGGAATAGTTGCCCAAAATTTACTATATGGGTCTATTGGGAAGCAGGAACGCTCAGCTCCTGAGTCTATAAGGCCAGAGATGGACATTTGTTCTGCCTCTAGGGTTAATAGTGCCTTGTTTTGAGTAATGGGCACAATCCATAGGATCTGTGAGGTGGTTTTTATTTCCCTCTTTTGTTGTTGGGCTGAGGGTTGCCCCTTTTGAAGTTTAAAGGATTGCCCTCCTTGTCAGTTTTTGATCAGCAGTCCTTTGCCCAATGATATCCTCTCTTACATTTAGGACAGGGCATAGGTGGTTTTGGTTTTATGTTTGAAGTCTCTTGTCCCTTTTTGGGGCACTGCTTAGCAAAATGTCCAGGCATTTTACAATTGAAGCATAAAGGTAAGGTATTGGCATTTAACTGTAAAGCATTGACAAGTGCCGTTGCCAATGCTTGAGCTCCTTATACATTAACTTCCCTGCATGCTAATATCCAATGATCTAGACCTTTATTTTTTATCAGGGCTATTAAGGTTCTACACATGGGGGTGGCTTCTTCAAAGATAAGTTGTTTGGCTAGATCCTTGATGGCCTCTGGGTGATTAACCTTTCTCTTACAAGATTCTACAACCTTGGAGACAAAAGAGGTGAAGTCCTCATTGGCTCCTTGAATAAGCTTATTAATTGGGGTAGTTGGTCCAGCATGGCAACAGTTAAATGTTTTTAAGGCTATTGCTCTCACTTGATCAAAATATTGAGGCAGGCCTTGTGCCTATACAACAGCAGAGGCATATATGCCTTCGCCTGCTAGGCAGTCATAGTTTAGTATTACATTATTTCTGCGATTTCGGTTGGCTTGTTGTTCACATTCATCTGTAAACATAGCCAACCAGTCTAGGTATTGTCCGCCAATAAGGACAGCTCTAGCCAGTTGTTTCCAGTCTGTGGGGCAGTTCATTTCCATGCTAATTGTTTCAATTAACTGTTGTGCAAACGGGCCTTGAAGGCCATCTTCCCTAATGGTTTCTCTCAAGCATTTAAGAGTGGAATGTTCATGGGGATACCATCTTAAGGGGCATGCAGGATTTTGATGTAAATTTACAGGAAACATATCATTCATCTCGGTTTCCCATTGTTCCCAATGTTTTGCTTGGCTATCCCTTATCTTGCAGAGTCCTTCATAATAGTCGCCCCATTGTTGAGTTGATTCTAACTTTATTTTTTTTTTATTATGGTATTCCTCCCATGGATCTTTTGGGTGTGTTGTCTGAGTATTGCCAGCAGGTGGTGCTATAGGATAAACCAGAGGCTCATCCCAGTTAAGTTCCGCCTTTATCATGGGGCAGGGCTTGTTGTCTGAAAAAGGAGAAGTAGCCCCGGCTGGAGAGTTTCTGCCTGACGCCATCTTTGGCTCCTGTTTGAAGTGGGTGAGAGAGGGGTATATACCTTTTGATTTAGGCTGGGGAACTAAGGGTTTTACATCATCTGGCCTGGGGGTTTCTTTGGCATTTGGCTCAGATGGGTGGGGTACCAGCAGGGAGAGATCCCTCTCAAGTTGTTCTGTGAGGGAAGGCTTGGCACCCGGGGTTGCCGCTGCACATGCAGCAGAGTCTGCTAGAAGAGGGAAGGCTTCTGAGTCCTCCCCAATGATGCCTTCCAAGCCTGTCAAGCAAGCTCGGATAGTAAGTAAGGTAGGCTGGAGACCCAAAGGAAAGATTTTTCCTTCATGTTTTTCCACTGTTTGGACCTGCTGGATAAGGCAGGACCATGTTTGTGGGTCCCACAGGTTAGCAGTTTTGAGCCAAGGATTAAAGGGAAGGAGAATCCCCCAGTACTGGGAGAGGGTCTTATAAGAGATTTTACAATGTCTAGCCTGTAAAAGAGCAACAAGAGCCCGTGTCTGTGGGTGCTGCTCCTTATGAAGCGCGGAGCCCATGTTGAGGGTGGGAGCCACTTACCGATTCCTGGGGGACGCGCAGGGTCCCTGTTTGGGCGCCAGTTGAGGTAGAACCTCTCGGGTCGAGGGACCTGGGCCCGTGGTAAGCAGCAGCACGGTGAAGAAAGAGACACCGGAGACCAGGCTGATGGCGCAGATCTACTTTATTGTGGAAGTACCAGGCATTTTATAGAGCAGGCTAGGGGCATGGCGAAAAGGGGCGTGATTATCGAGGGGAGGCACCGAGGGAGGGGCAGAGCAGGACAGCCTTGGGGGGGGGCGACTCCCTCCGTCTGCAGAGGACATGACAAGTGCAAGTCTGCTTAAACTCGTTCCTCTGCCACGGCTGTCAACCAAACCTCTGGGCCCTTATTTCCCACAAATATCAATCTGGATATAGGATACACTTTAACAATATGTATATATGTACATTTGTATGTATTATAGTCCTAGATGGAAGACCATATGTTACAAAAGTAGTGTGTTATGAACCTTAAAGATTTGACTGTATACAAGGAAAGTAAATATAAATTTAGTTTGATGAAAAGATAACCAAATCTTACTTTGTATTAACTAAAGTAAAAAGACTTGAAATAGAGAGGTAACTACTTCCCTACTGCTGGCCACACCTACCTACAGTGTTGATTTCAGTTTGGGGATGTGGCTTCTTGTGCAAGATGGAAGGTGCAGACAGGAAACAGCTCAACTGTACTAGCATGGGATATTAGTCATAGGTAAAAGAGTCATAGGTAAAAGAACTCCTTGTGCCAGGTCTGGGTTTTTTGTCTCACTCTTTGTTTCCTACAGGAGCTCTGGCATTGTCTTGGCCTGGCCATGGGCATCTGTTGGTAGGTTATAGCCTCTATGTATGAAGATGATATTCACCTCCCAAGGACACAGTTTTTCAGATTTGATTAATAGGTATTTTCAAATGTGATGAAGAGGAACCAATCTCATGCAGCACCATTACACTTGGGAAGGACTCAGATGAAGATATGGGGGATGGAAAAGGCCTCAACTGGGGACAGGATGCGGTATCTTGGCAGGTCAGCTTATAGAGAAGAGGGCATGGGAAGACATGAGCTGGGTGCACCTCTGTTCAGCCAGCATTATTGCCCATAGTCTTTTTTTTTTTTTTTTTTTTTTTGAGACAGGGTCACACTATGCAGTTCATGCCGGCCTTGAGCTCACTTTGTAGCCCAGGCTGACCTCAAACTCACAACGATTCTCCTGCTTCAGCCTCCTAAGTGCTGGGATGACAGGCATGCACCACTATGCTCGGCAACCACACTATCTTGATGTAGCTCTGTGGCTTCACAAATGCCTCTGCTCCCAGTTCCACTTTGGCGCTTATTTAGCAGCCTCCAACTTTACTCCTGATTTAAAAGTGCAATTTTTAGAATTTCCTCTAGGGCACTAATAATCAGTTCTATCTACATGGATAAAGAGTATCATTGGCAGTGTGCAGGCACATGGATTTAAATTGATGTGACATTTAAATTGATAAGATATAAATACTAATTTTTAAAAAGTGATTTTCTTACTTTAGATTTTGGTGAATTTTTATATGTTTTTTTAAGTATTTCATAGGGAAATACTGTTTGGAAACAATAAGGTACTAAAGATAGTCCTATTAATGAAAATTTACTTAGATTTTACCCATGATATTTATGCCAGACATCATCTCCCTACGATGTTCACCTGAGCCTCCTATCGTATGAAAATAGATTTGTTCAAAATCCCATTGTACTTGAATCGGCTTTTCTTCTAGGTCCTAGTATATTAGGAAGTTAACTGATAATGTTCTTATTAAGTATCATTTGATGCCTTATTTCATTTTATTTATTTTTGAGACTAGTGTCTTACTATGTAGGCTAGGCTAGCCTCTAATTCATTTTGTAGCCTCAGCTGGCCTTGAACTTATGATCTTCCTGCCTCAGCCTCCTGAGTTCTGGGGTTACAGGCATGCACTCACTTTGATGCCTTGCTTTTAACATTACTGACCTGTAGTTAAAAACTTTGTTTAAAACACACTTTTATTTAGCCAAGCATAGTGATGCAAACCTATAATTCTGGCATTCTGGTAGGCTGAGGCAGAAGGATCACAGGTTTGAGCCCAGTTTGGGCAAATGAGTAACTTAGCAAGATCCTGTCTCAAAATGAAAATACAAAAAGACTGAGGACACTGTGCAATGCAAAGGCCCTAGCTTCAATCTCCAATACTACAAACCAAAAACAAAACAAAACTTACCTAAAATGACCTTAAAAAAAGAATAGGTGGGAGAAATGTCACATCTGTGACAAGATAATGGAGGAGATATCCTTTGTCATTGGACTCTTATCATGTTTTTAACTTCTGATTCTGCTTATGTATCCTGATCCTGAAACATTACTTCCAAATAAAAACTTCTTTTTCCCTGAAATTCTTCCCCTCACTACCCTCTACTTCCTTTAGAAGAGCAGCTGTTCATTACAGAGGCAAGAGTGATAAAAGTGAGGAAAAATGGTGTTCTTCATCCTATGGTCCGTGCTCTCCATGGCTTGCACTTATTTTTTATTTTTTTAAAATATATACAGTTTCTGCCAAAGAACAGTAGAAAAGAAGCTAGGATCGTTCAATACAGTAATCTGCTTTTCCAGTTTCTGGGACATAATAGCTAACACCCACAACTTAAATGAAGAGAGGTTTACTTTATCTCAAAGTTTCAGGAGGTTCAGTCCAAGGTTAGTTGGCTTCAAGGCAGAACTATCATGGTGGAAAGATGTAGCAGAACAAAAGTGCTTTGTTCATATAGGCTAGGAAGCAGAACCAACATACACTGCCAGAGAGGAAGGGGTAAGGCACCATCTGGTAAGTAAGGCCACACTTCCATGACCTTCCAAGATACATCCAGGAATGTCTTGTATTAATCCCCTGGGCAGCTCCCAAACCAGTCAAATGGGCAAAATTCAGCTTGACCATCATACCCAACCTCACATATCATGTGACATTTTATAATTTCATGAAAATATCTTGTGTTCTTCTTTTAAAATAAAGATGTGGGGCTGGGGATTTAGCTCAGTGGCAAAAGCGCATGCCTGGCAAGTGCAAGGTCGTGAGTTCGGTTCCCAGTACCGGAGAAAAACTAAAAAACTAAAAAAAAAAAAAAAAAGATGTATCCCTCTCCCCAACAAAAACCACGTGTGTAGATATTCAATATTTGCCCCTAATCCTGTAGCACAATAGCTGCTGAAGTCAAGTTATGTATGTCTTTGTGTTCAGTAGGTGTGACTTCTGTGATTTACATCACTTGGACTCTTTTAATCTTTGGCTTCTGTTCAGGCTTGAAAAGGGAGAGATTCAACCAAGTGGATATAATCTTATTTCATTCTTCTGCCACCACCTTGTTATGGGGCTGTCTTGGGTGCATCCCTCTAGATCCCTCAATCACATTAGATTCTGTTACTGTGTCTCTTCATAGTTTCAAATCTCCTTAGGTTCTGGCAATATCATTCTGTCTTGCCCTCAGGCCTAGGAGTGGAAGTGGCTTCTTGCTATTGAATATGCCTGGGAGCATATGTAGCTTCCAATAAATTTTCACTAGCAAAACTGTCACAGTGAGCCATCTGTTTCTTCTTGAGAATCTGACTGAAGCACTGGTTCAAGAAAAGTTCAGAAAAATTTTATTTCATTGATTCATTCAATCACTCATTCATTCATTCATTCATTCATTCATTCATTCATTCATTCTCCCGTCTATTTATTAAGCACATCTATTTATTAAGGCACCAGGAAGACAGACTGCCAGGAGGAACATTTGTCAAGGAAGGTGACTATTATGATAATTACAGTGTGGTCTTTCATGGTCTATTGGAACCAGACTTCTGACTTGAAGGTCCATTTGCTGGAGGTCCTGAATTATTTATTATGGTCTATAGGGAAAGCTACAGTTACTGCTGAATGAACTATTCCAGCTGTATGTGGAATAGCTTGCCAAATTTTGTCTCCCTTGCCAAAATTTGTCATGCAATAGGAGGTGGAGTAAATATCATCATGTGCTGGTGGACGTTTGTGTGTGTGTGGAAAGATGAGGCAGTAAGCAGCAAGGATGAAACTCATTACCTTGCATTCTTTTTCTTTTCTACAGAAAGTCTCTGTAAACAGAGTAGAAGATATCTATGTTATTTAAGAAACACTTGAGATTTCAAAGCAGTATGATCAGTAGAAAGTAACTGGGCTTTGAATGAGATCTAAAATGTGAACATTATACCCAGGGACAAGAAGTGGAGGGAAAAGATTTCATTAGTGTGCTCCAGGGGCAGAAAATAAAAGCAATTAAACAATTTATGCATGAATTCCAGCCCTCTCAGACACTTACTGATTATTTGGCACCCCTGGCAAATCATTAACCTTAGAAACCTGCAGTTATTTCTTTGTTCAATGAAGACAATTGTACATATATTGTGAAGTTGCTGAGACATATAGCACATGCCATGCACTAACTGTTCAAACATGATATCTGTTATTATTGTGCAATATATTCTCTTACTATTAACAAAATCTATGATCTCTTCTTTCCCCTCAATACTCTCTTGTGCTTTTATTTTCTGGTAGCGTACCTAATCTTGTCTTGTTTCTTGTTGTTCTTAAGTTTTCTGAGGTTGGGACTATGTTAAAGTAGTTCTGGAAGTCCTTAGTAAATTTACTAACTAGTAATGTCTAAATTTTAGCTTTGCATTCTTCAGAATACGTGTGTTTGCTGGGCTATTAATACATTATTTATCTTTGGGAAAAAGCATGTTCTTGGTGATGAGGCAGGAAGTCAAGTGCTGGACACAAGCTTTTAAGGAGGAAATAATAAAGGTCAGATGCTGAGGATGTTGATCTGCAGTTGATCTTGTTCATAAATGGCCTCTGTAAACACATGGTGGCTAGTGGTCACTGACTTCTTCAGGCTTTGATCTTGTGAAACTATTTCCTAGTCATGAGTTCATCAGACTGAGTGTTTATGGCTAGAGAAACCTTACCACAACTGTCTTTCCCTAGTATTCCAAGTTTTCAATAAAACTTAAATTTCTCTATTCACATTAACATAGACATTGTGATGTTAGCAAGCACTAACCAGAGAGAAAAAAGTTTATACAAAGTTCATGAGCTTGTAGGAGCTTTTAATTTGTAGTACAACTAGCACAAGTACTCTGCCTAAAAGCCTGCTTCTGCAGAATTAATTGGAGAACACACTTTCTCCTCTCCCTCTCCAACTCTGCACCAATCTTTGGTCTCAAATGATGTCATTTTTCAGAGCATTGATTACATGCTTAGTGCTCCATTGGGTAGGAATAATGATAAAAATATTTAAAAGATTCATATCAGGTCTTCAAATAAATTGCAATTATGAGTTAAGGTATGTTCTTGGTTGGTGATAATTTGGATTATTTGGGTTTCAAGTGAGTAAATCTAAGCTGCATAAGTTTAGATTTTTCAAAAGAGGGAACCAATTGGCTGGATATTTACATAAATAGTATGACAGGTGGTAACATTGTCCTGGGAATTGGAAATTTTTCACTTCTGTTTTTCTGTCTGGGTTAAAATAATACTTGGACAATTTCTTTCCTGTGTCTACAATAATGGCCTTCAGTTGCATATGTATTTGTTTCCATAAAAGGTAAGAAACCTTTTTTAGTTCCAAATTTTTTGTATTGTTTGTGCACAAATATTTATAAAACTCCAATTATAGTAACAAAAAAAATCCAAATTCTGCTTAGTAGTTGAATGGAGAAACAAAGTTTGACAGATCCATAAATGACATTCTGTGATGCAAGAACATAAACAAATAATTTTGCTAAGTTAAAGGAACCATATACAATTGTACATACCGAGTGATTTAATTTGTATAGTATTTTAGAAAGTGAAAAATGATCTATAGCTGAAGAGTGCTTGCCTGAGGTTAGGAGGATGGCGGGGATGGTAGAAAGCGAGGAATTATAAAGGGGAAACCTATGGAATGATGGATATGCTCATTATCTTTATTGTGGTGAAGATTTCACAGGGGTAAGCATACATCAAATTAGTCAAGCTCTACATTTCAAGTGTGCACAAGTATTAATTTATGAGTCAATTATACCTAAAAATTTGATTTAAAAAGACTAATCATAAAATAGTAGCCATAAAATATATAAATGTATATAAACACTTAAAACTGAAAATTAGTCAGCAATAATTTAAATATTTTGACAGTGTATATTACATTATACTTTAAATGGAACTTTAAACTTTATACTTTATACTTTACACTTTAAACTTTATATTACAATATACTTTATGGAAACATAAAGATGCATATATTTATTACATACAACATGATTTTTAAGCACATTTATGTGCATTGTGGAATGGCTAAATCTAGCTAACATGCATTACCTCACACAGTTATCATTTTATTAATAAGAACACTTAAAAAGGGGGCTGGGGATTTAGTTCAGTGGCACAGCGCCTGCCTGGCAAGTGCGAGGTCATGAGTTCAATTCCCAGTACTGGAAAAAAAAACAAAAACAAAAAAGCAACAAAAAAACCCTAAGGAATACTTAAAAATCTATTCTTTTAGCACTTTTCAAGCACACATCATCAACTATAACCACCATGCTTTTAAGTGAATTTTTTGAAATTACTCCTCCTACTTAATTATAATTTTGTACACTTTGACTGATGTTTCCTCAGCACCCTCCAACCTCAAAACCTCTTCAGTTCTGGAAACACAATTGTACTCGCTATTTCTGTGAGATCAAAATTTGTAGACTCCCCATGTAAGTGAGATAATGCAGTATTTGTCTTCCTGTGCCTGGTTAATTTTACTTAATAAGGACCTCTAGGCTAATTCTCTAGGTTCTCTCAAACATGGCAGAATTTCCTTCTTTTTAAAGGCTGCATGGTATTTCATTATAATAAATATATTCTTTATCTATCCATTAATTCCATAGCTTTCAAAATCACTAAGTGCTAAATTGTCTGAAAAGAAAAAGTTCTTTTCTCCACTAATTTCCTTTAATAGTTAAATTCTGCAATGATTAGAAAGAAATTTTCATCCAGTTTGCTTGCTTTTTAGGCTAAAAATTCTATAATTGATAGCAATAATGAACACAGTGTCCTGGCACACTTGCCCGCCTACCATCTTTTTAAATAAAAAAATTGTAATGTGTGCCAGAATTCATGTTTGATAAGTCATACTTAAAGAAATTATTTTACAGTAATCTGAGCACTATTTTTAGTATAAATTGAAAGCTTCTATAATTTCAAGTAACATAAAACATCTACATAATGAGCCCCCATTCAGCAAGTTACTTTCTGAAGTGTGTTGCATGGTGCCATTGCTTTATCAGTGCAGACACAGATGGGACACAGGACAGACACTGGATTGGAACTGACTGGAATCACAATAGCTGAGCACAGGTGGCACCTCGTTCTGCTTTTACTTCACTGAAATCCCTGTCCACCTCAGCTTTTGGTTTCTTCACATGTAAGCTAATCTCCTCTATATTCACTTTTTTTAAAACCAACATCATGCTGAGGGTCTGAGATAAGAAAAATGGGACTTCGTTTCCCTACCTTGCAAAAACCCTAAGATAAAGAAAACAAAGGAGTGACCATTATTATTTCTATCAGTTAACTTAAGATAGGACAAAGCACTGCTGCAGGTGCCAAATCTTACAAGGACTTGCATGGCCAAAAGCTAACTGTGGCACATACAATAGGAACTGAGAACATCTAAGTGTCAAATTATTCACCTCCAGGGAGCCTTGAAATGGCCTTGGCTCAGCACAGATCTGAGGTTGCTGTAGAAAACAATCTTTAAAAAGATTAGTTAAGGGGCTGGGGATTTAGCTCAGCGGCAAAAGCGCCTGCCTGGCAAGCGCAAGGTCGTGAGTTCGGTTCCCGGTACCGGAGAAAAAAACCAAAAAAAAAAAAAAGATTAGTTAAAGAGTGTCTCGCATCATAACACACTCATTCTACAGTACTTTCCATTTGTGCATAAGATTTTGTCTTCAACCTTGTGCATAGAGAACACAAGAGATAAATTTGTGGAATCATATAAGGTAAGAGTAAATTAAGAAAGAATACAAAAGTTGTACCAAAACTGCTTATGATTGAATGAGACTTAAATGGTTCAGATATTCAGTGAATGTGAGGAAGAAATCACTGTAAGTCAATAAAACAATTACTCATATTTACCAGATAATTTTGACAATGAAAAATATAGCTGGGCTTTTTATACCCAAGTTAAATACGTTTGATAATTAATTTGAGGATATTAATAACAAAACTAGCTATTTACTGTATACCTGTAAGATACTAAACATCTCTCATATTTTCACCACATTACATGAATAATATCATCTCTCACTGGCAGGATGGGTGGTCAGTAGCTAAAATGTCAAGGGTGTACCAATTCCCAGCCAACTCAAACTACAACCAGAGTCATTATTATGAGTTAACACAATCGTTATGATCATCCTCAATATGGGATGTTATCACAAAGACATAAGTGAGTCAGGATGACATTTAAAAGAATACTAATGCCAACTGCCATCTGTGTGATGTAATATGAAAAATCCCTGCAGACTGAAAGAGTTATAGAAGGTGTTACAAAGGAAAGAGAATGTGATATGGACCTTGTAGGCTTTATATAAGCAGGCCAAAACAGGAAGGTCACTCCAGGCAAGGGAAACATGTTAAGGAAATCTATGAAAGTAGGGATAACAATATACATTTGGGAAATGTAGGTGGTGACTACTTATAAGGGCCTATTCAGCCTTAAATAATCTGACCTTCATCACCTTTCTGGCTTCATTTCCTCCCAGTACCCATGCTACTCATTCCCACACAGGCCATGTGTGCCTGTTTTTGCTAACTCTATAACCTGCCAGACATTCATCAGCCTCATCAGAAGGTTCCTTCTAGTACACATGCTTTTCTTTTAGATATTTTTCGGACTTACTCTACTGTGCTTTTCAAGTATTTGCTCAGATGTTATCTATACTTAAGGAGGCCTACTCTGGTCATTCTTAGTGAAATTATAGACTTCTTCAACACTTCTCATTCCTCTCTCATAGCATTCTTTACCTTCTAATATACTACATACTTGTCTTATCTTTGTTCACTTGTTTATCATTTCTCAGGTTATGAAAGTAACATGGGATTAGGATGTTTTACAATTTTTGTATTTCTAAATTTCAATACTTACTACCCAGGACAAAGTAAGTGATTATTATTATTATTATT
>NW_004955418.1:4187761-4204754 GCF_000276665.1 Chinchilla lanigera
TTATTATTTTGGTTTTTCTCCGGTACCGGGAACCAAACTCACGACCTTGCGCTTGCCAGGCAGGCGATTTTGCCGCTGAGCTAAATCCCCAGCCCCTAAGTGATTATTATTATTATGTGTTTTTGTTCATGTAGATTATTAATATGATTTAAGAATAGGGCAAGGGATTTAGCTCAATGGCCCAGCACCTGCCTGACAAGTGTGAGGTTCTCAGTTAAATTCCTGGTACCGAAAAGAAAAAGAATAGAAAAGCACAGCAAGATGAGAGAAGACATTATGATTGACTTCAAACTTTCAAATATTAGTAACTGAAAATTATTAGTATTAACCTTAAAAGAAATGGGAAAATTCAGAAAGAGGTCACTGAGGAATGAAGAACATTTTACAGTACTTTGATGCAGGTATTGTTTCAAAATATCTATGTTAAAATATCTAATACACTAGGTATGAAGATTTAATATTAAAATTCTTTCTGCAGTCCTTTTATTGAGATCCTTACATGAGTTATAATCATTAAAGTACAGGTGTGACTGAGATATTTAAATTAGAAATAGTGGTTGCTATGTGTGAGAAAGTATTGATAGTTTCTAAACTCACCTGTCAGCTCTTAATGCTCTTGCTTTGATAATACATGCTCTAATATCTTGGAAAATTTGTTCTTCTTTAGAGGATGCCAGATCCCAAGTAATCACACAGATAAAACCTATAACAAATAAGCTAGATTCCTTTTAGATTCCTTTTACTGGGATCCCCCTTTACTTAGAAATTGAGAGAATATATTGGAGAGTGAAATGAACCAGAGAATAAGCAAATAAATTAGTCACATAGAATTAACATGAAGGGAGTTGAGGAATGATGAAGTAGAAATGCAAGTATTATCAGTTAATTTTAGGGGGACATGACATGAAAATAATTCAAGAAGTAATCAAAACAGAAATTAATTCATAATGTGAATTATATTGTTGTAGGCAACTGAGTTAGACAGAAATGCTATAGGCAGTCAGACAGGGCTAGGCTCTCAGAAGGAGCCGGTGGGGAAGACAAGATACCTTGGAACTGTGGGAGAGAGAGACACCTCCAGCTGTAGATCAAACATCAAGACAAAACATGAAACAAATGTACTCACCTATCTCCCTAAGAATAAACTGATATTCTATATAGGTCTCTATCACCTTGAGAAAGCCAGGAAGAGTCACTAACTCAGCTCCCTACAGGAAAGCCCCTGTTCTATATTCTTGCTTGCTTGTTGTGTGACTCACTTCCCTATTTGATCCTGATATAATCAATTTTGCTTGAGCAATTATGCTTGTAACCTTATTGGTTGACCATAGTTTGATCCCACCTCATGGACATCTTATAAGTTCCCATTTCCTACCTTGGACTCACCTAGCATTGTGGACTTGCTCTATAAAAATCCCTTGAAAAGGCAGGTTCCTTGGAAACCCACTCCAGTTCCCTTTTGCCTCTCAGACAGAAGTTTCCCTTCCCTCAGTAAATATATTCTGTTCTTAACCTCTGTTGTTTCTAAACTTCATTTTTCAATTTTAGAGAATGCAAACTCATCCCATATATCTAGGAGATTGGGAGTTTCTTTCCCCTATCATTTGGAGGTCTTGCACTGAGATCATTGGACAGAGGTGAGAGTTTTCTTTTGTTTTATAGACTCTGGAATGGGACTCATTTAGGTAATAAATTTTTATGCTTCAAATTTTGTGTCTTTGCCCATTGCTTATAATTGCAAATGCTTTTATCTCTTATAAAGTTTTGTTAAAATGTGATAAATCTAAGTTAAAACATAGGAAGGTTATAAGGTTATGATACTTCTTTAATGAGACACTTTTATTCCTGCGTTGTTCTTGAATATGTTGCATTTGAACTAGTTACTAATTTTACTGATGTTCCTTGCTTGACTTTATTTAGACAATAACACTAGAGAAAGTAATGTTAACATGCCCCGTAGTGGACTTTAATGTGAACTTAGGTAAAATGGGTCTTTTAAAATAAAATCTAGTTCAGACTTGGAAAATATACATACCTATATAATAAACATGGGTATCCTTCCATCATTTAAAAGACACTAGGAGGGTGGCCACTCTTAAGACTTGGAGGACTGATTTCACTGGGACAGACTGGCTCTGATCCTCCTCTGCACTCTAGAGAAAATGTCAAGCCTGTTCTGCTTCAGTTTTCTTTCTCTAGCTTTACTCTCAATCTTTTCCTACCACTTTGTACTTTCCTTTTTAAAGGCATGTAAAATTAAAAAGAAAAGAAGTCTGGACTGCTCCAAATTTCTATTCAACAACTAATTTAAGCCCATAGAAAAAAGTACCAAAGACAAGGAAGTCATTTAGAGGAGGGACACAAAACCTGTCTCTGAGTCAGATGAGACATCAGAATTTTGCCTGTCTAGGAAATCATACATAAAAGCCACATCCCAGCTTAGTGTTGTGGGTATATCTTCCATGGGAGACTGAGCCTGACATACAGTGGAAAGAATTGATTTCTTGGTGAGACAAGAAGGAGCTATCTCCAAAAACAGCACATATACAGGATGAAAACACATTTAGCCTAAGTGAGGATCTCCAACTTTTCCTCTTCTCCTCCTAGGTCTAGTTATCATTTATGTGTATAGGAAAAATGCTTCAATAATAAGTTACTGACCTTATTTTTTTTTTATTTTTGAGACAGGGTCTCACTATGCAGTTCAGGATGGCCTTGAGCTCACTTTGTAGCCCAGGCTGGTCTCAAAATCACAACAATCCTCCTGCGTCAGTCTCCTAAGTGCTGGGATTACAAGCATGTGCCACCATGCCCACCAAGTTATGGACTTTAAAACCTTTACTGTAGGGCCAGGGAGATAGCTAAGTTGAACAGCACTTGCCTGACAAGCACAAGGTCCTGAGTTCAATTCCTGCTACCAAAAAAACCCCTTAACTCTAATCTTATAAAGTGCTAGGTAATCTTGTTCAGGCTTTTAACTATACCTTATAGAACTTTGGCAAACAGTGGTTACTCTGCCAGCTAGTTAAATGCTCTTATAGCAGATGCCACTGTCAAAGCATAGGTCAAGATTCCCCAATATCTTTTTGGTGAATCCCCATTGAAGCCAATGACCAATGGAATGTTGACCAGACAGACAGCTGGATTTCTTTCTGGAGACTAATTTCTGGTTGTGTGGGCCAAGGGAAACTTGTGGCCAGGGTTACTCTCTGGTGGATACCCAAAGGTTCCTCAGTGGAAACTGTCTCCTGACCACTGAAAAATCTCCATTTATCTATCATACTTCTCTCTCTCTGCTAGTAAAATAAAAATTCTCCTTAAACTTTTCAGTCAAACCACTTAACTATGCCTGCCTTCAGAAATTAGGCTGAGGCAGCTGACAGCAATTTACATTTCACAGCAGGTAGCAGGGAATTATTTACATTTGTGCCTTAAATATGCTAACTAAAAGTAAGAAAGAGATTTTAGTCAGCCTTAATTAATGTGCTTTTACCAACACGTACAATATGAATCCCCATTGAAGCTATATGATGAATATAAGCATAACTTGTGAGCATTCAAAACTTTAAATAAACTATAACCTTGTGCTGCTGCTGGGAAGGATTTCCTAGGTGATTAGATGGATAACACAAGTGTCTTGGAGACTTCCTTGCCCTAGGGCTTAGGGTGGAATTCCTCAAGTCAATTGTCCCTTTTATTTATTATTGTGAAGGTGATCCCCTTCACAATACAACAGGAGTTCTCTAAATTTATTTCCAACTCATCTTTGTATACGCCCTCTTCCAAAAAATAAAAAGCAGTAGTTTATTACAAAGTTATGCTTTCTTCTTTAAACATTCCTGTCACCAGACCAATTATAACTTATGCTTATAAATGTCAATAGGTATAAGTACTCAGTTCATGAGATTCCTGGGAGGATAAAATTGTGAGCCAATTAAAAGGTGGATAGACTGTTCAAATTTTGTCTCCCAATCTCTCTTCAGATGGCATTCAACTGCCCTGGAGTGGACTCTACACAAGGGATACATGAGGATGAAGAGGTCAATTATAGAAAAAGAGGGGATGCCCAAACATTCTTATTGTATTTCAGATGCAGGAAACTCAGTCAAAGTTCTTATTCCTTTGGAGTGCATCCTTGAGTACTGGGAGATGTTTGACCTTTACATGTTGAAAATTAGCCATTTGATATTTTTCTGCACATGCATGTGTCCTGCCTACCCCTTAGATCTAAATGGAATGGAAAATATTAATTATGATATTCTTTTACAGCTAGAAACATTCTGTAAAAAAAGAGGAAAAATGGTCAAAATTGTGTTATGTTTAAACTTTATTTACATTAAGAAATAATTTGTATTTGTGCTGAAGGTATAATTATGATCCATATGAGACTACCTATGTTCATATGTCTCTTTCTCTCAATGACTTAAAGCAGATCCAGCTAGAACTAGGAAAATTTTCAGACGACCCTGTTAAGTACATTGATGTCTTTAGAGGATTTACTCAGACCTATAAGCTAGGCTGGGAAGATGTAATGTTAATCTTAAATCAAACATTGACATCTAATGAGAGACAAGCAGCATTACAAGCTGCTATTACAGTTCACCATGAATATCATATTGTCAATTTTAAACAGTCAAAAGATAGACAACTAAGGGAACAACCAGTTCCCACTGGAGACCAAGAAGTCCCTACCTAAGACTCCTGCTGACCTAACAGCCAGACAGGAGATTAGAGCAGGAGATCTTTTCAAGTGTGTATTCTTGAAGGTCTAAGAAGGACAACAAACAAGCCTTCTAGTTTTTTAAAATTTCAGTTATTTTTCAGGAGAAAGATGAAAATGACTCTGCTTTCTTAGAATGTTTACTAGAGGCACTGGTAAGACATATATCCAGAGTTCCTGATTCAGGAGAAGGACAGATTTTGCTTAAAGACATGTTTATTACTTAGTCAACCCCATATAGTAAAAAAAGAGCTACAAAAGGTAGCTTTTGCTCAGATAGCTCACTTGACACTTTAATAAAAACAACCTTTTGAGTATTCTATAATCAAGACTGGCAGAAAATCAAGAAGAGAAAAAAAGATCAAAAGGTGGCTGCCTTTGTTGTGGCCTCAGAAAAACCAGACCCTAAGTCTTATTCCCTGGGCTCCAAGAAGAGTTCAACGACTAATTTCATCTGCTGCCACTGTCAAAAGCCAGGCCACCTTATGAGGGACTGCCTTAAGAGGAACCCCAAGCCATGCCCTGACTGCCAAGGCAGTCACTGGTAGAGAGACTGCACTCTGAGGCAAAGGCCCCAGAGCTCAGACTTATTTTCCCAAGTGGTCCTGTAGGGCTGAAGGGCTACAGTGCACTCTGCCTTGTCCCTCTGGCTGAACTGTCATCTCTACCTGTTATCTCTGTGGAGGAACCCTGAATAATGATGACTAAGATAAAAATCCAGCCTATTGCTGGACATTGGTGCAGGTCTCTTTTTCCTTCTCCAACCCTGATCTTGCTTCCAGTTTTCATTCCTCAATGAAAACAGCCATTGAAATATATCTTGTTTAAACTAAGTGGGATAACTTTCTCTTCACCCATTCCTTTTAGTTATGCCTAAAAGCCTAGCTCTCTTATCCTTCAGAGATTTTATCCTGTCTAAATACTATAATATATATCCAGGTTGCCAAATAATCAAAATAATGCTGAGACTGGCTTTTACAAATGTAATACATATTGTTGTCCATTTACAAAATCATTGGTCAAAATAGTGTGTTAATATAGTTTTCATAAATCATCAAAAATTTAGAGATAACTATAACTAAAGCTAGAGAGACTTAAGACAAAATGTCAGACTCCCATCAATAAAGGGGTCTAAGAACCTGTGAGTCACAATTATCCCTTAAAAATAGTTTCCAAACTCACCTGTCAGCTCTTAATGCTCATGCTTGATAATACATGCTCTAATATGTTGGAAAATTTGTTCTTGCTTAGAGGATGCCAAACCCCAAGTAATCACACAGATAAAACCTATAACAAATATGCTAGGTTATTTTTAGATTCCTTTTACTGGGATCCACCAGATCTTTTCTACAGAAAAGATTATGTGACACATATCAAGACCTTAACTAACTCTACTCAGTGGGCCTTAAATGATACCACAATGTAGGAACTCATTGGTCTCTCAGTGTACCCTGGGAAGGAATAGCAGTAGGAATGAGGAAAAGAAAGACAAGAGACAAAAGCTGGGTCAGGTGGAGTTCTCTATACTAGATGGGTAAGAGGATACAAGAACAAGAGTAGGAACATTTATTTATACTCTTACAAAGTTGATTGGTATCATGAGACACAAGGTTGCCTAGTAATTAATGACTGAATTGTCCAGACAAGATACTTTTCTGAAGACTAAGGTAGCTTGACTACTTCAGGCACTCTGGATCTGTCCTTCCCTCATACAAATGACCAATTTCCAGCTTTAGCCACTCCGAATATCTCTCTTTTCTGTTTTGTTGTGTAAATGATGGGTATTCAGTTGCAGTTGGAGAAGCTGTGTTTGGAAAACTCTGTAGAAAACCTTCTCATTCTTGATGAACTTATTTATTTAGTTTAAAGATTTTTAATCCAAAGATTTTTGGTAACTGTGTGCAGCAATTTAACCCTACATAGTCCAATAATCCATAACAGTAGTGAGTTACCAGTATAGTTGGAAATTGTCAGAAGTTGTTAGTGATTTGAACTCTTCATAGCTAACATATTACTGTGGCATTACTTTTTATACACCTGTGGTTACACTTTTCTGCTGGAAGTTCAAGACTAAGTTAAGGCATATAAATAAAAAAATAACCTTTTGCTATTTATCAAGGTCAGTTAAATCTTTTCAGGCTTTACCTTGGAACCATGTACATCACCTCTTAAATCTTCTGTCAATGTCAGCCATCTGGATGAGTCATGATCATTGTTTGACCAAGTTGCTTTCTGCAAAAGCTTGAGAGATTTTTGTCTCCTGGTGACTCTCCTTAGGGACACTATGCCACATAGAATCACTTTTCTCTGTGATCCCATAATCTCCTTGATCAGAAAATCAGGAACTCAACTGAGTTATAGGATGTCAGAGCAGAGGTTCACTTACTTTTTAGGTTTTCACTGACCTCTGAGGGGTAGGGTCAAAATATTTGCTATCTTCTTAGCCCAATCTATCGCTCTAATTTTTGGACTCCAAACCTCAGTTAAACATTTAGGAGAGATTAATGACATTACAATGTAATGGAGGCAGTAATCTTAATATTACTATCTTATCTGAATATCAAACACCTTAGAACATAAAATAGAATTGTTATTTTCTAACAATCATCATATTCTAATATTTAAATCCTTATAGAATGTTAACGGACAACAGTTACATATTTTTTACACAGAAATTTAGAAATTAAAACCATACATAAGATTCAGCATAATAATCATGATGACATTTTGTGGCATACTTAAATTTTCATTTTGATGTGACATAACCCTTTTAAACAACCATCTCTATTTAATGCATAAGAAGCTTTTACCTAATTTGTCATTTTTTAATGCAATGTACATCATAACCTTTTGTTAAAGGCAGAGGTCTGAATCTGAAAGAAGGTCTTATCACAATAAGCAATCCTGGTTTTACATTTTGGAAGCTCTGTACATCTGGAATCATGAATACATTTAATACACCATGAGATTAACACTAATGAATTGTAATGCACATGTGAAAAACTTTGTTTCTTAGCTTAGCTTTGTACCAAGAACATCCTTCAAGAGAAAACATTATTGTAATTTTTCCTGATGAAATTTATCATTAAACCAATGACCAAATTATTGGGGTGTCACCAAAAAGACTATGGAGATCATTGGAGGCTCCTTATTAATGAGCAAAGATTGGCCACTCCTCTGTTCACCAGCTGCAGTCCTGTCCAATAATCTCTCCCCACTCTAAGGAATTTTTGTTAATTATCTTAAATTTTTTGATGAACTGTGAGAATGCCAATTTTGACATTACTTTGACCATCTGAGTTACCAAACTCAGGTGGAAACATGCTTTTAAGTCTATAACTCAAATTGTATTATGAGCAAATAATAAATGAGAAAAATTATTGAGCTCAAATAAAATGGGAACAGCCATTCATAGAATGACACACAAATAGACAAATAACAAGTACACAGAACGAACATCTTTACAAAATCATAATGTACGCAAATATATTTTTGACCAATTTGATTTATAGTAGCTCTATTACAATTTTAGAAATTTGTAATTATAAATAGACTTATCAGATTTTGTTTTTGTCACTTAGCAGAGATCTCTTATCAGAAAAATTTGGAAGGAATATAATTTTTTATCTATAATGAATATAAATATTTTGTATTTTATTTTGTCTTAAGAATACTGGTAGATTTTAGCTCAGTTATCTCTATATACTCTTTCACCTATTTAAACCTTAATTTTCCATTTTGTCAGTTTCTTTTCTACAGGACCCAGGTTGAATCAATACTCATTGTTGTTAACTCTTCTCCAGATGTGGCTTCATGATACAGCTGGACAGCATGCTCGAGCAAAACACAAACATATCCTTGACCCCAAATTAACTTTCTTGATTTACTTAATTGAATTGTCTTTCTGTTTCTGTACTTCCATTTTCTGTAAAATTTTAAAAATTTAATAGTATAGGTTGACCAGTGAAGTCTAGCATGAGGTGTGAATTTTGTAGGGAAATAGTCTCCCTTTTGTTTTTGTAATTGAATTTTGATTGTACAGTGACTGAATTCAACAATTCTTTGACCTTGAGGGTTATAAGGAATCCCCACGATAAGGAAAATCTGAAAAGTTTTACAAAACCTTTGGGAAGCATCTCTTGTATGTGCTGGGCCATTGTCAGTCTTGAGTGTCTGTGGGCAGCCAAGGACATTAAAAGCATCCAAACAATGTGCCATGACATGTTTGACCACTTCACCCATGCAAGCAGAAGCAAAAATAAACCCTGAGGATATATCCACTGAAACATGGTCCCAGCATAAAGAGCCAAATTCAGGAATAGGAGTGACATCCATCTGCCAGGGATGATTAGGGTGTAACCCTTGGGGATGACCCCCAGAGAAGGTAAAGGAAAGTGTATTATACATGAGGAACAAACATTGTTTAGCAATTTCTCAGGCTTGTTCCCAGGTCAAGTGGAACTGTCTGCATAAGGCAAAAGCATTTTGATCAAAGGTTGCATGAGAAGCAGAACCTTGTTGAATGGTATCTGAGGGACTAACAGTGATTTCACCCAGCATTCTGTCTATAACAGTGTTCATTTCAGTGAGAGGCCCTGGCAATTGGGAATGAGAATGTATATAACCAATAAAACAGGGAATATGACATGACCATATGACAAGTTTGAGAGTGTGAAGTAGATTAAAAAGATCTTCTTGGCCAGTGTGGATAGTGGCAGCTTCAATGTGGTGCCTTACACTGTAGACACAAGCACTGTCTGAAAAAAGGTTAATTGGAATAGATGAATTGTCTTGCAAGGACTGTATGACTGCTTGTAATTCAGTATTTTGTACAGAAGAGAAACCCATATCCTGTATTCAGTAAGAGGAAGCTGTTTCATAACTTCACCTACCCAAAGATGATCCATCCATGAAGACAGAGATGCCTCCTGCTATGGAGACTGAGCTTATTTTTGAAGGGAAGACAAGGGGTGTGAGGGAAGCAAACTGACTTAATTTTTCTGAAGATAATGACAATTTATGACACCAGAGAAATTAGTCCAAAAGCTGGATGGAGCTAATTAATATTGCTAAATAAAATCTGAAAATCATTTTAGATTGAGCTGAACAGTTTGGGGTAAATTGTCTTTATCAGAATAAGTGACATATATATGAAGAAGTTATCATAGTTTGTACCTCTTTGGAGGCCACCACCAAGCCTGCCACTATTTAAATGGGATGTCAAAATCAAGTGACTGTTTAAACCCCACCACTTTTAGATTGTACTCTGTTTGTAAAATACTAAGGCTTTTCTATACCGATTAAATTTAGGACTGTGAAACATGCAATTAACCTCAGTAGGAATCAAGAGAACTTTAAGTAATTTTTTAAAAACATTCCCATTATTGTAAATCTGAGGAAATATGATTTTTTTTTTAACTAAAAGCAAACTATTTTTATATTGAGTGTGGAAAAAGTCTTTTAAATTAATCACCTTAAGGGGAAAATGTAAAGGCTTCTCTTTTAGTGTTAATTGTAATGGAGAAAGTGAGAAATACTCCACACTATTCCCTGTGAAGCTTTATTTCCTGATGCAGAAATTCCCTCGGAGGCTCTATTTCCTGGTGAATGCCCTTTGCATCACTCCAGGTCAGCAATCTGGCATTTTTGTTATTACAGACCTGTAGCTGTCACACCCAGAAGCCATCCACACTTGTGTCTAAAGCCCTTTAAAATGTGTTTCCTTTAAATAATTAATTCCTATTTTTAACCCAATATACCCCCTTTTCTTTATTCATAACTTGTAAATTTTTTGTCAAAAAAGGAATGGCCAATTGAGTGATTCGAGAGTCTGGGGCGATTTAAGCAATGTTTTAAGTAATTGATTTTCCGTGTATAGTTCCAATCAATGACAGCAGGCACAACCTGAGACCTTTTTGTTTTCTTACTCTGCCTCTGGTTGCTGTTTTTACTTCACCACCTTGGGGCTGAGCAAGCTGCTAGCAGCAGCTCCTGTCTTAGTGCTGGGAATGGGCTCTGTTGTCCACCTTCCTCCTCCTCAAGAGATGCTGGCAGACAGGCTGTGCCATGGAGGCCAGTTATTGCTCCCATCCCACTCTGGCTTCGGGATGTTCCATTTTTGTCAGAATTTCAAACACAGGTACTGTATTGAGCCAAATGAATTTTTGGTGCCAGAAATGTGCATAGTGAATGCTGCAGTGAGAGCCAGTGTACACCACAATCATATCTTGCCTATTTGGTTCCTGGAGCACATGTGTGTGGTTGGTGGCATGTGCCAACCATCATGCTGGATTGGGCATGGTTGCACAGTTGGCTGGGAAATCCCAGCTGAGTCTGCCTAGGACCAGTTTGTGGGGCCCTCTGAATCCAGCCTGCACCCTTCTCCCTGGCAGTGCCTTGCCATTCTAACCACTCACAATTTAAAAGAATTTTTCCTTTTTGATCTGATTGAGCAAAGCTAGAGGGTTTAAGCTCTATCTGTGGTATCTTTGTTTCACCCTCCTTTTTCCAATTAGGAGTTGGTTTTAATATAGTACTCCAGGCTAAGTCCTTCCTTGTGGTCTTAAAAAGTAAGGTAAATATAGGAATGAAAAAAAATAAACATTTTTATATACATCTACATACATCTGTAAGCATCTGTGGTTCTTGAAACCCTTGTTTATCCGTTTTTAATTACTAGCAATTCAATATCCTTTTCTGTATTTGGTTACTTTGAAGTTTATATATTTTCTGGCCTTAGAGGACAGTATGCCCACACTTTACACCTGATGTGCCATTTCCAAGGCACTCGAATGCTGAATACTGGTTCCAACAATGTGCTTCCCTACTTTGTTGTGCACACTGGGGAAGCATTCCCAAAGCCAGTTTATTCTCTCATTAAGTATCCTGTTTAGGGATCAAATGTAGAGACCAGTTGATCTCTTGATGTACCCTGGGAAAGAATGATGGTGGGAGTGAGGAAAAGACAGACAAGAGACAAGAGCTGGGCCAGGTGGAGGTCTCTTTACCAGATGTGAAAGAGGACCTAACAACAGCAGTAGGAGCATTTATTTATGCTCCTGCAAAGTTAGTATCATGAGACACAAGGTTGCCTAGCAACTAATGACTAAACTGTCCAGGCAGGATGCTTTTCTCAAGACAGGTAGCTTGACTACTTCAGGCACTCTAACTTTGTCCTGTCATCATACATATGACCAATTTCCAGCTTCAGACACTCCTAGCACTGCACCTGCTTTCTATCTCTGCTAAATAAAATGTAAAATTAATAAAACAGGCCATCCTCCAAAAGTTAGAGGTATTAGACATTCTAATCAGCATCTGAGGTATTTGTAGAATTATAAAAACTAACTGGTGTGTGTACATTCCTGATTCTTCTGTTTATATTTCAACCACGGTTCAAGATACTAGATGACAGATCAATAATATGTCAGACATAAATTCCCTAGACCTAATCCTTCTCCTTTTTATGAGAAGCCATTACTGGCTCCTCCTGGTGAAAATTTTTGACAATATTTATAATTATCCTGTTGATCTTATTATTTAGCCCATGCATACTTAATTGTTTCTTTGGCTTTGTCTCCTGCAGACTTAAAGCTATACACCTATGCAAGATAAAAATGTCTGATGTCTACTGAGGGTCTTTAGATCCTCTATAGAGTATCTCTGACTACTGATCAACAACTATTACCCTTTTCTGCCTAAAGAAGCCAGAGCAGTCACTGTACATTATGTCCTCATGGCAGCTCGGGTTACTTCTTCAGAGGAGGGGATGCTGTAGGCAATGAATTAGATAGAAATATTATAGGCAGTCAGACAGGGCTATGCCCTTAGAAGAACTCAGTATGGAAGACAAGATACCTTGCAACTGTGGGAGAGAAAGACATCTTCAGCTGTGGGCCAGACCTCAAGACAAAAGATGAAACAAATGCACTCACCTACCTCCCTAAGTATAAACATCAGGGACTGATATTCTAAATAGGTCTCTATCACCTTGAGAAAGCCAGGAAGAGTCACTAACTCAACTCCCTGTAGAAAAAGCCTCTATTCTGTATTTTTGCTCGCTGTCTGACTTACTTCCCTATTTGATCCTAGTATCAATTTTACCTGAGCAATTATGCTTGTAATCTTATTGGTTGACCATGGTTTTGTCCCACTGCATGCCCACTGTACGAGTTCCCATGTTTCCTACTTTGAACCCACTTCATAGTGTGGATTTGCTCTATAAAAATTCCTAAAAATGGCAGGTTCCTCGGCAACCAACTCGAGTCTCCTTCTGTCTCTCTCTCAGGCAGAAGCTTTCTTAACCTCAATAAACATATTATGCTCTTAACCTCCGTTGTTTCTATAATTCATTCTTTGACTTTAGAGAACACGAACTCATCCCAAACATTTAGCAGGTTGAGAGTTTTTCCCCTATATCAATACCTTCAGAGTTAAAAACCTTCACTTGTTTTGTTGGGTAAGATCTAGTTAGAAATACAGACTTACAGAAAAGATATTTGGATGTATCTACTGGAATCAGACATAGTTAGTATGACATATTTATCTCACAATAAGGATGGTCTTATAAATAGGAGGTATATTACTGTTTGCAATTAAATTTCTTTCTTTTCCAGCCAGTGTTTACAAAGGTGTTGTCAATATCTGCTCCTGTGTTTTCTTTGCTAACTTCTGTGATAGACTAAGTCCTGCTACTCAGTAAGTACATATCAACCAATTTTAGACTCTGAGATTACGATTACAAAACATTTGCTGTCATACTGTATATATTATAGTTGGTGGTATGTATACTAAACAACTAAAAAAAGATATAAATCATTTGAGATAGGGATGTGTTTGGATTATTGGATGAATAGAAAAAAGGGATACAAATTTAATTGGTGTCAGTAAGAATGGTAGGAGATAATATAGATAGGAGGAGATCATATAGGACTTGCAGACTGAACAAAGCAGTTTGGATTGACACAATACAAGACAAAAACACTGGCAAATGTAAATGTTATGAGCATTCTTTATGCTATATGAGGAATAGATTGCAAGATAACAACTGTAGGACCACTTAGGAGGCCACTGCAGTAGCCTAGCCAAAAGATGGTTGTGGCTTTTACTGGAATGGTAATACCCCAGATGGAGAGAAACACATAGATTGAGAATATGTGTTTGGAGCTGGAACCATGAGGACTTGGTGATCTATTAGATGTATGTGATAAGAATAAAATGGAAAATGAAAGTTGATTGATTGTATGTGAAGTATTGCCAGTCAGGGAGGAACATCTAAGCTCTGGCTGACCTCAAGGGTTTGCATTAGGTGATCATTCAGATTGGCATGGAGCAGCCATATGGCTGGCCTTAGCTATTCAGTGTCCAGCCCACACAGTTCTCTAAGTTCAAATTGATACACATTTCCAGATACAGAAAGGCACTCTTACTAGGCAGAATGTCCCAGAACGTAAACTCTTAGCTCCTAAGAGTCAGTAAAAGGACAATCCTAAAGGAGGTACAGGATAACCCTCTTTGAATATTCAGGGTTTTTGAGCAGGCATGCTGAATCCAGTCTTCACTAAAAAGGGGGAATCAGTTAAGTTTAAGAATATTTTTAAAAATTCAAATGGAAATATCAGGGGGTAAGTATAATATTATGAGAATTTTCAGTGGATACAAAGTATTTAAAATCATTAAATTTGATGCGATTATCCAAGGAGAAAATATGGGTTAAAAGTAGAAAAGACTCCAGAATAGAAGTAGAAACCTTTCTAATATTTAGAACATAAGGAAGGAGAATAAGATATTAAAATATGTAAAAGATTACATAGTCACAGAAGCAAAGAGAAAAAGTATCTCATCAATTGCCTTGAAAGGCAGTAAGATTCTTAAAGTTGAAAGAAAGTAGTCATGATTGATCTTGTAAAGAGATCTACACTGATGATACAAAAGAGGAAAGACATAGCTGTAGAAACTGATTCCTGAGAAAAGTAAGAAAGTATAGGATCCAGAATACATCTTTTTGCACTGTACAGAAGGGAAAAGAGTAAATAAAATTCACAGCTCTTGCTTTTGGATATTTGATGATGAGCAGTTGGAGGAGGAGGAGGAGAGGAGAAAAGAAAGTCAGATGTGAAAAAGAAATGTCAAAATTTGGAGGATAGAGAACAAATCAGTAACATAAGAAAGATCAAATAAATATACTGCATATATAATTACAAATAAGACACAAATTTGAAGTAGAAAAGAATTGTATGTCATTTCTTATGATGTCAGTGAGGAACCAAAGAAAGCAAATCAGTGTTTTCTTGTTATCTTCCAATTCTTCTCATTATCCTTGTTTGAAACATGGAAAGTGGAAGAGAGAATTATACTGAAAACTACACAGTTTTGAACCAGACAGACCACCCTAAATTTGAACAAAGTCTCTACCATGTATTATGTTTGACCTTCAACAAATCAGCTCACCATTTTGAACTATGTTTCTCATTTTATGGATGAATTTAACAGTCCATACATATAACTTTTTAAAAATATTACAAAGGAAAATATAGAAAATGGAAGAGCTTCCAGATACTCAAAAAATGTGGATTCTATCCTTTGGTTATCTGAGCCTCTGATCTGTTTTCCCTATTACTTCTATGATTATTATTTCTAATTCCCTTGATAGTTTCTATTTCTGCATTTCAACATTTAATATCACTTAGACTTCTTGTTCTTCTGTTTGTTAGTTCATTTTCTCATTTTTATAGCTATTAAATCTGTAGTGTTTGCACTGGTGGTTCAATTTTCTCATGGGTATTTAAAACTTTATCACCGCTTTTAGGATAAGCTACATGAGCACTAACCTACTTGAATTTAAAAGTATTAGAGTATTAAGTTCCTTATGTCTGTCACCAGGTACAACAATGCATTCATTCTAGCTTTATACCTGGAAAGGTAATCTTTATATTAAATTTAACTTCAGGTGTTTTGCAAATGAGTCATAGTCTCACCTCCAAGTCTTTAAGCACTGAACAAATTCATTCTTTGTATAGTGATTAGATTTGAAGCAAATTTAATTTGATATTGGGATCTCAATTACTAAATGAGAAATTAATGATTATTATAGCTCACAATGTGTGTGATTCAGCAAAGCCAAGGTATGTTTAATATTTATCTAGAAGATACATAGCTGGCCGGTACCAGATTCAGGAAGAGATCCAATACTTCTTGGTTCAGAAAGCAGTAGGCTTTTTTACTATACCTCTGTTAGCCACAGGGGAATGATGCCACATGCTCTCATCCTTCTTGCTGTATTACTGTACACAGAGCAGATGAATGGAATTTTTCTTTTCACTCCTCTTGGCACTACTCCAAATATCTGAAAACAAGGAATAAACATGCTGTTTAGGCTGATGATTCAGCATGATGGCCCCAGGGATCCAAGTTAAGAGTAGAGGCGATAGAGAAAAACAGACAGTGGGAGAGAGAGAAAGAGAGATAAAGAGAGAAAGAGAGAGAAAGAGAAAGAGAAGGAGAAAGAGAAAGATTCAGATATACCTATGTAAAACCTACAGCTCCAAGGAACTCCACTAAGGAATAAACATGTTGAAACAGACCTTTCAGTCATGTCAGCGAATTGACCTTTGCTGTCAAATCTCTTCTTTACTGTGCCTGCATATCACAGGAGCCATAGATTTGAGTGGAGCATGTATTTATAACTGGGGAGATTCCATGTGATTTCACTGCTATTGAGGTGTGAACGTGAAGCCATGCTTGGGACGTTCTCACAAAATTGAATGTTTGTGTTAAGCATTTTCAACATGACAAATGAATAAGAGCCGTTGGGAAATCCCAGAACAGACAGGATGAGGGAGTAAAATAGCATATGACTACTAACTCCTGGAAATCTGGGAGTATAGTCAATGTATAGAATGGTAGGTGGTAAAGACAAACAGGAAAGCAGAGCTGTAAAAAACAGAAATCAACTACTATTTAAAGGTTTCTTTTGAATTCAGCTTTTATTTGTTTGTTTTCTCTTTTGAGAAGCTGTAGCTTTTCAGGGATGAAATTTTAAGGTCTCATATGTGAAAGGTTTAAATTTCTCAGAAATGGTTGAAATCTTAGGTTCTTTCTTTTGGACTGGGCATTGGTTTCCCCTGTAACAGGAGCCATATATTTACTAATAACCAGTCAGTAAAGGAATCCCAGCTGGCACTGTCTTAGTCTTGATTGGTCAGAAGCAAGATGCTATCTTTAGTACTTCTGAATACACACACACACACACACACACACACACACACACACACA
>NW_004955418.1:4205279-4273105 GCF_000276665.1 Chinchilla lanigera
TTCTTCTTCTTTCTTCTTCTTTCTTCTTCTTTCTTCTTCTTCTTCTCCTCTCAAAGTCTGTTGAGTTTTCTTCTCCCTGTCTGGAAGTTATCTCTGCTTTTTTGTTCCATCATTGCCAGCTCCTATAGTACATGCCATAGGAAACTTGGCTCTGCAAGCCTAGATCTCAGAATTTTTTCTCAGATTTAAGTTTTCATCTACTTTTACTGTTTTTTTTTTTTTTTTACATATTTTAACTGCTTGTGCTTTTAACTTATCATCTGCTTCTGCAACAGCCTCTGCATCTGCCTGTGCATTTCACTGAAGGAGCAAGACCAGATAATATCTAGTATAAAATTGAGATAAAATTGCACAGGAAGCAACTCTGATAATATTTTGAACCAGCACATGACATTGCCCATCCAAATAATAAGGTTGAAGCAAGTACTGGCTCTTTCTTAAACATGACCAAATGGTACGAGATATAAAGGCATTGATTTGGTTAGATTTGTCTAGTAGTGTGGTTTCCTTTGACAATAACTGACATAAACAAGATCTGAATTAGCCTTAGTGAGGAACTGGATCAGAGAGGCAATGTTGTCTGCTGAAATAAAAGAAAGAGAACAATGTATTCATAAGAAGTTCAACAATTCAGCCAGGCTTTGAGAAAGGCCAGCTCCAGAATGCATAATTCCCTCCACCCTCTTTTCCTGTGCCCATTGACTCTTCCTTTTGTCTGTAGGAAAGTATACTAATTTTTCTTAAAGAAAAGGAAAGAAAGACAAATATAGTCTGGGTTGGATATTTCTTACCCAAAAGTCTCTTTTAGACCTCAGCAGAACAAATTTCAAAGCTTCTAGTGGGATCTTGTACAGCCAAAAGATGAGCCCTTTGGATACATATGCTTGACAATGAATTTATTTTTTCTATCCCAGTAGACTCAATAGGGTAAAACTAACCATGCTGATATGCATAATGATATTAAATCTTTTATTGTGAGATTATTAGTCTTAGAAATATATAACTGTAAGAAAAATATTTATCTTCCTCCTAAGGGTTGAGATATTACTGTTTTATCAGAATTGATGTTTACACTTTAGGTATACTGTGGAGATGTGTGTGTACAATCGACACTACCTGTGGGAAATGATAAGAATAATGAGGGAAGTTCTGTGACAACTGCACATGTAGAGAATTTCAGAATCACTGAGTTATATCAGACTAAATGACTACACCCTGTGAAGATGTACAGCTAAAAGACATCAAATGCATCCTAATGCAAGCAGTTCCTGTCACTGGGGGCATATTTTCCCCAAATGATGTGTGGAGAATCACAAAGACAGGAGGCAGAGACAAAGAAATAGATGTGAAGTTAGGAAAAGAAGGACATCCCTGAGGAGTTACTTTACAACTTTTAAACTTCTTGGCTGCTTTTCTTTGAGATGGTGTTTACTATGGAAGATGTTCAGCAAATATAGCATCATAAACAAGCTACTTAGCTTTGAGAATCCCTGTATGGAACAGGAACAAGACATAGTGACATGTGGTACCAGAGTGGTTACAGGGCCAATAGTCACATGTTCTTAGATTGCACAGAGATTCATAAGCCAGAATGTCAGTATTCCACCAGCTATTTGGAATGCTATTCCCAGAGTGGGCAAATCAGAGGAACTATTCATTACCTGCCTCTATCATTGTCTTACATCTTGTGTATGAGTCAGAGGAAGCAATGGTTGTAATCTTTAATAGAAAGGCATATTTATGAACATTTACTTCATTAGAATACATATCTTCCCAAAATAAACTATCTGTAGTGTACAAAAATTATATATACTTTTGAATGACTACTTTTGTACCTCTCATGGTATCTACACCTCAGAAAGTTGTAATCCACTGTAGTAGATATTATATTAGTTTAATTTTCTCCTTTTTGTGTCATCATTTCCTTTAGTTTACCCTAATCCTTCTGTAAAGATCAATACAGCTGTTCAGCCTCATGTAACTACTCATGTGGGAGCAAAGTACTGACAACTCAGGAAGTACATCCTGGAGCAGAGAACCCCCTGTTTCATCCTTGAGGGAACGGTGTGCTATTCTGGTGACTATATGGAGGAATGCACAAGATGACCAGCAGTGAAGTTAACTTTGCTTTAAGAGGCACTGGGAATATCAGAGTGGGCTACTGAGTACTGTGATATATTAACTACGTGAACAATATAAAGGGAACACGAGAAAACTTCCTCCTGCACAAATGGGCTTGAGATAGTAATAAATTGGGAAGGAAATTGACACTTTGAGTACATGTTATGTTATAATTCTAAGGAATGGTTACAGAATCTCATGGAAGAGAATCACTGGCCCATCTTGGGCAAGGTGCTGAGATTTAGACCAACATTTTAATACAAAGCTAATGTAAAGATTAAGATTAACTTGCCTTTCTGAAGTAATATGGATGGAAGTGTGGGAGTCATTTCCAATATGGGAAAAGGGGTGATGGTTAAATACCACTGAGTTTCTCTATAGGCTAATTGTTCCAGCACTAAGTATTAAGACTAAGAGGTATGATTATTTTTGGAAAAGTTGGTTTTTCTATACACTCTTCCTATTTATAATAAATATTAATTATAGAAGTCACAGGTAAAGGGTGGTTTTTAAAAAATGGTGTAGTCATGTTTCATGCGTTTTTACTGTGTAAATATGAAGTCAGAGTTGGAATACTCATTTCATTAATATGACAAATTAATAAAAGATTCATGAAAATCCAGGGAAAGAAAAAAGAATGAAGAAATGAAAAGTGGTTTCATTATAGGAAAATTAAAGTTCTGACATGTTATCCCACACAGCATGAAAAAAGAGAAGATTGCTGGAAGTGAACATATGCATTCACACAGAGCAACCCGAGTACAAATCCCATGTGGTAATTGTCACTTTAACCACAAACAGTGACTCAATTCATTAACTGGATTCCAGGTCTGTGTAATATGCAAAACTATGTAATTGAAACAAAGAATGACCTCCTACATCCCAAATCAAAAGTTGGATTGTGGTAGATTATGATGTGGCTGCTGAAGTTACAAGTGAAGATAGCTGGAAAAGAAATGGCAAATGCAATAGAGGAAAGCCTTCTGTAATAGTGGTAACTGAGAATGGATATAATAGAATAACAATGGAAGAAAGAGTCCTCAGAAGCCAAAAGAGTTATACAGGCAGAATAGAGCAAGTGCGACATGAAAATAGGTGAATAGTAGACACAGCACATGGATGAAGTGGCCGTCTCTTAAGGAAAGCTGAGATATTTGAACTGCTGATGTCTACTGGTTTATTGGAAGGAACAGTTAATGCTTAAATCTTTTTGGGATCAATTTTGAATGCTTATACCTGGTAATCTGAACAACTAATTTGAAGACAACAATATGCAATATAACAATTATTGTTGAATTCCTATGATCTTGATTAGTGAAACTATTGTTTCTAGTGATTTTTTAAAATTACTTTTTATTCTCTTTGATAAATCTTGCATTCTTACATCTGGTAATCACAGCAACGTCACTAAAGATAACAATATGGAATATGACAACCATAGTTAATTTCCTATCATCTTATTTTGAGATTCTGTATCACTTCTATTGTTTTGTACTGTTTTGTTTCTATTTGTGTTATTATTTTATTTTCTTTTATCTTTAAAATTAAAAATAATTATGGAAATAATCAGTAGATTACAGATATTAAAATGTGAGAGAAATGATTGGTCAATAATGTAGGGCATTTGTTTATAACAAACTTAGGTGCTAACTGTAATATATGATATCATAAATCTAAAAGTAAGGGAAGTGATCAGGGAATAAGAGGAAATGGATAGAAGAGTTATGAGAATTTGAAGATATTGAGAAATGGACTGAGGGAAGTTCAAATGTGTGTAGTGTCTGGGCAGATATACAAATAAAAGAAAAAAATAAAAAAAGAAAGCATCTGATTTCTGACAAATTAGAATGAATCTGTCAACAGCATTTTTCTTGATTTTTGAGAAATGTTTTCCATTAAATTGATGTGAAAATATTACTCAACTATCCTAACAAACATGTAGAGTTGCTCTATATTAATAACAGTGCTCTTGATTTTACAAAATTATAAAATTTTTATAATTATGGAAAGTGTATATTTTTGCAATACAATGCTATGTGAAAGCTGTGTTTTCAGGATACCAAGTCTTTCATCCATTTATAAAACAATGAGTAGAGGCAGTGATATGAAAACCTAGAAAACCTGGTTGCATAACTTCAATATAATCACTGGTAATTTAAACATTCTTTATATTGATGGTTTCCCATCATCTTCAATGTATTAGTCACTTTCCCATCGCTGGGACAAATTGCCCAACACCCACAACGTATGGAAGGAAAGATTTATTCTGGATCATGGTTTCAGAAGATTGCACTATGTTCAGCTGGCTTCAAGCGAGAAACAGCATGGTGGTAGGGTGTGGTGGAGGGAAACTGCTCAACCTTTGGTGTCCAGGAATCAGAGAAAGAAGGGAGGAGCTGGGAACAAGGATCTATCCTACCTCTCCCAAGTAAACCCTACCTCCTAACAGCCCATTTAGCTATGAACTCATGAGTCCTGTTTCCAGAATTAATTTTCGGTATTATTCACTTTCCTATCTTTGGAACAAATAGCCAAGAGGTATAGGAGGAGGAGAGGTTTATTGTAGCTCATGGTTTTGATGGCTTCAGTCAAAAGTTGGCTGGTTCCAAGGCAGAAATGTCATGGTGGAAGGAGCTAGTGGAAGACAGCTGCTTACCCCATGATAGCCAGGAGGCAGAGAAAGAAAGAAGAATACCCCCTTCCAGGTCACACCACAGTGACCTTCTTCTGACCATTGTCCACCTCTGAAAACGTACAACTTTGGGGGGTACATCTTAGATCTAAACTACATTACCTACTAGAAAGACTCAGATCTGGTCTATTTCTAAGACTAATCCTAACACGATGCCTAAACTTTTCTGGGAGGTTTCCATCTTTCTCTTGGGAAACACTCAGGTGTTTTGCTGCTTTTCCAGTTATCTACTGCTGTTATAACAGAATATACCACAATATACCACAACTTAATGGCTTAATATTGTGACTTTTACGTTATATCTCATTATTTTGTGAACTAGGAATTCAAGCAAGAGGCATCTGAGCATTTCTTCTCCTCCATGTGGCATTGGTAGAAATCACTTAGTGATATACAACTGAAGGTTGACTGGTGTGGAGTGATCAAGACTTAAATGTGTGGTTATATGGTAGGATTATCTCAGATGTGTGGTTATATGGTAGGATTATCTCAGATGTTGGCTCTTGTGCAGAGTAAGTACCTGTGATTTTCTAGCCTAGTCGTCTCAGGGAAGTTAAACTTCATACAAAACAGGTCAGGACTCCCAGGAGTATTTTCTAAAAAAGACAAAATAAACCAGAAATTGGCACTGGATAATTCCTGCTAATTTTATCATCAAAATGATATAGGAGACAAGGGGTGGCAAAATGTCTGGGGAAATGAGTAGGGCCTGTAAATCACAAGATCCTATAACCATGAGAGGACCCCTGTATGTGCAACTTCTTATAAGCTCCCATGAGATGTAGATGGCATAAAAAGGGCCAGCCATCAGGGAAAGTTGCCATCCTGTGCGAGTTTGCATGGTAGTCCAAGCCACATCTGAACACAGTATATACTTTTATTTTTTCTTTTTCTCTTTTTTTGGCCTGTGTTTGCTCTGTAGGACTGGTTTCTTTCATACCCATTTACCCTGCTAAACTTTTTGGTATTGTTATCGGCTTGGCTTGTCCAATTTTTTGTTCAAGGCAAAAAGAACCTGGAATACTTTTGAATGGTGAGTCATTTCTAAAGAAACTACCCTATAACAAAACTATAACAAAAGCAGTGAGAGAGCTTAACCAAATGTAAGGGAAAAATGCAAGTTATTATCTCTCAAGTAGGGGTCATGGAAGGGATGTGGAAGGATCTGTGAACATCTTCAGGCACCAAAGAATTTCAGCCACCCAAAATTCTTTAAGCACAAGCCAAATTCCAGGTGCTTATTTCTATTTTACTGCCAGATCTCTTTTGAGATTTTTTCAAGAGTCATGCACCCATATGCTGTATCACACAACTACAGAAAACACATTTCAAGGTTCTGTAATCCCATAAAGGCTTATGGTAAACAGTAAAACCTCACTATTCTCTCCCTGGAAGTGGGAACTCACAACAGGAAACGGCTATCTCTAGCCAAATCTGATTATCAATCTTCCTTCTCTCTAGTGTCTTGTGATATTCTTGACCTTATCGAGGATTTAAGAAGTTATGTAATGATTCTGACACATTTCCTCCATCAAATTTGAATGTGAGGATTTGTCTTACATTGGCACTGATATTTGATCTACAACTTTTTTGTGTTCTTGATCTCATTGAGGATTCCAGGAGTTATGTAAGGATTCTGACACACTTCCTTTGTAAAATTTGTATGTGGGGATTTCTCTTATACCGACTTTGATATATGAGCTTAATGTATTTTTCCCTTGGCTGAAATTGAGGGAGGAAACATCCCATTCTAACATCTTGTCAGGCAATTAGGAGGAGACAAGACTATCAAACTTGAAATTTTAGATCTATTCTGCAACTACACTTTTCTTGATATGCAATCATTAGGTAGCAGGAGATTTTTGTTAATACTATATACAAAGTGAGATAATAGAACCATCGTCTTCATATAAGAGATTACTTTTTTCTCAGTATCAAATTGCTCAACAGGTGGGAGCATGGTCACTACATTCAATTTGGTTTAGTCACACAGATATCCGATCTTTAAGGAACAATTATTATGTGTTTCTAAAAAAATGGGACGGCATACAATATTTTATGCCCCTGAAAATTGTTTGATCCATCCAGTTCATTTGCATTGATCTGGGGCATCAGGATATTTTGGCCATTATGTAAGCAGTTTTTGTATGTATGTGGAGATTCAGGCACAAGAAAGACAGGGGGTTTCATTTCAAACAGCTTTGGCTGATTTCTGTGCATACAAAGACTGAGGAAAAACAAAGAAACAGAAGACAATTTGATCATGCTCCTCACAAGTTTCTTGACCAGGTGTTTAACAGGATCTACAGTGATATTTTGTAGATAAGAGGACACTGAGTCAAGGAGTATGTGAGGGAGATAAGGGACTGGCAGGTCTTTCCTGCTACATAGTTAACAATGCAGAAAGGGATACAGGCCCAACGTGCTTCATGAATGCTGGGAGATAGAAGGACTGCAGTCTAGAGCACGAGGGAAGGAGTTTGAGTTAGCTTGATTTAAGCTACTGCTGATCCAGCTATGGCCAAGGGCAGCACTGTGGAGAGAGCTTGCAGCCACAGGACAGGAAGACAGAGGCGGCTGGCTCATAGCCTGCTCTGAAAGGTCGGTCTGAGTCTGGAAGGAGGCAGTCGTGTGACACATCGGAGTGCAGATGTGGCACTGGGCAGGGTGTAGTGTGGGCAGTGGGGACAGGATCATATGAGTACCTGGGAGTCAGGCCCAGAGGGGGTTAAGCTGTTCTTGTGACAGAGAAATCATCACTAGCAAAGTGACAAATGATGGAGAGAAATCCTCAGGGAAAACGCTGCTTATGACTGAAATGGTATTGCATAATGACTGAAATGGTATTGCATAAGCAGTGTGGGCGTGAAACCCAAGGGCACTTTCAAGTCGCAACAGATGTTTACTGACTGCTAAATTTTATGGACTTAGAAATAACTGCGGAGTTTTCACATTGCTGAATCGACTATCCAAATAGGGGATAAGAGTTGAACTGAGAAAGCACTTCTTCTCCCAAAATGTTTGTGTACACATAGTGACTTCCTTCCAAAGAGTACAGTATAAAACGGGAGTAAAGAGTAACTTTACAGCAGAGACAGCTGACAAGCACTGCTTTGATCAGGTGGTGAAGATCAATATCCGCAGTGCTTAAGTCATGTTGATTGCATGTACCTGTGATATGATACAATGAAAATGGTGCATTTTTTCTGTGTTCTTCCTCCCAAGGCACGTAACCCCAGTCTAATACTGAGAAAAATGATAGACAAATCTTGATAGGTAGACATTCTATAAAATACCTGCCCAGAGCTCCTCAAAATTGTCAGTGATACAAATGACATATGAGAAACAGAACAGGATAAGGAGATGCTATCTACATGTTACCATGTGTACCAGATGGAACCCTGCAAAAGATGGAGGACCTTACTTGAAAATTAAGGAAATAGGCATAAAGTATGGGTCTTATTAATAATGATGTATCAGTTATCAGCATTGGTTTATTAATTTTAAAAGTGTACCTTTCTAAACTCAGAGGGTGATGAGGGAAACTGATACAAATTATATGCAATCTCTCACTTATATCCTCAAGTTTTTGTGAAGGATATTCTCAAAAATAGTCTATTAAAATGTATCACTTATAAATGTAAATATTAAATGTTAAAGGACTCTAAAAGATAAGCTTGCTTCTCATTTAACTATAAAATGAAGATGACTGTCTTCTTTCCAAATGTCATTGGACAATTCCTTTTCCTCATTTCTTTTCCCCTATACCCTCACATTTCCCCTATACCCTGACTGTTTTCCGGAACAGCTGTTATCTCCTGCTGGTTGGTCTCTATGGCTTAGCCTCTTATGCCTTCTGACCCTATGCCCATTGGTTATTATATAACACTATGCGTGCGTGTGTGTTAATTTTTGTGTGTAAAAATTCTCTATAGACCAAACTATTTTCTCTGTATAGAAGACGTTCTCTTGGGCCCTTGGTGCTTTTCAAGATCTGGCCCAAAGTTCTTTTGAGCAAATTATTTGTCTTTCCAATCAATGGACTATTTAAGTGGTTTGCAAACTTTAAGTTTTTTTTTTTTTTTTTTTTGGTTTTTCTCCGGTACCAGGAACCGAACTCACGACCTTGCGCTTGCCAGGCAGGCGCTTTTGCCGCTGAGCTAAATCCCCAGCCCCAACTTTAAGTATTTTTAATGAGCAGGACTTTTGTTTTTCCCAAATAAAGTATAAAAACACAAATTTACAAATTAGACTAAAGCAATATTATGGGAAAGCTTGGGCTCATGAGATATCTTCTTATTCAGACTCTCATCCACAAAATCTGTTGAAGGCAGTAACTGATTGTATTATGTCCAATGGACTAGAATAAGAAAGGCCTACTAGACTGGTAAAGCAGCATTCTGGTGTGTCTGTGGTGTTTGCAGAGATCATTGGATGCAGGCCAGCAAACTGAGTGGGAAGGCCCATGTGGGTTTTTGATGGTACCAACCAACTATAGCCTTGCTGGGATTAAAAAGAAGGAAAGAAGAGGAAGCGGTGTGTCTGTTTTGGATGAGCTTCAGTCTATTTGAGTAGGTACATCCTCTGTTATCATTGCCTTTGGATGTGGGTCTCCAGTTTCTTTGTTACAACGTGCACTTGCACTAGCAACTCTCCAGTGAGATTCCAGGCCTTTGACCTTGAACTTGTGCTGATCTTTGAACACTCTCATTCGTGGCTTTCTCTCTCTCTGTGTGTATGTATGTGTATGTGTGTGTGTGTGTGTGTGTGTGTGTGTGTGTGTGTGTGTGTGTATGGCATTACCAGAGATTGAACTCAGGATCTCTTCTGAGTTATTGAGTTACTGAGCTAATTTCCATCCCTTTCTTATTTTGAGACAGTGGAGAAGCTACTGGATTCCCCAGTTCCCCATTGCACAGATGACAATTGTGGATTCTCCCAACTATGATCCTGTAAGCCCACCTAATAAATCCCCTTGCAGAGTTTTATATATATATATCTATATATTTTTTTTTTTCTATCAATTCTGTTCTCCTAGAGAGCCCTAGGCAATACATATTTTGTTCTTGGGAGTGGTTGTAGAGAAACAGATTAGTAAGGATGAATTCCTCTAATCAGTTTAGTGGTTGCTGGAATTCACTCTTGAATTTGATGAGATCTAAAGTTGCCATGATCTTATTTTCTGATAATGTAGAGAGTACTGACAGTTTGCAGTGTGAACTGTATAAATATATAATATAGATCAATTTGATTATACTAATTACCCACTTTCGATATGCAAGTGATTATACTAATTATCACTTGTGAAATGCAAGTATTTTAGTAACTCTGTACATGATACTTTTTTAACATTTTTGGAAAACTTAGAAATGCAATGATATTATCTAGTTTCTCTTAGTATGCCTCAACAAAATAATGAAGGTAAATAATGAGTTCAAAGACTCAAATTCCAAGCTCCACACACACATAAACAATTTAAATCTTCAAAGTGTGTCCTGAAGGAAAATTTTTTCTCTTGTACAGCTAAAGTTGCCTGAGAACTAAACGCAAGCCTTCATTCTGAAGTTGGCAGAATTACAGAACAAATTAACATTCAGCATGAAAGGGTATTTGCCCTTAAAGTGAGGGCACTGATTAGAAAAAATGGGACTCCATAAAGTGAGAGATAAGTGTTTGGGAGGAAGTTGATGAAACCGGGAACACTCAGTTCATAAATTCTGATGATGCTATTTTGCCAGAATAGGTTTCCTCACCCTCAGTGGTAGAAGCATCTCTACTAGCCCTGTACTGTTGGCTTTTTTGCTTCTGCTTCAAAAAACTAATTCTGTGCTGCCTATGGAAGCAGTTTGACCTTTGCTAATGCAACTACCAAGCAAGACAATGCCAATCTGTTCATTATCAACTTTTGCCTCTGGGCCTACAACTAGGTTTAAATCTCGGAAGACTCCTAAAGATGAGGGGCACAGTGTGACCCAGAAAAAGCTGCACTATATTCCCAAAGAATTTGAGTTTCAAATTATTATGAGCAGAGGTGTGCAGAAAAGGTACTAGGATGAATTTTAAGAGTGTGAGATAATAATGGAAGAAACATAAACTTGGATCAAGTTGACTTTCTTGGCATAGGCCTATTAACCAAAAATTATGAATTTAATGTCACAGCTCACAGAGTTAAGGTGCTAATGCTATTTGATTAGTTGACTGAAATATGTATCAAAAGGTGACCCACTGTGAATAAGCTAGAGATGCCTGATACTCCTTGGTTTACAGTTGATTAAGGTGTTCAGGGGAATGGAAATGTTGGGATAGCTTTTCTAGGTAAAACATACTTCACACTGAGAGGGTCTAGAAAATAAATGCTTTATTAATAATTTAAGAAACAGACTTGAGGATTCTTTGTGATCAAAGCTTTTTTTTCACAAGACTTTGCCTACACCTATATCTTCTAGAGTTCTATGTATTTTCTCTTCAAATGTATTTAGGGTTTCTGTATTTAATCCTTATGTCTTTGATTCATTTTTATTTTAATTCAGTGAACAGTGGGAGATATGGCTTTAGGTTCAATTTTTTGGTGTATGGAAAGCCAGTTTTTCTAGCACCATTAATTAAAAAGGCTATCTTTCTTTCAGTAAAGGTGTTTGACCCTTTTGTCAAAGATAAGGTAGCTGAGTGTATTTGGAAGTGTGTCTGCATCTTCTAATCTGTTCTGTTGATATTCAGGTCTGTTTTATTTTTTGGCCAGTACCATGGTGTTTTTATCATTGTAGTTTTCTAGTATAATATCAAGTAAGGGATTGTGATACCCCCTTCCTTGCCCTTGTTGCCCAGAATTATTTTTGCTATTGTAGTTCTCCTTTGGTTCCAAACAAATATTAGTATAGCTTTTTTCTAATTCTCTGAGGTGTACTGTTGGTATTTTGTTTGGGACTGAATCAAATCTGTATCGTAGTTTTGGAAGTATGACCAGTTTTAATATACTGATACTTCCTACCCAAGAATAAGGGATACCTTTCCATTTTCCAACTTCTTCTTTGTTATCCTTTTCAGATTACTATAGTTTTCAATGTAAAGACCTTCTTTTGTTAGATTGATTCCAAGTATTTCATTTTTTCCAATGCTATTGTGAAGGATGTGGTTTTCTTAATTTCTCTCTCAGTGAGTTTGTTATTTGTATACAAGAATGCTATGGGATCTCATCTTATTAAAGAGATTTTGCATAGTGAAGGAAATCACCAACAGAGTGGAGAGACAACCCACTTTGTGGGAAAGAATTTTTGCCAGCTGTTCCTCACACAAAGGGACAACCTCTAGAATATATAAAGACTCAAAAAACCCAGACATTCAAAAATGGGCATATGAAATGAATATGCACTTCTCAGATGAAGAAATAGAAATAGCAAATAAATATATGAAAAAATGTCCAACATCACTGATCATTTGAGAGATGCAAATTGAAATAACACTGAGATTCCAGCTTATTCCAGAAAGAATGGCTATTATCCAGAATTGAACCAATAACAAATGCTGGTGGTTGTCAGTTTGGAGATTCCTCAGCAAACTAGGTCTACAGGTCCCATTCAACCCAGCTATTCCCCTTCTGGTTATTTTCCCAGAAGATCTGAAAACATCATATCACAGCGATATATGTGCACCTATATTTATAGCAGCACAATTTGTAATTGTTAAATCATGGAAACAGCCCAAATGTCCATCCACTGAAGAATGGATAAAAAAAATTGTGGTATTTTTACATAGTGGAGTATTACTCAGCTATAAAGAAAGACAAACTCAAGGCTTTTAGAAATGCATGGTCACAACTAGAGACCATACTCATCAGTGAAATAAATCAGGCCTCCATGTGTAAACTACATATTGTTTCACTAGTGTAACAACCTGAAAGAGTGAATAAAAATTAGGAGGTATGGTAGACATTGTGAAACAAAATGAAACTGCTCAAAAGTAAAGAGCAACTGGGATGAGGGAAAAGAGAAAATAAAGAAGGGGAATTTATGTATGTATAAATGTATATACAGGATAGCTCATAAAGTTGTACTACTGACTTCTATTGCTTTACTGAAAGGAGCAGTTAATGATTAATTATATGATCAACTTTGCATGTCTCTGTTTTCCTGAGAAACAACTTTGAAGATATCAATATGTAATACAACAACCATTGTTAATTTCCTATCACTTTGTCTGTAATTCAGTATTGTTTGTATTGTTCTTATGCTATTCTGTAAATGGATGTCTGTTTGTTAATAGGTTTTCCTTCTATTTTTAGAATAACTTTTTAAAAAGCAAATGCTGATTGGCTTGTGGGGAAAAAGAAACCTTTTTCCACTGTTGGTGGGAGGGTAGACTGATGGAACCACTGTAGAAATTGGTGTGGAGAGTCTCCAACAAACTTTCATTTGACCCAACTATTTCTCTTCCTTGTATCTTCCTAAAAGAGTTAAAAGCATCATACCACAGCAATATATGCACACCCATATTTATAGCAGCACAGTTTACAATAGGAAAATCTTGGAAATAGCCAAGATGCCTGTCAGTGGAGGAATGGATAAAAAAGATATGGTATTTTGATACAATGAAATACTCTCACCTCAAAGAAAGATACAATTATAGGTATTTATAAGCATTTATAGGTAAATGAATGCACCTTGAAACTACACTCTTAAGTAAAATAAATTGGACATGCATGTTTGATATCACAGTTTCTCCATTGTGAGAAACTGAATATGTAAATAAGAGTGAAAATGTATAATAGATACTTAGAAATGGAAGAAAATGTTCAAATGGAAAGGGGAAAAAGGAAGAGGAAAGGGGGAGAAGAAGAAAGTGAAAAGAAAAAAAAAAGAATAGAAGGAAAAATGGAAAGAAAGCTTTTGTAAATAAGAAGGGGAGGAGACCCTGAAGGGAGGGGAGAGGAATGGAAAAAAATTAGAATCAGGATATATCATGTATAGGTACAAATTCCCTATGGTAAAGATTATTAGAGTATCATGCCCCCGTGATACAATCTCTACCCAAAACTGCATCTATGAGTGTATGAGGCTTTGTGTGTGGGGCATCTAGATAAAAACTATAATACCTACTTCACTGTTAGTAGGAATGTAAACTAATACAACCATTATGGAAGTCAGACTTCTCAAAAGCTAAAACTATACCATGCTTGGTGGCAACACTTGTAATCCCAGGACTCATTAAGCTGAGGCAGGTGGATCACTTTAAATTTGAGGCCAGCTGGGGCTACAAAGTGAGTTCAAACCCAGCCTGAACTGAAGGACAGCTAGTGTAGGAAGCACCTCAGACTCAACAACAAGACAGACCAGAGGAACCCAGTGCCTGGCCCATTCCTCTACACGATGGGAAGGTCAACCAGTGCAGAAAGCATGCAGGACTTGGCAACCAATTTGACCAAAGGAACCAGTGTCTTGCCCATCTACCTACACTATGGGAAGCACCTGGGACTTCCAAATAGCTGGACGAGAGAAACCCAGTGCCTGGTTCACCCCCTATACTATGGGAAGGGCAGCCAGTGTGGGAAGCACCCTGGACTCTGTAACTGGCTTGGCCAGAGGAAATCAGGTTCCTGAGCCATCTCCCTACACAATGGGAAGCACTCTTGTCTTAGTTATTTTTCTTTCATTTCTGACACAAAATAATTGACACCCAAAATTAAGGAAGGAAGAGTTTATTTAGTTTACAGTTTGTGGAGGTTTCAGTCCATACTCAGAAGACAGCAAAAGCAGTGAGAGCAAAAAGGGAGGAGTGGCACACCAGATAACAAGCCTCTTTCCCTCCATTTTACTGTATTCAGGCTGCCTGCCACAGGGCAAGTGTCACATTCACACCCACAATCCCAGTATTGAACTATGAATTAGTCACAAAATCTAGAGGCCTGCCCCATGCCTGCATGAGGCTTTGGGGAGATACCTAGAAAGAAACCATAACAAACTAGGACCAGGCAACTGGCTAGGCCAGAGAAACGCGGGGTAAATCCACTCTACCAAGGGGAAATACTTTGCATACAAACTCCTAAATTATGATTAGTTCTGTTATATAACTATAGGCTTTGTGCCTATGATCTAAAGTACAAAATCAATAGCTACCACAGTTTGTCAATTTCTCAATTTTTCTCTCATTGGCACAAAATAACTGACACCCAAAATTAAGGAGAGAAGCTAAGGAAGGAAGCTTGATGCTATTTTTACTGATAATTGTACTACTGTAGCTAGGATGTCATATTTGTTATAAGCACTTGTTCTCTCTTGGGTAAAAATATTGGGAAGTTCTGGGGTAATAACCTCACCACGTTCTACACCTAAAGACTGAGGACAGAGCCAAACAGAAACCAATATCCCATTCCATTAATTTGGAAGGTAGGATCTTGGGACAGACAAGAATGCCCAAGGATCATCACAGAAAACAAAAATCTTCTTTTGTAAATAGAAAATGTCAAGACAGAGGACCAAAAATGCAATCTCAGACCGCTGGCCCACCCAGAACAAGTCCAGGAGATATCAACATAGAAGAAATTGGAAGTCACACACCTGAAATTTTTGAAAAGAGAGCAATTGAAGTAAAGAATTCCAGGTGGTATAGAGGAAATCAGATCAGAAATAATGTCTCAGGTAAAAAAAAAAAAAAAAAAAGAAATGAGAACCATAATGAAAGAATTGCTCAGCATATTAAAGAAGATATAGATAAAAAATAAAGGAGCATAGAAAAATGATGGAAACTTTGAATGAACAATATAGGAAAGAATTAAAATGCATGAAATAAAGGGATATTTAGGAAATTAAAAATTCAATTGAAAGCTGGAAAAACTGCTTGAACAAAACTGAAGATAGACTTTCAGAATTTGAAGACAGCATTGCAGCTAGTGACCATGAAAGAAATGATCTCTCAAAAATAACAAGGAACTAGGAAATAATAATTCAACACAGTAGATGAGACAAAGAAGAACAATATAAAACTAATAGGTGTCAACAAAAAAATCAGGGATCAAAACAAATAACATTAAAAGACTATTTGCAGAATTAATAGCAGAAAATTTCCCAAGCATGGGAAAAGAATTTGATATGCAGTAAGTGAGGCATATAGAACTCCAGTTATCCTTAACCAAAATAAATCTACCCCAGACATATAATAATAAAGATCCCAGAAATTCAGCACAAGAACAGAATGTTAAAAACTGTTAAAAAAAAGAAATAGATCATCTATACAGGAAAGCCCATCAGAATCATGGCAGACTTCTCTACACAAACACTAAAATCAAGAAGAGCTTGCAGTGAAGTATTTCATGTCCTGAAAGTAAACAAATTCCAACCTAGACTGATGTAGACTGCAAAACTGTCTTTCAAAATTAATGGAGAAATAAAATATTTCCACAACAAACAACAACTGAAGAAATTTATGATTGCTAAAACAAACCTACAAAGACTACTAAAAGATATTCTAGAAAGAGATAAAAAAGATAACAATTCCAAGAACAAAAACAGAAAGAAATGGCCAAGAAGGGCAAACAATTAAACAGAAGGTAATAGTAGGGGACCAACAGCATAAAAATAAGATGAAAAAGACAAGCCAATACATATCAGTTATAACCATCAATGTAAATGGCTTCAATTTCCCCATCAAAAGAAACAGACTGGCTGAGTGGATAAAGAAACAAAATCCACATTATGCTGTATGCAGGAAACACATTTAACTCAAAAGGAAATTCATAGACTGAAAATTAAAGAATTGAAAACAATATTCTAAGCAACAGGAATTTAGAAAAAATCAGGAGTAGGTATTGTGTTTGTAGACAATGTGAACTTCAAACCAAGAATGTCCAAAAGACATAAAGGAGGTTACTACATACTTGTTATGGGGAAACTTAAAGAGGAAGAGATAACAATAGAAAAATGCATATGCACCAGATACAGGAACACTCAATTATATAAGACAAGTATTAATAGATATGAAAAAACCAAATAACCAATAACACAATTGTAATGGGGGACCTTAATATCTCATTATCACAAAGAGATAGATGCACTAGACAAGAAATCAGCAAAGAAATAACAGAAATGAACCAAATGTGAATAAATGGACTTAGTAGACCTTTACAGAGTGTTCCACTCAAAAATGTCAAAATATACATTCTTGTCAGGTGCACACGAGACATTCTCTAAAACACATACTAGCCCGTAGAACATGTTTAAGTAAATTGAAATGAATTGAAATTATTCCATACATATTATTTAACCATAGTGCAATAAAATTGGAAATTAATGACAAAAGAAACTGCAAAACCTCCATTACACGTGGAAATTAAATAACACCCTCTGGAACAATCAATGAGTCACACATAAAATCAAAGAAGAAATTGAAAAAAATCTACAATCAAACAAAAATGCAAATACAACTTACCAGAATCTGTGAGACACAATGAAAGCAGTCCTCAGAGGGAAATTTATAGCAGTTAACTCTCACATCAGGAAACAGAATGAGCACAAATGAATGACCTAATGCTGTGCCTCAAGCTTCTAGACAAACAAGAGCAAGTCAAGTCCAAACCCCCCAAAAGAGAGGAGATCAGAGTAGAAATTAACACAATGGAGACTAAGAAAACAATACAAAGAATTAATGAATTGAAGAGATGGTTCTTTAAAAGAATAAATAAAATTGATAAACTCCTACCCAACCTTATCAAAAAAAGGAAAGGAAATACTCAAATTCATGCAATAAAGGTGAAAGTGGTGAAATCACTACAGACCCTGTGGAAATTCAGAAAATCACCAATACCTACTTTGAAAATATTTACTCTCACAGAATGGAACACATGGAAGAAATAGGCAGATTCTTATATACATATTATTTATGAAAACTGAAATCAGAAGATATAAAAATTCTGAATAACAGAATATCAGTTAATGAAATAGAAAATATAACAAAAAATTATCAACAGGGAAAAGCCCAGGTCCTGATGGATTCACAGCTGAACTCTACAAGAAATTTAGAGGAGATTTAATGCCAATACTTCTCAAACCCTTTAATGAAATTAAAAGGGAAGGAATTGTCCCTAATTCATCCCTGGAGGCAAGAATTATCCTGAAACCAAAACCAGAGAAAGTCTCAAAGAAAAAAGAACCACAGGTCAATCTTCCTAATAAATATAGATGCCTTCAATGAGATTCCTCAATGAAACACTAGCAAACAGAATGCAGCAAATCATGAAGAAGATCATACACCATGGTCAAATGGGATTCATCCGAGGGATGCAGAGATGGTTCAACATATGCAAATCAATAAACAAAACACACCTTATCTACAGAGCAAAAGACAAAAATCATATGATCATCTCAATGGATGCAGAAAAAGCTTTTAACAAACTCCAAAATGCATTCATGATAAAAATACCCTACAGAAAATTGGAATAGATGGTTTTTACATCAATCTAATAAAAGCCATCTGTGACAAACCAACTACCAACATCATGAGAACTGTAAAAATAAAACTGAAAGCTTTCATTCTAAAATCAGGAGCAAGACAAGGATTCCACTATCACCACTCCTTTTTAGTATAGTTCTGGAAATATTAGACAGAGCAATTAGACAAGAGGAAGAAACAAAAGAAATAAAGATAGGAAAATAAGTAGCTAAATTATCATTATTTAAAGATGACATGATACTCTACACAGAAGACCCCCAAAACTCCACCAAAGACTCCTAGACTTAATAAGAAAATTGGATAACATTGCTGGATACAAAGTCACCACTCAAAACCAGTAGCATTCCTGTATACAAACAACAAACTCACTGAGGAAGGAATTAGAAAAACCACACCCTTCACAATTGCATCCAAAAAAATGAAATACTGAGGAATCAGTCTTACAAAGAAGTAAAAGATCTATACATTAAAAATTACAATACTCTAAAAAAGAGATCAAAGAGGATTTCAGAAACTGGAAAGATATTCCTTATTCATGGATAGGAAGAACTAACATTGTAAAAATTACCATTCTTTCAAAACTGTTACACAGATTTAATGCAATCTTGATCAGAATACCATTAGCATATTTCACACATCTAGAAAATAGATTCCTAAAATTCATTTGGAACCAGAAGGGACCTAGAATAGCAAAGGCAATCCTCACCAGCAAAGGCAAGGCATGAGGCAGCACAATCCCTGACTTGAAATTATACTACAAAGCTACTGTGATAAAATCAGCATGGTCCTGGCAAAAAAGACTAAAACTAAACCCATGTCTATCACCATGAACTATACTAAAGTCAAAATAGATTAAAGATCTAAATACTAAAACAGAAACACTGAAATTACTGGAAGTGATATTAGGCAGAAATGTTGAAGATATAGAGGTAGGCAGAGAGTTCATGAACCAAAACCAAACTACACAGAAAATACTTCAAAGAATCAACAACTGGGATTTCATCTTATTAAAAAGTTTTTGCACGTCAAAAGACATCACTAACAGAGTGAGATGAAAACCAATAAATTGGGAATAAATCTTAACCAACTACCCCTCAGAAAAAGGACTTATATCTAGAACATACAGAGACTTAAAAATTCATGCTCTTGAAATTCCAAGACACAATCCAAAAATGGGCATCTGAATTGAATATACACTTCTCAGATGAAGAAATACAAATGGCAAATAAATATATAAAAAAATGTTAAACATCATTAGTCATTCAAGAGATGCAGAAGGAGGAGGAGGATCTATTATGTGGTCTGTTTTGGAGAACATCCCATGTGCAGCTGAGAAGAATGTGTAATATGATGTTATGAATGGGAACACTGAAGACATCTGCTAAGTCCACTTGTTCAAAATTTTGATTCAGTTCTAATATTACATTGTGATTTCTGTCTAGTTGATCTATCTATTTGTGACAGTGAGATAAAAGTTTCCCCATTACAGTTGTATTAGTACTTATTTAATTTTTCATGTTCAGTAATGTTATTTATATAGTTGGGCTCACCATATTTGGTGCACATATAATTATGATTGTCCTGCCTGGTGGCTCCTTTCTATTCATTTTCTTAGAATTGTGGGCTTCATCTTCTAAAATATCTTTGAGAACATTTTTCAGGGCTGGTTTAGTGGTCATGAATTTCTTCAATTGTTCTTTGTCCTATAAGTGTCTTATTTCTCCTTTGATTTTTGAAAGATAGTTTTGCAGTGTATACCAATCTGGGTTGGAGGTTGTTTTCTTTTAGGATTTGAAATACTTCATTCCAAGCTCTCCTTGACTTGAGGGTTTGTGTCAAGAAGTCTGTTGTGATTCCAAAACATTTTCCTTCATAGTTTATAGTTTATTTGTTTCTTCTCTCTAACCATTTAATATTCTGTTTTTGTGCTGAATTTCTGGAATCTTGATTATCATACATCTTCGTGTAGATTTATTTTGATTATGGCTATTTGAAGTTCTATATGCCTCCTTATTGTATGTGAAATTCTTTTTCCATATTTGGGAAGTTTTCTGCCATTACTTCTGTGAAGGGATTTTTTGTGGTGTTTGTATGATTGCTGGCTTTCTCATTGACTCTGTTTCTCTCTTTCTCATTGACTCTCACTACACTTCTATAACAAAATCCAACATTTACCAGGAACTTGTAGGCAATGAGTTTCCCCTTAGTAGAATGATTTTACACTGTACATGTGTGTGTGAGGGGATTTTAGTGGGGAAGGGGAACAAGCAGGGAGATGAATGTGAAGAAATATGGTAGAAGCAAGGCTGCTGAGAAAAAGATCATCACCCAAGTTTTAAAAAATCTGGAGAAGAGCACAGAATGAAAGAGAAATCAAAAGAATATTAAAGTGAAGAAGATAGAGAAGAGACAGTGTTCACGCATGTGAAAATATCCTCAAATCAAGAGAAATAGTTGAGGGAAGAGACAAAGAAAACAAATAAAATAAAACAAAAATAAAAGTAAGTAATCTAAATAGTAAAAAAAAGACTGAAAAAGGAAAACCCATCAAACAAAGAAAAAGAAAAATAATAAAATACTTCTGGTGTACAAAGTTCTGCGGTAGTGTCCAAGTCAGATCTTAGAAGTGCACTGTGTCACTCCACCAAGTTTGCAGTAGGATTTGTGCTGGGTGTGGGGCTGATCTTGGCCTCTGGTTGTGGAGGCTGGGGCTGGTCTTCAGCTGACAATGTTTTGGATGTCCAGTTCTCCTGACTATGGTTGTCTCTATGGAGCTCTCCTGGTTACTGAGGTGCCCTCAGATAGGGAAAGCCCAGGGTTGCTCTCAGACCCATGAACATTTGGCTCTTTCTGGACTTTGCACAGATTCCCGTGTTCCACACTGCTAACTCCTCTCACATGTTGGGCCTAGGGTGGAGGGAGTGATCTTATCCTGCCATAGGCCAAGGCTATTTGCTTGCTTGAACCCCTGGGCTAAGACTGCTCTGCTGGTCACAGAGCAGGGGGATTCTTCCAGTGCTTTGTATTTATGGCTAAGACTGGCTTTGGTAGCCACCAGAGCAGAGTCTGGATGGTCCCAGCTTCTGTCTCTCAGCAGAATGCCCCCTAGTCTGCTTCCCAACTGCTGACAGTCTTCTGTGACTGGGTAGCCCTACCTCATTCCACTGCAGCACTTTGGCAGTGAAGCAAACTGGTACTGTTCTGCTGGGGTTTACCCCAAACCCTTTGAAATAAAATAGTTCCCCCCACCCACTTCTGTTGCGCATGTCTGTGTGCTAACACACAGCACGTTTGTTTACTCACCAGTTGCTGGCTCTGTGTGGCCCCTCCAGAAACAGGGTCCTGCAGGCTGCTCTACCTCACCAGGCTGCACTGGGCTGCTCTGCCCAGTGGGCCACACTGGGCTGCCAGTTTTGATACTTTTTTGTCTTCATTTAAGCTAGGGGTTTTGAATTCTTACTCTTATTTTATTTCTACTTAGTGAGGATACCTATATGCTAGTTTCATTAATATACAATGTCGGAAGCCAAGTGTGTTTCTCCCAATTTAGAAATTGTGAGGAAGTATGCAGTTAATAGTATATATATTATGTACTTACAATTTATATGTTACATATAATACATAATATACAAGGTATATATAGTTTAGGGCTTATGTACAATATTATATTGCCTGTAATGTATTAAACAAAATTATACAGAACATATTGAGGAAAATATTATATATAATAATTATAGGATAATAGCACAATATAATGTCAAATATGTTTTATATGATATTATATAATATAATCAATATATCACAATATATGATTGTTATGGTTGATACAGTGTGTCAACTTGGAGAATCTAGAGGTTTGGCTAAGTAACTTAGCAGGAAGCCAGAGTGCTTACTTTGTATACATCCTGAGCCTGTGGAGGAGGAGGGCATGGAGATTATGTGAGAGCTACACGCCCCTTAGGTGGGGGTAGCCCGTTTACAAAGGAAGGCAGAGAAAGAAGCTGCTTGCCGCCATTCCTCCGTTTTGCTCTGGCTGTTTGCTGTTCGGCTGCCATTCCCCCCTTTGCTCTTGTTGCTTTGCTACCTTCTGCCTTGGAGCCAGCCAAGTATGGACTGAAACCTCCATAAACTGTAAGCTAAATAAACCTTTCCTTCCTTCATTTTGGGCGTTGGGTATTTTGTCTCAGCAAGGAGAGAAAAGTAACCAAGACAATGATATATTATATAAGCCCTAAGTTGCTAATTTTAAGAGAAGTATATTTTCTCACATTATCAATTAAATGTGAAAACATGCTTTATTGTTCACAGTAATAAAGCCCCTATTTCAGTAATGGAAGATTATTTAGATAAAGTGTAAATACACAATCATTTCCCCTGTGTGCAAAGATGTAACAGTTTTCCCCCACACAACATGTACAATTTACCTTCACAAAATTTGAAATATATGGGGTATTAATATAGTAAAGCAAGTGTTTTGGTTATAAATCATTTTCCAATGTTTCCATCTTATGGGGAATTTTCCTTATAAACATTTGCTGTTTATAGTAACTTAAAATTATTTAAAATGTCAATATTTTACAAATTTATGAGCATTATATAAAGTAAATTATTTATATTTATAATAGTTATAGAATTTAAACTTCAATTGCTTTGTAAATCTTATGTTGAAAGGAATTCCAGAGTAGTTGAAATTGGTCTAAACTTGGCAAAGCTATTTAAAATGATAGTTAGTGGATGTATATCTCTATTATGATTTACTTTCTGGCATGAGGAAACTTTGTTAGTACTTTGATATTTTACATCTCATATAGAACCTTCCTTATTGATAAGTAGAAGGGCCAACATGTTGCAATATGTTGTTCAATTAATCTGTGTAGCTACTTGTCTTGGTTACTTTTTCTCTCACTGCTGAGACAAAATACCAGGGCCCAAATTTAAGGAAGGAAAGGTTTATTTAGCTTACAGTTTGTGGAGGTTTCAGTCCATACTTGGTTGGCTCCAAGGCAGAGTGGCACATGGTAGAGGGCAACAGTTCATGGTGGGGGAAACAGCAAAAGCAACAAGAGTAAAAGGGAGGAGTGGCAGCAAGCAGCCTCTTTCTCTGCCTTACATATGCAACCTATCTGCTCCAGGGCGGGTGTAGCACTCATACCCAGGAATAAATCATAAACTCTAAAAGTCTGCCTGATGGCTGCATGAGGATGGGGGGGACCAGCCAGACACAAACCATAACACTACTGTATTCGCTATGAGGTTTGACATTAATTTCTAAAGTTATAGGCACAAGTGTATTTTTAATAACAAGCTTAGAGGTGAATATACACCTGTATTTTACTATTTCCTATATACCTCTCCTCACATATTTAGGCAGCCTGATTGTACCCTAACTGCTACTGATAACACCCATTCTTTGTCATTGTCTTATTTTCTTTTTGATCATAGATCTTGAATTTTTTTTGTATTTTTTCTCATCCTTCTTATGGAAATTTTTAAAAATCTTAACCTCTTGCATTTTTTTTCCAGAAAGTTTACTATGCCTTGCTTTCCTATATTTCTGTTTCTTATGCAAATTCAAGTGTGAAACCCTAAATCAAATTTCTGGGATAAAGATTCATTTGGTGGTATGAGGTGTCGCTAGGTCCTGCTCTACCATTGGGCATGTGTTGTTTCTAGATACTCAAGGACTTTACTACATCTGCCACCTTGTGGGTCCTTGTGCTCCCTAGTCTCTGTTACCTTGAATAGTAGTCACTTTTTCATATTATGAGTTAGTGTTCACATGGAAAACAGTCTCTGCAGGGAATTATTATGATAGCTTTCAATTACTGAGATTCTTACTGTGTCAAGAACTCTTGGCAAATGATTCTTGTGCATTCTCTTATTTGGGTAACACAAGAAAATCAATAATATCTGTGAACGTTGTATGTTCATTCTCCAGGGAAAATAGGGTTTTAAAAGGTGCACTGTATGGATAGTAAACCCGAGATTTTAAACATCTGTTTCAGTCAGCCTAAAAATAATGTTTAATCATTATAGTATTTTACTTCAAGATGAGTGGAAAATGTGGGCAAGGTCAAGAAAACAGTCTTTCTTAATTATGCTTTGGGTGATGTATACAGACTTTTAATTTCAAATAACACATTTCTTTAATTATTATTACACGTCAATGACTAATGTGCTTGTAGCATTTTGTCTGAAGTTAGCAAGCTATAACTCACTCCCATTATTACAAAGCAGCAGCAGATTGTCAGTGATTCAAGGAAGAAGTCCTTGGAAAGATGTGAACCATCCCAGACATCAATTGTCAGCAAAATTTTAAAATCAGTTTAAATAATTTCATTTGATATTACTGTGAAACACTTAGTGAAATCTGTATTGTCATACACTGAGTAAGATAAACTTTGTTTCCAGTTATTTCTTGCATTGTGGTAGCTTTCTCATTAAAAAAAATCCCTAATTGACTCATATTATGGAGATAATATTGCTCTGTTGCAAGTTTTGTCATATCTGATTTGTTTTGCTTCTTTTTCACACATGTATGTTTATGAGTCAGCTGACATTGACTTTTTAAAAGCTGGCATGCTTCAATTATACAGGCATACATAGAATTGTTGTGGAGTTCCCTCACATGGGCCAATAGGCTTGAGGCTGTAGATCATGTGTTTTTGTACAGCAATAATTGATGGGCTTGTACAATCACTGCAGAGAGAGGTAAGAATAGTAGAATAAGTGAATTTGAGGTGATGAGAAGTATTTGAAGGGGATTTTTGTCTTTGATTTACTTCTTGACTAATCTCCCCAGTGAGTAATCTTAAGTGGTTCATTTCATTTTCTTATTCCATTGTTTGAGCACCTCTTATTTACTTGTTACATATGTTCCTGAATATCAGTATTCACTCATCTCTGCTTCATTGCAAACTCTCCCTTGACTTCTCAAGTAGACTTATTCAGTCGCAGATCTTTTGTTCAATTTGTTCTCAAGATTCTCAACTCTATCTTCATCTCTCTACAGCAAAGTACTGTAAATCCAGTCTTCTACAGTACATCTCTAGCTTCATTCTTCATCTTTTCTGATTACTTCAATCCAGGTTGATTTTGTCTTTCTCTAAATCTGTTTACTTAGATTATTTCTCATGGCCAGACAATCATATAAAAAGGATACTTAATAAATGAGCAATACCCACTTTCTAAACATAAATAGTTTATAATCTATAAATCTTTAAACAAAGCACCTATTTCTCACCATTTCCAAATAAAGATTAGACTTACATTTTTGTACACTTTTAGAAAGATATCCTAGATGAATATGAATAAGAGAAGAACCAGTGTAATTCACAGCTTTAATTTATTGATGTGAAATTGAAATATTAATTTCTTGACATCTCAAATAATCCAACAACCTGCTTTATTTTAAATTTTATTTTTCTTTTCTTCAATGTGTTCTTTGCAGTTCTTGCTCTGCTTTACAAGCTGAAGTTACGCACAAATAGCCAAATAGAGTGAGACTTTGTTGGAAGAATCAAGAAAAATTTGTATTTTTCAGCTTGAGTTGTTATCAATGTAATAAGTGACCAGTGTTGACTACATAGTACCCATAGTCTATCTCATGAGCACTCATATTGCAATAAACTTTTCCTCCAATACTTAAATACTAGTAAATTAAAAAAATATCAAATCTCTAAAACTCTACTAGTATACTTAATGTCTTAGTTAATTTCCTCATTGCTGAGACACAATACCTGACACCCACAATTTGTGCTCATAATTTCCCAAGCCCAAAGTGCTTACTTTTATTAATGAATGCAATCTTCACAATACCCTTGTGATAGTTTAGCTCTAAAATGTCCCTCCAAGGTCTTATGCATCCAGAGGTGGGACTCTTGGAAAGTGACTGGACTAGTTCACTGATAAGATCATAATTTGATAGCATTATTGAATGGTAATGGAAACCATAGTTGGGGCTGAAAGCAGTGGGTCATAGGGCATTAGCTTGGGGACTGTACCTTGTCTTTGACCCCTTCCTCTTTGACTCCTTTCTCTTCATTTTGCTTCCTGGAAACCATGAGGTGGCAGGGCCTCACCCAACCTGGCCTCCATACCCTTCTGCCATGACCTTACCACAGTCCTAAAAGCAATGGAGCCAGCTGATCAGAGACTAAACCCTCTGAAACTATGAGCCCAAAACAAATCTTTTCTTTTGTGAGTTGTTTTTCCTCATCTATTTGGCCATAGTGACAAATCTCAATAATACCAGTGCTCTGATCCACATGTTGTTATACCCATTTTAAACATGAGAATACCGAGGCAGAGAGTTGGCAAGTTTTTGCCTAAGAACAGACAGCTAGTAATAATGGTAAAGGTGGGATTCAAAATCAAATAGTTTAGTAAAGGGATTCAGTAACTTCAATAACTATAGCAGAACTTAGAAGAAGTAAGATCATTTCCTTAATAATTATTGTTTTCTAATTTTATTGCATTAGTACGTGTCATAATCTTTACCTCTTATTATTAGTTCAGCCTTTGTCTTATTAAGGGAAAGTTGAAGCCAAACATTTATACAAGATTAAATCAAGTTGGATTGCTCAATTGCTTAAAGATATATTTTGGGAGATAAAGCTATATTTGTTTAAAATTAGATGGAGTGAAACAGAAGGAAATAAATAATTGTTTATAAGACTTCTATGTTATCATGGACAAATAAGAGAATTTCTAAGACCATGAGAGGTAGGCTGCATTTTACAGCCTGTTTATGAAATTTTTTGTTGAAGTTACTTAGTTTTCATATTCCTCTTACAAATCAGTTATGAGTCTCTCACTGCTCCTTGAAATGATCCAAGTAACTGAAGTCAGCAGTTTCAGTAAATTCCCGTCCAGTTTCACTGGTATTCAGAGAAACATTCCAAAGCACTTCTCTGCAATATTCAGGTAAGGTGATGCACTATACATTCCACTGTGACAAGTAATCGTGGGTTTGTTTTATTCTACACTCCTGTACTAATAGAATGAAATGTGAGTTACTTAATGAGTCACTTGGTAGTGTCATTCTCCTATTTGCCCAAGTTACTTGGTAACCAGTACAAGATTAGAAGGCATTTAAATTTTGATGTGACCTCCAAGTAGCACTATTTATTCATGCTTCACTGTACTTGTAAAGACAAAAACAAAACTAAAAATTAGGAACTGGTTTTACCATCTTTTCTTCCCCTATTACCATAATACATAGTGTTATCTTGAAGCTTAAAATCCACTCATCTGCATTCTATTTTGCTATAATAGACCTTGAGCTCTGTAACCCATGTTTCTTCTTCATTGACTTGTTTCCTATTAGGATCTGCCAATTAATAGTAATAGAATCAAGAGTACCACCATAATGATTTTGTCTCCTAACAGAATTTTTTTCATAAAGTTTACATTTTATTAGTAGCAGTGTAGTTTTACACTAAGACAGCGGGTGAGCCTGCCCAAAGAGAATGTATAAAGTGACAATAGCCTAAGATATGATCCTCGGGAAGAAAAACACCTAAGGACAGGCAAAACAACCTGAAAAGTGAGAAGAAATACATGATACAAAGGGAGTCAACTAGAGGAGTGAGTGTAATGCCCCAGGAGCCAAACGGTGGGAATGTTTAATTAAAAAAAGCGAAATGTCTACAGGGTTCAGTTATGCTAAAAGTAAAACATTTCACTTAGAAACAAGGAATTACACTGTTAAGAGGATAGGAAAGTTTGTGTTCATGTTTTATTTTAAAATGGTAGAAACTCAGGTTTAAATGGTGATGTGAACAAGGCAACAAAAAACAGGGAGTTGGGGGCTGGGGATTTAGCTCAGCGGCAAAAGCGCCTGCCTGGCAAGTGCAAGGTCGTGAGTTCGGTTCCCGGTACCGGAAAAAACAAAACAAAACAAAACAAAACAAAAACCAGGAAGTTGAAGACGCAGGAAAGAAAGATAACAATCTGAGACAGAGGTTTCATAATGAGGGCATCCAGAATATTGTCACAGGAGTACGCCTTTCATAAAGGAAAAATGTCATGTACACAAACAGAAAGGGGTGGTATCAATAGAAGTAAGTCCTAAGTGTATCAGTTTGGTGGGGGAAGAAAGTTTGTGTCAGGTGGCTTCATTAACTTTAAGATGTAACTGGGAAGTACAAAAAGAGCGAACATTTGAGACAAACAGAGACCACAGAAAATGGAAATGAGAACTTTCCTGGGAAACCTAGAATGATTCTCAGGCAATATTAAGAACCTAGAATTCCCAGGCAACATTGTATTTATATGTAGTGTCATTAAGTTACTAAGTTCTGAAATTTTCTCCAGAAGCAATATGCAAATAGTTGGTGAGAGATCAAACTAAAACACAACACATATACACCTATACATGTGCGCATGCGCGTGCGCACACACACACACACACACACACACACACACACACACACACAGACTACCTAGTGATGTGTAAACTCATTCAAAGTAATTGGAAGGTTTTCAAATATCTCTATAGTATCCCTGATACCAAAAGTTCAGACAACTACTTAAGAAGTAGGTTTGTTAATGTCAGACAAGCTCCAGGAATCACAATTTTTTTTCCTATCAGCACTGTGAGTAATGAAACTACAGACTAAAGTTTATAGTTACCACACTGTTTGTGTAATTACATGACATCTAGGATAAGAAATTGATCTTTACTCATAGCAAGTTGGTAATTTTGTATGTACCCTATTAAAATTCTGATGAAACACTGTGCTCTGTAAACAGAAAAGTTGCTATGGCTCTGATCCACACAGATGAAGTGATTTTAGTGCTCAATACTTTAGATATTTCTGTATCTTTCCAGATCCTTTCTATTTTTTTTTTATTTTAGAAATAAAAGGAGGAAAATACTAACAGACCAACAACATTTTACAAAATAGCATAGGATCAGTGCAGACATTACAGAGTTACAAACAGAGTGGTAGGGAATTAACAATGCTTATTGTATTACATATTGATATCTTCAATGTAGTTTCTCATGAAAACACATATAGACATACAAAGCTAATCAACCAATGCCTCACTGACAGTTTCTTTCAGCAAGGAAATACAGGACAGTATTTGATTGAAACAAAAAGTTGTTTGTAAAATTTGACACTATCTATCATCATTTTAAAACCATCAAGATTTAATATAGTTGCTCACTCCTCCCTTGCACCTCTTTCTTCCCTGGGCTCCCCGAGCAACCACTCTGGGACTTCCTTGTCCTGATTTCTCCCTCTTCCATTTGATTTTATCTTCCTGTCTTCTAATTTCAGTTTTTATTTTTACATATTTGCTTTCTAGGTAAGCTGATCTAATTTCATGTCTCTGAGAACTGTTTACCTTTTACTATTCACAGTTCTTTGTTTTGTTTTGTTTTTTTTCTGGTACCGGGAATCAAACTCATGACCTTGCACTTGCCAGGCAGGTGTTGTGCCACTGAGCTAAATCCCCAGCCCTGACCTTTCACTATTCAATTTATGCCTTTATGCTAGAGTCTTCTTTTGCCCTCCAGACCATATATCCAATTTGCTTGACATCTCCATGTCTAAGTCATCCAAACTTGTGCAACAAGTAGTTTCTGATCCTCCTCTTTCATCACCATTACTCTTAAATTGATTTTCACTATAGATCCCCCCATCTCTACTAAAGAAAACTCTATCTTTCCATATTTTTCAGACCAAAAGACTTTTGGAGCAGCCAGGACCCTTCACTCTCTCTTACTTTCTTATCTCAGCTGCCAGACATCCTGCTAACCCTGTGCATCAAAATGTGTTTATAATTCATCTACTTCTTTTTTCTTTTGTTTTGTTGAACCACTTCTAACCAACTCCACATGAGAACAAGGCTATGTTCTGTCAATTTTTGGTCTTACAAAGTTTTGGCTAAACATTCTTGTACATACTGTCTACTTAGGCTGGTGTTTTTCTGGGGTAGATGACTAGTGGGGTAGATGACTCATGGGGTAGAGGACTAATAGGTAAATACCTTACGCTTGGTTTTATTTAAACAAATGAAACATGATAACCTTCATAAGGTTTTATTTTATACATTTTATACAAATTTGCATATCACTCAGGGGTATATGAGAAAAAGACAATGTTGAAACATCTTGGATTTTCTTCTCCAATGAATGAAGGCAAGAAAGGAGTAGGTAGAATATCAGATGGAAAAAACTGGTAGATGTAGAATAGGAATGTGATGCTATCATCAAGTCAAAGACTTCTTCAATAAATAGGAAGACAAAGCTATTGTGATTGGAAATGGAGAAAGTGTTCTTTTTCAGGGTGCTTCAGTCTGAGTTGTTTCTACTTACCTTTGGGAGATATTTGTAAATGTTGTTTGTTTACACCAATATCATATTTTGAAGGCTGAAAAGATCTGGTCGAAATTTCTTGCTCGATCATCTGTATTTTATTAAGCAAGTTTCATGGACAAATTGAGTGGTAAAATTTTGCATGTTTGTAACTTAAAAATATTGATAAGAAATGTTTGGACCATTATCACTAAGAGAAAACAGGACATTAGAAGTAATTAATTGGAGAATAAATGGCTTAAATAACAGAATAAGTAGGACAATCAAATCTTCTTAACCATTGCTGTACTGTTCATTTATTTTAATCATTAACAGACTGAGTTACTGTTGCCATTCTCCCCTACCTCAAAGACATTTAGTGTTATAATGGATTTAATTCAGAAGGTAATTATGTATAAGGATGAAAAGTTTTAGCTCAGAGATAAGGATGTACCCATACGGTGAATATACTCATGCTAGTAAGAGTAAATGCATAGGATGACACAAGGTACCACGGATATTACTCCTGAAATAATATTTACTTGGAGCCAAGTCTCTCTAGCAGTGGGGAAAAGTACAAGAGACTCCGCCTGGATTGAAAAAAGGCTCCTGAAGTGACAGTGGTCATGCACTATCCTGAGACCCTGTTCTGACATGGTGCTTTGCTCAACCACAGGTGAACACAAGGAAACTTGACTTTTCATGCCAAAGAGAAGAGGAAGACTAGGACATCGTGTCACTAAAAATCTGTTCCACTCCTCCTCTAAATTTGATGAGCAAAAATTTTCTAAACTGGACCCAAGGTGAATAAAATGGAAAAATGAGAGATGAAAAGTTAGAGAGTAGGGGAGATGGCAGACACAAGAGTTTGAGATTTTCCAAGTTTGATACACTTCAGAATATACATTACATTCAGTGTCATGGATTGCTGTGTGGATCAAGTGTAAAGGCTTCAAGGAATGGACTACAGGTCATACAAAGGGAATGAGAGTATTTTAATGAACTCTACACTTCGCAAGTTCTTAAGCGTAAAACAACACATTGGAAAGATCAGACTCACAGCAAGCGTGAGTCTGACCAAACAGCAAATGACAAAAAGTGATCTCATTCCTTCCATGCCATCATCCTCAGGTGTTGGAGTTCTAAAGCAGATCTGGGCCATATCATAAAATATATTTCAGATATATAAGGACACAACTTATCTAATCAAATCAAATGTAAGTGACTCTTGAAACATCTTGTGGCTGTGAAATTAAGAAATTCCCTTTGCTTCATCTACCTGCTCTTTAGGCAGTAGAAAATACTAGAATGATTCATTGGACCAGCCCATGAAACTTACAGAAATCAGTATAGTGCCAGAAGTCAACCAGAAAAGGAAAAGGCAATTCATAAGACTATGGAAGAGTAAAATGGAATCTTGAAGGGATATGTCAGTGAAATTACTATCTGTATTATTTGATTTTGTTTATATCTTCTGTAGCATAAACAAAATATTTAGAAATAAGGTTTGCTGATGAGTACACAAATATTAATTATAATTTCTTATGCGAGGACTTGAAAAGTGCCTATGTGTCATTTTAAAAAAATGATCTTCTATTGGGAATATTTCTTTCCTAGTTGATGAGGTATTAGCACAATTTTTGCCCTGTGCTTATAGAGATACCAGTATAACTCCCAGCCTGTTAGATGCAAAATCTTGGTCCCAGAACTTTGAGAAATGAAACTGTGAACCAAAGAAAGAAGTTAAGGGAGATTCATTGGAAATAGGAGAAAAGAATAGCTCCTGAATTTCCAGGAAGGGTCCTGAATGGGGTGGCCACCAAAGGCCTTTGATATAGCAAAGTATAAATCACAGGTGTAATTTATACAGCAAAGTCCCATTGTGGGTACAATGTGGGTCAAACTGGCATCAACCTATAGCATTATGAGTATAGCTGCTTAGCTAATGTTGCTCCAATAGGGAAAGAGGTCACATAGGGTACAAGGAAAGGATAAAGGCATTTTGGGAAAGGATGGGTCCAAATGCTTGAATTACTCGCCTGGGCAACTGACATCTATCTGGACTTACTGGACCAGGTGATGCCAATTACAACATAAGCTCAAGTAATTGTTTATCCATTAGGGAAGCAAGTAGGCCATGTCATTGCATCTTTATGTTTTTTGAAGTTCTTACTTCTTTAATGAAGCAACAGATCAATTCCTTTACAGTAGGGAGAGAACTATGGACATTGGATGTCTTTATAAATAAGAATTCAGAATTGTTCAGTCTCAAAGTAACCTTTCATGGCTTTAGAAATTAGAAGTGAGTTGTCATTCTATTAATCTCTGAATGCCCAAGCCATGCAAAATCTACTTTTATTAAGTATTTGGGAATGCAAATAATACAGAAAAAATGTCCGGTACATGTGAAAATATCATCAGAATTAACTTTCACAATAGGAAAATACTGTTAATTCTTTCAAAATGATACCCTAGTGCTGTAAAACAGACAGTGCCCAATTTATTCTGATTTTTTTAAAGCAACATTTCAATTGTTTTTCTTTCTCTACAGATGTAAAGACACACACGGTAACACAGATTATTTATTCAAGGTCTAACAATGGTACATTATTAAAATAATTCAATTTTTAATAATAAAGGGACATCTTCATATTCCAGGGTACAGCACGAATATTTATTTATTTATTTATTTATTTATTTATTTATTTTTTGGTTTTTCTCCGGTACCGGGAACCGAACTCACGACCTTGTGCTTGCCAGGCAGGCGCTTTTGCCACTGAGCTAAATCCCCAGCCCCCAGCACGAATATTTATAAAGGACAATTCTTCTATGCTTTATATTCTTGCTTCTTGTTTATAATGTTAGAAAGACATTACAATTACCCTTTAAAAGACGATACAATATTGAGTTGCCATGGAATTGACATGAAGCCTAAGTAATCATGACAAAACAATGACAAAATTTAAGGAAACATTAATTTATTTAATAATTAAAAAGTACTAAAATTGAGACCAGCTCCTTAAAACTTACATTGCTTATGACACTGCCCATTTCTTCCAGGGAAATAAATAAATTAGCAACACTTACTCCTCCATCATTAACCTGTTCTAAGACTACATTTTTACAGTGCATTTGTTTCTTTAAAACCCACTGTCTCCACTCTCCCAAACTAGATCAATATTAATTCAATACATTTTACAATGCTTCGAAAACTTCTGGCTCCTCTGTTACTGCTTTAAACTTTTTAAGAACTCCAAAATTTAAGAGGCAATGTACTCACACAAAGTGGCAAACGTGCTTTCTAAAATCCCAGTTTACAATAAACAGTGAAATAATGTAATGTAAAACATATAGTAGTCAGGTCTGTATGTTACCAGGTACATCAAACCAGATGTATATTAGGAAAACAAGCTTCTTACTATAACAATCAAGAAGGAGTGCACCAGTGGATCCAAAACACAGGCACCCCAGGAACCAGGCATCACCCTATTATACCCTCACACATATGCTAATTGTTTATGCACATCAAACTAACTAGGGAATTCTTTTACAGAGAAACTTTGAAAGTTGGGTGAATTCTTACTAAAACTGGTCATAGGCAGGAAGCAGTCTATATGAGACGCAGTTCAATGTATCAAATTTATCAGTGTTAAATTATTTTGATCACTTTTCAAAACTGAATACAGCATATGTTGGAATATGAAACTTGTACACAATTGAAAATTAATGTGTGCAAAATTTAAAATCTACCTTTGATGTTTCAAACTCCGTCCTCCACACCTAACAGATTGTTTCCTCATTTTTCCTGACAGGTGAAAGCAATGATTGACTAGACAGATATATCATCAAGAGACTGAGACCATGCATCTACAGTATAACAGTTTATTAACCTTGGTGTATTTTCATGCAAGTTTTAAAGTCATCTACATGATCTAATAAAGTACTGTATCAGATTGTTTTCATATATGCTACTTTCATTTTCAACTTACAACTGCCCGGTTAACCCCCACCACTTAGTGTATCACTATGAATACTGGTACCTTCTCCACTAGAACACCAAGCAGTATATATATGTATGTATATATTTTCCCCTTAAACGGTTTCTTAACACCAAGTGGCGCTGACCATCACTAACAAGAAATGAAACCACACAAAGGCAAAGGCATCTCACAGAACAGCAGGACTGATAGACTGTGTTATTACAGACTGGCAGAAACAAGTGTTACAAAGTTCTTTAAAGATCGCTGCTCATACTTTTAAGCCCATCTGTGTCCTCACCATTATTTTCAGTTTTGCCAGAGTTACTGTATTAAAAGATGTTTTATCAGTGTAATTACATAATCATACTTACTTTGCAAAGCAAGTGAATATATTTTGGGGAGTTATTGCATATACTAAAAAATGTTTCCAAAGCTGTAGGCAATGTGTGAAGTTGATTTTGATGGAAAATTATGAGTTATGCCTTTGGTTTCATTATGCTAGTAAGTGTAGCTTGTTTTTCCAGGTCTTTCAGATTTTACTGTTAAATTAGAATACAATGACAGTACAAGAGTGTGTATGTATCCAGGGGGGCACCCGGTATTCCTAAGGTTATAACCTCAGGTAAAACCCTTCAGGATGGGAAAACCTATCACCTTTATTACTATTCATCTTCACCAAAATGGTTTTTTTCCCCCAAAATCCAATTCTGAACTATGCTTATTTGAATGTTACTAAATTTTCAGTGATACCCTATAATGAGTCACACCAAGTTCTGTTTTGCAGTGCTTTAATATTACCTGAATTGTCTGAACAAATTCAATATGATCTCTGAGAACAGTTACATTAAATTTAAAATGTTTCAAACTTTTCTGCACTCATCTTTCTTGTGTATGTAGGGACAGGGGCTGAAGATCAAACAGCTTTGCACATGCTAGGCAAGGGCTCTACTACTACAATACAGCCCCAGCTCAGTAATATTTCTTGACTAGTCTTCTCTTGTTCCACAAATAATGCATTGCACAACTTTATAATATTGGCCAACTACTTATTCTCACGTTTCTATAAACATGTGTAAATCTTTATTGAAGAGTTAATATTTTTCAGCTAAATTAGGATTACAGCACAAGGTATTATCTGTGCTGTAAACATGAATTTCATCACAAAATTAAAAGGGGGAGGGGAAGTCCTGATGGACTACGAATATTTCTTTTTATTTATTTTTTTTCTACAAATATTTCTTAAGAAGCACAGCTGAGCCAAAGATTTCCAAATGAATTCTGGCATGGACTCGCATTTGGCATACATTCCCTGTGCTATTGGCAAAGGGAAGTTTTATGAGGATGTCATTTATAAAATCGTACTTTGTAAGGGTGATTTGTGCTTAGTAACTTAAAATGTATTTCTTACATGACATAATTAGGTCTTAGTTACGGGTGTTGATACAGGCTGATGATCACTGTACTAACCAAAGGGATCTTACTGCCTCTGACTGTACCTTCCAACAAAGGTCATGATCTGCCTCATTCCTGACTGCTACAAATCACATTTAATAATATCTGTGTGTATATGTGTTCAAAACCACCCCTGAAAAAAAAAGAAGCAATTAAAAATATCGTAACTTTGCAAAAAGAAAGTATCTGGGGTGTTTTCCCCATCCTTCTCTTCACATGAAGCAGCAGAAACAAGCACAGGGAGCCTTGGTTTCCCAGAAATCAGATAAGCCTGGTCTGGAATTCAGTTTGCCTGTATAAATTGTAACATTTCATACCATGATTCAAAGTTCAATTTTTGTTTCTGTTTTTAATTTTAAAGAGAAAAAAAAACCCAGTAATACAGAGTTTCAAAATAAGCTAGCAGGAGATTAATAATGGATAATCTATTGTGTATTGCTATCTTCAAAGTAGTGACTCAGATTACAAGATATAGGCATGCACAATTGATCAAACAATATAAGCACAAACTGTTCTTAGCAATTAACTGAAAGAAATCAGTAGCATAACTATCTTATTTGTCTTTAGTACATATGTTTTTCTTTTCCTTTCCTTTTTTCCTCCTTTCACCCATCAAAGTTGTTTTTTTCTTTTTGACCAGTTTCCTTTCACAATATCTATTGTAGATTTTGGGTCTTATTTACTTTTTTAGTTTCTTATAGTAGGGAGACCATATGATGTTTACACATGTGAGTCTGATGTATTTCACTTATAAGTACGGCCTCTAGTTGCATCCATTTACCTAGAAAAGCCTCAAATTTATCCTTTTTTATAGCTGAGTAGTACTGCAATGTATAAAAATATCACATCTTTGTTACCCATTCCTCAGTTGATGGGCATTTGGGTTGTTTCCAAGATTGACCTATTACATATTGTGCCTCTGTAAACATGGGTGCACATATATCACTGTGGTATGATGTCTTTAATTCTTCTAGGAAGATACCCAGCAGGGGGATAACTGGGTCAAATGGAACCTGTAATCCTAGTTTTGTGAGAACTCTCCACACTGATATCTACAATGACTGTACCAGTCTACACTCCCACCAACACTGGAGAAATGTTATTTTTCCCCACAGCCTCTCCAGCATTTGTTATTGGTTGATTTCTTGATGACAACCATTCTTTTTGGAGTGAGATGGAATTTCAGTGTTGTTTTAATTTTCATCTCTCAGATGAGCAATGACATTGAACATTTTTTCATATATTTATTTGTTATTTGTGTTTCTCCATCTGAGAAATGTGTATCCATCTCAGATACCCATTTTGGACTGGGTCTTTGAATTTGAGGGACCTGATTTTTAAAAATTCTTTACATGTTCTAGATGGAAGTCCATTGTCTGAGGGACAGTTGGCTAAAATAATTTCTCACTGTATGGATTTTCTTTTTGCTCTATTGGAAATTTCTTTTGATATAGAGAAACTTTTCAATAAGATGAAATTCCAGTTATTGATTCTTTGAAGTATTTTCCATGCAGTTTTGTTTTTGTTCATAATCTCTCTGCCTACTTCTATGTCTTCAAGATTTCTACCTATTTTCGCTTGCAGTAGATTCAGTGTCTCTGTTTTAGTATTTAGTTCTTTGATCCACTTGGACTTTAGTTTAGTCCACATGGTGATAGAGATTGGTCTAGTTTAGTATTTGGCATGTGGAAAGCCAGTTTTTCCAGCACTATTTAGTAAAGAGACTATCTATCTTCCAGTGAAATTTTTTTGCTTCTTTATCAAAGATAAGGTGACTGTGTTTCTAGTTGTGTCTACATCCTTTAATCTGTTCCATTGATCTCAGGTCTGTTTTATGGCCAGTATCATGCTGATCTTGTCACAATAGCTCTGTAGTATAATTTCAAGTCAGGGACTGTGATGCCTCCTGCCATTCCTTGGTTTTCCAGGATTTCCTGTGCAATTCTCGGTGTCTTCCTGTTCCAAATGAATTTTAGGAATGTTTTCTCTAGATCTGTGAGGTATGCTAATGGTATTTTAATTAGAATTGTATTAAATCTGTATGACAGTTTTGGGAGTATGGCCATTTTCCAATGATGTTTCTTCCTATCTATGTGCAAGGTATATCTTTCCACTTTCTGATATCACCTTTGATTGTTTTTTTCAGAGTACTGTAATTTTCAATGTATAGATATTTTACTTCCTTTGTTAGATTGATTCCTAAGTATTTCACTTTTTGGATGCTATTGTGAAGCATATGTTTTCCCTAATTTCTCTCTCAGTGAGTTTGTTGTTTGTGTACAGGAATGTTATTCATTTTGTGAGTGTGGACTTTCTATCTAGCTATACTACTCAATTTGGTTATTAAATCTAGGAGTCTCTTGTGAAAGTTTTTGGGGTCTTATGTAGAGTATAATGTCATCTGCAAATGATAATTTAACTTGTTCCTTTCCTACCATTATTCCTTTTATTTCTCTCTCTTGTCTAATTGCTCTGGCTATTGTTTCCAGAAGTCTGTTGAGTAGGAGTGGAGACAGTGGACATCCTTGTCTTTTACCTGACTTTAGAATAAAAGCTTTCAGTTTTGGAACATTTAGTATGATACTGGCTTTTGGTTTGTCATTGATGGTTTTTATCAGATTGAGGTAAAAACCATCTATTCCAATTTCCTATAGGGTTTTTATCATGAATGAGTGTTGAACTTTATTGAAAGTTTTTTCTCCATCTATTGAGATGATTATGTGATTTTTGTTTTTGGCTCTATTGATGTGGTGTATCACATTTATTGATCTGTGTATATTGAACCATCCTTGCATTCCTGGGATGAATCCCATTTGGTCATGATGTGTAATCTTGATGATTTGCTGCACTCTGTTTGCTCATATCTTTTGAGTATTTTTGTACTATGTTCATTAGGAAGATTTGTCCATAGTTTCCTTTTTTGGTTGGGTCTTACTTTGGTTTTGGTGTCAGAGTAATACTTGCCACCAGGAATGAGTTAGAGAGAATTGCTTCCCTTTCAATTTCATTAAAGAGTTTGAGCAGTATTGGCATTAAATCTTCTCTAAATTTCTTGTAGAATTCAGCAGTGAATCCAACAAGACCTGGGCTTTTCTTCAAAAAAAAATTTTCTTGGTAAATTTTTAGGTACTGATGACCTTCTGAATTTCCACAGGATCTGTGGTGATTTTACTCTTTTCTTTCCTGAGTGCATGAATTTGAATCTTTTCTTTTTTTGATAACATTGCCTAAGAGTTGATCAATTTTATTTATGCTTTCAAAGAATCAACTCTGGGGGCTGGGGATTTAGCTCAGCGGCAAAAGCGCCTGCCTGGCAAGCGCAAGGTTGTGAGTTCGGTTCCCGGTACCGGAGAAAAACCAAAAAAAAAAAAAAAAAAAAAAAAGAATCAACTCCTTAAATCATTAACTCTTTGTATTGTTTTCTTAGTCTCCACTGTGTTTATTTCTGCCCTGATCTTTATAATTGCCTCACTTGTATGGGCTTTGGGCTTGTGCTGCTCTTCTTTTTCTAGAAATTCAAGGTGCAACATTAGATTATTTTTGCTTCTGTTTTCCTGAAGTGATAATTCACTGCTATAAATTCCCCTGTTAGGACTTCTTTCATTGTGTTTCATAAGTTCCAATGTATCTGCATCCTTATTTAGTTGTAGATATTATCTAATTTCTTCCTTTATGTCAGCTGTGACCCACTGGCTCTTTAGGAGGGAATTATTTAATTTCCATGTGATTATGGCATTTTTTTGGTTTCTTTTGCCATTAATTTCTAATTTCATTGCACTGTGGTCAGATAATATGCATGGGATAATTTCAACTCCTTTGCATTTACTTAAGCATGTTCTGTGAGCTAGTGTATGGTCTATTTTAGAGGACTTTCCATGTGCAGCTGAGAAGAATGTATATTCTGATGATGGTGGTTGGAACAGTCTGAAAACATCTACTGGTCTATTTGTTCACAGGTTTGGTTAAGTTCTGTTATTTTTTGCTAATTTTTTGTGTAGTTAATCTATCTCTTTGTTACACTGTAGTATTAATGTCTCCCATTACAGTAGTGCTAATGCTTATTTGATTTTTCCTGTCTATTAATAATTGCCTCATATAGTTGGGTGCTCCCATATTTGGTGCATACATATTTATGATCATTATCTCTTTCTCTTGAAGTTTTCCCCTAACAAATATGTAGTGACCCTCTTGATCTCTTTTGATTATTTTTGGTTTGAAGCTCACATTGTCTGCAAACAGAATAACTACCCCTGCTTTTGTTTGGTTCCTGTTGCATGGAAGATTATTTTCCATCCTTTGATTTTCAGTCTATGAATTTTTTTTGAGTTAAATGTGTTTCTTGTATACAGAATATTGTTGGATCTTATTTCTTGATCTACTCTGCCAATCTGTTTGTTTTGATTCATGAATTGAGGCCATTTGAATTAATGGTTATAACTGATATGTATTGGCTTATTGTTGTCATATTATTTTCCTGCTGTTGGTTCCCTGTTTTTCTCACCTGTTTAATTGTTTTCCCTGCTCTGTGGTTTCTTTTTGTTGTTGTCCTTGGAATTGTTGTCATTTTTATCTCTGTTTAGAATGTCTTTCAGTCCTTTGTTGGGTTGCTTTGGTGGTCATGAATTTATTCATTTGTTGTTTATTACAAAAGTATCATTTCTCTATTAATTTTCACAGATAGTTTTGCAGTGTGCATCAATCTAGGTTAGAATTTGTTTACTTTCCAGACCTTAAATACTTCACTCCAAGGTCTTTTGACTTGTTTGTGTTGAGAACTCTACCATGATTTGGATGGATTTTTTTTTATGGGTGATTTGTGTCTTTTCTCTAACAACTTTTAATATTCTGTTCTTGTGTTGAGTTTCTGGAATCTTGACCATTATATGTCTTGTAATAGTTTCATTTTGGTGATGGCTGTTTGGAGGTCTATATGTTTCAGTTATTTGTGTGTCAAATTCTTTATTTACACTTGGGAAGTTTTCTGCCATTATTCCTGTTAAGAGTCTTTTTATTGCCTTTGTGCCATCTCTAGCTTTTTTCATTTACCCAGTTAATCTTATATTATTCTTCTTTGCATAACCTTGTAGCTGTTGGATTGATTTTTTTTTCATGATCTCTTGCCATTTTTAAGATATTTTTCTTTTCATGGTCACTAGCTGCAATTATATCTTTAAGATCTGAAATTCTATACCCTCCTTCATTCAATATGGTGCATATACTTTCAGTGAAGGTTTTAAGCTCTTGGATTTCTGGTTGGATCTGTTTCATGGCTTCCATTTCTTTTCTTTGTTAGGCATTTTTTTGTTTCCATCTTTCTTAAGCTCATCTATTCTTTTATCTGTGTCTTCTCTAATATCTCGGATTTTAAGCATGATTTATTTTTGCACCTGAGAGATTATTTTCATTATAGCCTTTTCCATTTGTTTTTTCACTTCTATTGCCATAATTTCTGAAAGTTTCAGTGTTTGACTTCGAATTTCATCTATCCATTGCATTCCAGGTTTGCCCTGGATGGGCTGAGGGTCTGGGGTTGCATTTTGATTCTCTGTCTTGTCATTTTCTATTTTCTCTTTTTTATTTTGTTTCATTTTCTGTGTTGATGCTTGCCAATTTCTTACAATGGCTTTATCACTAGCACTGAGGCTTCCCTAGGAGTTTTATGTTTTTCAGGGATGTCTTCTACATGTAGTTGGTTCTTTATGGTTATCCCAAGACCCTACCTTCCCAACTTGTAAAGGATGCAAAATTGCTCCTTGGCTCAGCACTCAATCCTTTGGTACTGGGTTGTAGTGGTGATTATGATCTCATACAATCACAGCATTATCATATATAACATGTAGGACACTCTGGCTAAAGTAGTACAGTTAGTACTAACAATAGTTTCAAGTACAGCTTAACTACTGACAAACTATGGTAACCATTAACCTGCTACCTTCAACCACAGGTGCAAACTCTAAAGTTATATAACAAAATAAAACATATACCATATACTTGTATGCAGTGATTTTCCCCTTAGTTGAGTGACTTTACCCTTTTGCAGGGTGGGGAGGTAAAGATGGTCAGGAGACAGGATAAAGTGATGAATGCCTTTAAGTATAGTAGATTCAAGGCTGGAAGTAAAAGGATGATCTCCCAAGCTTTGGGAAACTGGAAGACACAGGAAGGAAAGACTGAAATAGAATGTGAAACAGTACTCAGAAAGGGAAGAGACAATGTTTACTCACTTGAAAGTTTAAATTCAAAGAGTAGTTGAGGAGGGGCCTGGGGATTTAGCTCAGCAGCACAGTGCCTGACTGGCAAGTGCAAGGTAGTGATTTCAATCCCCGGTAACGGAAAAACAAACAAACAAACAAACAAAAGAGTAGTTGAGGAAAGAGAAAGAGAATCAAAAGAAGAAAATGAAAAAGATAGGTAAGAAACCTAAACATTGAAAAAAGAAGGAAGAAAGAAGGATGGAAAAGAAAGGAAGATAAGTCTCTTAAGAAAGAGACAAGAGAACAGAAAAAAATCTGTAACAAAAATAACCACAAACTATAAGACAAAACAAGACTTGTTTTGTCTTATAGTTTGTGGTTATTTTTGTTATGGTTATTTCTGACAGGAAAAGGATAGGCAATAGACAAACAAAAGTGAATAAAAGTAGTCAAATATCTCTGGTGTTCACAATTCTGTGATAGTGTCCATGTCAGATCCCAGAAATGTGCTATGTACTCCAGCCAAGTTTGCCATGGGAATTGTGCTGGGTGTGAAGCTAGCCAACATAGGTGGGGGCTGGAGCTAGTTTTCTGTTGGTGTTCTCCAGAGCCCAACAGCTAGCCTCAGTCACTTCCATGTTGCTAGTCTCACTGATTACTCCATGTCCCTGGACCAGCTGTCCTGGGCCTTTGTGGGCTCCAGTCAGTCTGCCTGCCAAAGCTATGTGTGCACCTGCATGCCTGTCTGGCCTGTCATGGGTCTTGTGGGTTCTAGTCGGTCTGCCTGCCAAAGCTGTGTGTGCACCTGTGCACCTGATCTACAACTTCTCAGTCATATCTGAGAATGTGTGGCATGAATCTGGACCTTCATCCATACTTGGTACCATTTTGCCATGACACATGACTATCTCTTCCAGAGAATCAAAACTTAAGGCCAAAGAACCTTAACTACTTCCTGAAACTCAACCTCTGTTGTTAAATTCAACCTTCTGTCTCATTGTGTCCACATAATGATCTCAGATAACATAAAGCACTCATTTATACTAAGCAAGCAAAATGGAAAAATAAACTATTTTGTAGATGTAAAGAGGAATTAATGAGATGTACAAATAAAAGAAAAAAGTCAGGTAACATTGCCTGTCTCTATTAATTTTATTTTCTGGTAGTAGAAATTTTTAAGCCAGAGGTTGTTACCAGAAACAAAAATTAGTGACAAAAACATACCACCAAATATTAGTTGATGTAATACCAAATATATAATGATTTGCAAAATTCAGAGCCGTGTGTCTTAGAAGAAAGGCACCAGCTAAATCTCAGGGTAGAAATACCCATTATCTGATCAAAGAGAAAGGAAGGGCAAGTAGGAAGCTCAGGAAGATCCATCAAGTGCATGTATATGAGTCACACAGGACTGTAGCTCTGAGAAGAAGCCCTGATACTAAGACATTCACTTCTTTCATAGTAGTCTTTGAAAACATTTTTTTCAACTACAGTAAGGTACTCACTTTTTCTGCCTGTTCTGGTCAGACTGAGAAGACTAACATCATCCCTACAAACCACAATTTCCAGTTACCTGGAAATTACATTATATTTCATTTTTGAGACCAAAAATTGAGTAGTTGAATTTTGAGTACTTATTCAGCCATGGATTTGACATGATTAATGAGCAGTTCTCCAGAGAAGTGGAGTGACATGGGGCAATATTTAACAGCTAATCAGAAATACCATGATGTCTTTGTTTCTAGTCAAGAAATATTCTTTCTATTCTTCTCTTCTGCACAGTCCCAAATCACAAGGAGACTCTGACTGCAAAAGATATAAGTGCTTCTATTCTTTTAGCATGGAATACAAATGGTCCTGAGGAGCCTCAGAGGAACCAAACAGAAGCCACTCAGAACACAGAGCAAAGCCACTATGAATGCCATTGGAAAATAGTAGACAATTAGAATTTTCAGAATAAAGATGAGTTAGAGAAGGGTTTGCCTATAAATCAATTAATAAAGACTATTTTTAAAAGTACTGCATCTTGGAAATCTCTTTAGTAGATACTGACAATAATCTCTAGCCAGTTACAAAATGAAACAAGGAAGCAAGTAATTGCAGCCATAGACCATGATAGATGACCCCAAAGGAGATTCATAGAATGCAGTAGGAGAATGAAACAGGAAGAAGGTGGCTACAACCCCATGCATATTCATTCTTTTATTGTAGTATTCCCCAAAGTGTATCAATTATATTTGATATTTATTTTCCTTTTCCATAAAAATCTAAAACAATTTTTCTTAAAGACCTGAGATGAATATGCTATCCCTGACAATTCCAATAAAGAATGAATATTTAAAGGAGACAAAAATAGATATAGAGGATACTTCAAAACTGTCTCTTCCTGGACTGTTTTTCTGACTGGGTAAGCTACACACAGAGAAAACAACAGAAAAAACAAACAAACGCTGTAAACCCTGCTTGAAGGAACATGTTGCCACAGATGCTTTCAAATTGATATATAGCTAGTCAAAACATCATATGTAAATCGCTCATACTGCTATCATTTCTTGTTTGACATGAAGGGGATTTTAAGAAAGGGGACCCTGGAAAGCTTAAAAAGGGTAATAGAAACATCATGTTATGAGAAGCTGGAGGCATTAAAAAAAAGCATATAGAATTTGAATTATCTTAATTCCTTCTTTTAGTAACAGGATGAGATATCAGAAGTGGAAAAACACTAGGGGTTTAAAATGGGCAGAATAATAATGCTAAGACAGAGCAAGTGAAAGGCTGGTTGCTCTGTGGAACAATTATCTGTAGCTAAGAAATTTAATGAGGTATTCATGGCCAACTAAACACACTGTGTGTCTGATCATTTCACCCAAACACTAGAAGAAATAACATTCGTAAAGGTAAGGAGACCAAGACACAGCAGAGAAGGGATGTCAAAATTTTTTGAAGATAAAAAATTTTTAGAAGGTTGGAATGGTTAGAGGGTGGTAAGGGTCGAAACCAAACTGAGGCCCCTAGGATGAGCGGAGGAAGACAACAAGGAAAGCTTAAAAGCTAATCATTGAGCTAATCATTGAGCTAATCATTTTCTCAGTTTTGGATTCCCTAGTTAAGAACATTTTTTTTTGACCACAAAAAAATTCAAGGCAATAGATATAATAATTAACTTTTTAAGATCATTTCATAATTTAACATATAAATGTCTATCAAAACATCACATTTTAGTCTAAAAATATAGGCAATTATGATTTGCTATTTTAAAACAGATTAAAAATTTTTAAGCACAGTGCTGAAAACATCTTTTGACCTGATATGATTTTAGATCATAAGATCATAGGTGATATCAAAATTCCTATAGTGATCAATTATTACTTTATGTTAGGAAAAAAATCCAAAGTAATATTTCAAAGATGGGGCAGTTACAGATGACACTATGGAATTGGAAAAATCTCTTAAATTTGAATATATGTGAAAAATTTAAGCCCATATACATGGTCAATATGCACAGTGAAACTGATCTAGGTGATGGTGGGAGTAAGACCCTAGCTCAGAAAGTAAGGGAAGGGAAGGCAAGGGAAAGGAAGGGAAGGGAAGGTAATGATAGAAATTGAAGCCTATGAGAAATATAGACTGGGAAGCAAAGGGAGAAAGAAGTTTGGCATTTGAGAGAGTTCTATGGGATGTGGAAAACATAAAGCTGTGAGAGACCACTTGCTCTGAGATTCCCTGCATCTTAGATAATGAAAAAATTCATTATTTTAAAAAGAAGCAACTGATACTGCTGAAACATGTGGAGGCCTAGTGTTCAGAGCTGTCTCCTTGATACATCCTGGAATTCCTGAGCAAGTCTCTTTCAGTTTTAATAAAGTACCTACCAAATTTTTGGGCTTTCATATGTGCAAAGAACTGGAAATATAATGAAAATTTCCCTTAGTGCACCTCAGTATTGCTCCTGCACTTACCTTTTCAAAGAAAGTCTTCTGACATCATTACTTCATTCCTATGTCTCATCACACTGGCTTCTCACCAGAAACAGTAAAAGTGAAGAAGAAGGTAAAACAATTTCCCTTAACTTCAGATCATTTGCTAGCTTTCCCAAATGAGTCAGACTTTTCTATGAGGAGCTGCAAGACTCTCGACAAAGAAGAAACGTGTCTCTACTTGATAATGTAGCCTTCCTTGGTCTTTCCCCATCTCTCAATGACTAAAGACAAAACATGTCCTAAACCTGATATTCAACTTTATGACCTGTCCCTGCTTTAATTTATTTACTTAAAACTTTTCATGTTTTCACCCTTTTTCAAATACTTTCACAACTTTCACTTCCTCCAGGGACACCTTCTTATTGGACCTGTCATAGCTTGCTTCCCCTTTAACTCAGGAAATTTTTGATAAGTCATCTTTTATTTGTATAAGTAATGTTTGAATCTACTTGAGCTAACAAGAATACATTGAAAAATGTTGTTTTTCAGACCTGTGCTAGACAAAGACTATCAGAATTTTTAAAATGCAGGCAACAATAATCCAAGTGATGGAGAAGCAAGAGAAATATAAACATTTCAAAGGAAAATAAATGTTACCTTACTAATTTTATTAAAGATTAGAATAATCCCTGTTATTCATGGGGGATTCATTTCAAGATCCTCAATTGGATGTCTGAAATCACAGATGATACTGAACCATCTTGATAAAGTTTAACTTATAAATTGGTACCAAAAGAAATTAACAATAACTAGTTCCTATCATGTACTCTGATTGTAATTTTTGCAGTTTAAGGTACAACAGCAAAGCTAACACGAATGTTTTCCTTCACAATTTTATGGCTAGAAGATTTGTTCTTATTGCAGATCTTAGCAATTATATTATATTATTCTTTTTTCTTTCCTTACTACATTGAGAGCTTTCAATATTTCACTTAAAGGAAGTACTTCAGTCTTCTCTTTGATATGTCTGAACTGGCCAGCATCACCACTCTTACACTTGGAGCTGTTATTAGGTAAAATCACAGCAACATTCTGACAACTGGTCTGACAGTCGAGATGGCTACTCTGGCCAGTGGGTGGGTAGTATATACTGCTGGGGTATAGTGGGAAACAGATGATTTGTGTCCTTGATGGGATGAAATAGAACAGCCAGAGATTTCATCATGATACTCAGCACCACCCAATTTAAAATGGTTTATTTTCTGAAATTTTTCATGTAATATTTTTTATCACATTTGAACACAAATAACTAAATAGCAGAAAGTAAAACCACAGATAAGAGAGATGACCATAATTTAAATGTTTGTTTTCTAAGAAAGTTAAAAAAAAAAAAACTGGGCTAAGTGGCTTTATTAGAATAAGCCAAGATTATAAAGATTTAAGAGTAAGCATTGGAAACTTCCTTCTTGCCAAAAGTGAGCACAGCACTGTCAAAGTACTGGTGTATTGAATTTGCTTGGCCTGGACTGTCTTCTCCTACTTGGCCTTCTTGGGGATATACAAAGAGGTGTTTTAGACCCAAAATGTATATTAGTTTATTACTGACTTTTATATGTGATCTATGTAATTATGTTATTTGATGTATTAGTGTATTTGGGGAACAATAATAAAATAACTGAGGCTGGACACTTAATAATGCAGAGAGGTTTACTCAGTACACAGTTGTAGATGGTCAAGGCATGGCACTGGGTTCAACTTAGTTCTGGTGAGGACCTGGTGGTAGATGGCATTTTGGCTGGGACATGTGAAAGAGGGAAGGATCACACTGCAAGACAGTAGCCCAGAGAATGAGGAGGGGCCAGCCTTGCTGTTTTTATAATAGCTTCTCCATAAGGACTAAAGAGGGACCACAAGAACTATATCAATTTCTTCCAAGGGCAGCTCTCCTGATGACCTGGAATGTTTTATTAGGCTCCACCTCCTAAATGTCCTACTGCCTTTCAACAGTACCACACTGGGGACCAAGCTCTCAGCATATAAATGCTGTAGCAAAAGCCACTTCTAACACCCTTATATTCATGCTTCCAGTCTGTTTCAAATGTATTTATTCTATCCCAAATAGTCCCAAGGTCCTCATTCATTCCAGCATCACTAAAAAATCAAAGTCCGAAGTCTCATCTGAGAGTCAAGGCAAGATCTTCCAATTGTTAACCTTTTTTTTTTTTTTTAAAAGTTATATATTTTCAAGTACAACAGGGATCAAGGATAAAATAAATAGACCTGGATAAAGTAAAGGGACAGGGATAAGTAAACATTCCTTGAAATGCACTGAAAAAACAAAAACAACAACAAAAAAACACAAATCACAGCAAGACTAAAACACAGAGAGGTAGACATTGAACCCTAAAGCTGCAAGTTTAACATCTTATGCACACTGTGATGGCAGACGGATCCCCAAAGGTGTGGGCTATCACATTCCTGAGACTTCACTGGCCACAGAGCACATGTGTGCTCTATAGCACATGTGAAAAACTAGGATGACCTACTGCTGAAGATTCTATCTTTCTGGAGGCCCAGCTTCAGCTCCGCTCCCATGGCTCTCTTAAGCATTTTTTTTTTCAGGGTAGAATCTATGTGGGAATTCTGCTGTAAATTTCTGCTTGGTTTTCTTTCCCTAGATTTTTGTTCGAAATTTTGATGGAAGCCACCAAGATTCCCTGTTTTGCATTCTGCACTTTTAAAATGAGGGCACTGCTGTGCCAAGGTCTGCTGCTGGCATGAGCTGTGCCTAGTCTGGTTTGAACCTTGGCTACAGGGGATGCAGAGACACTCACTGGAAAGCCCGAATGGCTAGGTAACCCTGGACAGCTAGACCATTCAGAAAGTCATAGGCTCAGTCCCTGAATCAAACTTGCTGCTGGACCTGTGATGAAAATTTTGCCTCTGCAGATTTCTGAGAAACCCCCAGGCCTCTTTTGTACTGTCCCAATGCTGAGAAAGAAAAAAGTAGTCTTTAATTTCACTGAAGACCTCTTATACCTGATGAATCACGCATTTTATATTGCTTCAAGCTGCTGTCTTTTTTAAAATTACGATGTGTCTGTATCTGTTTGCATTTATTCTATTTTGAGTAGTCTAGAAAGCTGCTCTGTGTGGATATGGAGACAAAACAAAGGTCATGCTCTGAACCGATTCCTCAGGGAAGCACCAGTCAGGTCCAAATGCTTAACTATAGTCTTGTAAGAGGAATATGTATTAGTGTATTAGTCTCCTGGCACTAGCAGCCCATTCCAAGAATATGGGCCACCCTCGCCACAGCTGTCACTGCACTGTGATGCTGGAGAATGATGAGTAGCAGTCAGATGTGTAAAGTCACCACAGCACTCTTGTCCCCAAATCCAGCTGTCTTCTTCTGTCAGCGGTCTTCTTCCTATAAGGTTTGGAATAGATTCTACAGTACTGACAAAGTAGATTCTGCCATGGAACGACTTGTTCCATGGAAAAACCAATCCTTTTGGTATTGTGCCATTTTCTTTGTAGAATGAAGAAAGATTCAGAAAACTATAGGGCCTCATTATGTATATGTCACTGTGCATAATGGTAATGAAAGCATAAATAAAAAGGAGTGATAGATACAATTATGCAAGAAATAATAGGTATGAATTTCTGAAATTTATTTTAAAAACCTATAACCTATACGTTTAGGTAGTATAATAAACTAAAATAGTATAGCCACGAAAACACATTCAAACAAGATATATCATGAAAATACATTCAAACAAGACAAATCAAAGTAAAAATGATAAAACTCAAAGAAGGAAAAAATTTGAAAGCAGCAAGAGGAAGAAATACCCAGAAACCACGATTTCTCAGCAGAAAAACAGAGGCAAAAGGAACTGGGAAAACATTCAAAATGCTTAAAGAGAGAGTTAGCAAAAAACAGTCCTATATCTATTAAAGCTAGCTTTCAAAAAATAAGCATGTATCAAAAATGTGATAAAAGGTGATCTCCCCAGAGGAAGATTTTAATATTCAAATGTATAGGATGACTCAGCCTACGGATATGAGTCAGTCTCTATCCCTAGCTACTCAGGTCATTGTCCAATGAGCTCATAAATAAATTGACCAGGTGGCAAGGATGGAGCTTATGCATGGGTTTGACATTATTATCAGGGCTAGGGATTTAGCTCAGTGGCAAAAGCGCCTGCCTGGCAAGCGCAAGGTCGTGAGTTCGGTTCCCGGTACCGGAGAAAAACCAAAAAAAAACAAAAAAAAAAAAAACAAAAAAAACCACTATTATCATATACTTTGATTTACCAATGCCAACCTGGCTGCAGTGACTAGTGTCCAATTTGTCAGTAGCAGAGACCAGTAGTGAGCCTTCTATATGACATAATTCCCTCAGATGGTCAAATAGCCATTGATACTACATTGATTGAACTCAATCACTTCCAACACAGAAAAGGAGTTTTATCCTTACCAAAAGAAACAGTCACTTTGGATGCAGGTTTGCCTTCCTTGCACACAATGCTTTGCCGCAAATCCCTATTTGTGGTCTTATAGAGTGCTTACCCACTGTTGTAACATTTCACATGGTACTGCTTCAGATCAAAGATCTCACTTTGTAGCCAAAGAAGTGTAGCAATGGGCTTTTGTTCTTGGGATTGATAGGTTTTACCATGTTCTCCATAATTCTGCAGCACCCAAGTTGATAAAATGGTCGAATGACCTTTCAAAGACAATTATTGTTGAGAACCTGGCAACAGTACTTTGCAGACCTGAGCAAGTTTCTCCAGAAGGCTGTACATGCTCTGAGTCAGTATCTGACATGTACTACCACTCTGACAGCCGGGATTCACAGGGGCAGATGTCAAGGATTATAAATAGGAGTGACATCAATCACTTGTACCCCTCGTGACTTGCTATCAAAGTTTTTGCTTCTTATTCCTGTGCCATTATGTCTGCTGGCCTAGAAGCTTTAGTTATGGAGACAGAATGCTTCTACTAAGAGACACAACAGTGTTTCCCTGAACTGAAAGTCAAGACTGCCAGCCAGCCATATGGGCTTCCTCATGCTTCTGAGTCAACAGGAAAAGATGTGAGCTATGCCATTGTTTGGGTTGATTAGTCAGGACCATGGGATACTACTTGGGCTACTCCTCTCTTGATAACACCATGTCCTATGATCTAAGTGAGTGGAAAACTACAATTTAATACAGACAGAATTACTAATAGTTCTAGCACTTCTTAGTAGTGAGGATTTGAGTTACTTTGTCAGGTAAAGAAACACAACCACCCAAGGTGCCTGATGAAGGCAAGCAAAACAGAATGAGTAATAGAAGAAGGTAATTATAAATTCAGCTATGACTACAGGACCAGTCACCAAAACTGATTGTAATTTTCACAAATACTTCTAATTTTTATGAATAAGTTTGTGTGTATGTACATATAAGAAACTATAAGGAGAAGACTTATAGTTTCAACTATAAGTTGAACATCATATGAGGACTTTATCTCCTCTTCTGGGGAAGTGATTAGTGTTTCCAATTATGCAGAAGAGTAGTATCATGTTATGTGGAATTATTGTCCTTGTTGCTGCTGTTATTTGGAAATTATGAATAGCATCCCTATGGAAAAGCAGGGCATTTAGCACTATGTTCCTGAAATGCCTTTTTGTATTCCCAGGTCTCTTACCAAGCCAAGGGGATGACACTGTAAGAACACAGAGCATGAACTCTCTAGATGAATATTATTGGAAAGACACTGGGAACTGAACAAAAAAGTACTAATACTGCTCTCTGAATATGCATTAACTTAGTTATTCCTTGAAATGTTAGTCAGAAAATGAAATTCAGCAAACTAGTAATGTCACTGCTGTGTAGTTTGATCTATAAAACCTTCTCCCTGTTGTAATTCAGGGTGGGACAGGGCACCATACAGTGATATTGCCCTACTGGCTTCCAGAGAACAGTCCAAGTACTTTCTGACAAATACTCATCCAAGCCTTCACCACTGGACCTCTCAAACAGTGCTGTGGTTGATTATGCATGCCTTGTTTACTGAGTGATGCTGCTATAGAATATAGGTCCTTATGGGTTTTGGGAGGCAGTGCTGTCGAGTGCACATCGCTCATGGATTTGCCAAGCAGCAGTGTTAAACAGCATGCAGGCCTTGTGTACCTTCCAAGTAGTGCTGTTGGAGAAATTCTTCTTTTTTTTTTTTTTTTTGGGTTTTTCTCCGGTACCAGGAACCGAACTCACGACCTTGTGCTTGCCAGGCAGGCGCTTTTTGCCGCTGAGCTAAATCCCCAGCCCCTGGAGAAATTCTTCTAATGGGCCTTTCCCTGTTAGTGTCAATTAACTCTATCCTCCTCTGTTAGTACTATAGTGCATCTCAATAAATCTTATTTCTCACAAGCTATTGTTGGAGGGGGTTGGTCTCTTAGCAACCTAATGCACTTCCCTTAGAGCTATGGATGGGAAAGTATGGCTTACAATGATGAATTTGGACACCGAGTCGACATGACATAGATTTATGATGTTCACTTTTATATATTAACTTGACTTAGGCAAAACTTGTGTTTAACATTAAAAAATAAATAAAAGTAAACTTCTAATGTTTTCTTTTCCTTAACTTCCTTGAATGTACCAGTCTTCCTACACTGGACCTTGACTTGATTGTTTATTATCTGAGTGTTTTAAAGTAAACCACTTAGCTTCCCTAAGACTTAAGTTTTTCTCCTCTAAAGTTAGCAGAAAGTACACAGTGGATGCGCATATCAAATACAATAGTGTGGGTAAAAGGACTTTGTAACTAAGCAATGTTCATACACCCTGCACTCTGATCTGGAATTTTGCTTGGTATCTGATGGTGAGAAAGACAGGAACAGTCTAAAGTGAACATTGATGAAGGCATAGAGTAGGGATGTTGGATTTATGGAGTGAGTAATGTTTGCTTTTCCTTCCTCAAACGTTCTTGCCCGAGATATTCATAAGCTCACTCTCATTTTGTTCTGGGCTCTGTTTATATTGTCTAGTCAGAGAACATTTTCTTAGCATAGCAGCCTCCCCACTTCATGTCCCTATCCTTTAGCACATTCTATAACCATTCTTTATTGGCTTTTTTCATTTTAATGTAAATTCCACAACAGCAAATATTTTTCTTTTTTTGACTACAGCCACCCAATTGTCCCAAATAGTGCCAAACTCATAGGAAGCCCTCAACAATTACCAAACAAACAAATTAATACTTGGAAAACTGATCACTGAATAATGTATTAGTTTAATTTCTCTCAATTATCCAAATAATTCGCTTATTCTTGCTAAGACATAATTTTTAAAAACATAAGAATGAACAATTTTTAAGAATTAGAATGTCTGAAAAACTGTTATTTGATATTAGAAAAAATTTTAAATGATCTAATTTTATGAGTATTTTAAGTTTTGTATTTTTAAGCACTTTAGTTACTCAAAATTTGATGTTGTTTATATCTTTACAAAGTTTTTCCCACTCTGTAATGTATAGGTGTTCATATTTTGTCATGCCTTGTCATGACAATTTCTTTTAGATTCCACTCATTTTTGTACCATCTTCAAAATTTTTGGCCATAGACACATACCTATTTTGTCAATATTTTATTTCCATTTAAGTCAGCTGTCCACTCTTTTTAACATAAACTTAACCTAAATACAAATATTTATGAAGTCAAAAGTTTAATTTACTAGATAGAGTTTTAAAATACACAATAAGTTAAATACATGATTGTTTAAATCTCATCTACATATCATGTGTGGTACCTCTAGTGCAACAAAATTTGAACTAAGTGATAGAAAACTGAGCAATGGATTATAGCAGCAAATTGATATCCGTGTAACACTGAAGTTTTCTGAGGGCTGATATATTCATGTGAAACATGTGATCATGAAATGCATGGTCTCTAAGTTCTCATTTTCCTCCTCTCAGCCAACTTTTTCTGTTGAGTCATGGCTAGATCTAGGGAGATTTCTCAGGAAAACTAAGTTTGTTTCCTGGCTTACATGAGTAAGCAAATGACTCCAGGGGCCCTCTCTTGAACCTTCAAATGTTAAATAATGAGAAAAGAGGGACTTTTTATAGAATTTCAAGAAGATCACATAAGTATTAGATTTATTTCTGAATATGTAAAATGAAACAAAAATATGAAGCAACCTGATTCCGGCAACTTAAATGATTTCTTTGGAAACAATCTTTAACTTTTTGTAGTGGTGGCGGGAGGGTTGAATTATCTAGATGACCACTTCTATTTTTCCTTCCATGTAGGAATTATATGATTTCAGTGAAGTATTCCAGTTAGAGATTTCCAGAGCCCTCTATCCAGATCAGTAAATGGCATCCTACAGGCAACAAAACATGTGGTACATGCTATTATGACCCACATATTATTTCTAAAGTTTGTGCTACACTAGGGAGATTTGACCACCCATGAGCACATCCTAATAACTAAAAAGTTATTCACAGTTCTAACAATATTTAAACCATACATATTCACATTCCTTATTTTATACATTAGGTAAACTGATATACTATCATTGTCTGTGGGTATGCATTTACCTTTCAATTTTTACATGTTAATTAATTTTCACAATGACTGTGTGTAAAAGTAGCTACAGTGAACTTCTTTTATAATTTAAGATATCTAAAAGAATGCTGAAAGGTCCACAACAATGTTGGGCAAACTTATTTGCTATGGGTACAATTACTATTAGTTTGTGTGAGAAAATTTTAAAAATATAAAAATTGAAATATATTAATAGAGAAAATAGAAGGGATAATTTGAAGTAAAAATAGTCTTTAGAATCCTGGCTTCCTGGTTCAATGTTTGCAGCTTAGGCAAAAAGGAAGAAGAGGGAGCTGGAGTCCCTTTGTTTCCTAAGGAGTAGAGTCATTTTAGTTACAAAAACCTAATTTATGCTAGTTTATACTGCTAATAATGGTAATAATAATAAATTTATCAAATCATATCACAGAGTAGAATGCAGGAAGAACCTTTGTTTCTCTCTCTCTCTCTTTGTGTCTCTCTTTCTCTCCCACTGTAGTTGTTATCAGCAACTTATGCTTACATAATGGAAAGCTTTTCTCCTTTATTTAATAGACATATAGATAAAATATCTAGAATTCTCTTATTTGCATTAACATACAACCTGTGAAATATAGACTAAAATCTAACTCCTTTAACAAAGGGAGTGGTGGGATGAGTACCTCCATCTCAAGCACGTTCTGAAGCTATAAGAGGGAAACACCCCTAGAAGAACGGTAGGGTTGTTTTTCTCAGAAGAACGGGAAGATGTATGCCATAAAATAAAATAAAGTGAAATGTTCATTAAGTTTGGGTTTCAGTCAATTTCTGAGAGTTATCAGAATTATTGTCAAGCAGTTGATCTCAGAAAATATAAAGTAGAACACAGAAAATTATTGAGATTATAATTCTATGTTCTATTTCATATTTTTAAAATTTTAATACCTTTGAACTCATCCCTTACAAAGAGTAATTTCACTTGGTAGTTGTCCAAAAGGCTTTCTGTGGATATGGTAGTGAAGTATCCCCAAGTAAAATAAAGAAGCAAGAGTCCTTTAAAATAGGAGAAGCAGGCCTGGAGGTTAGCTCAGAGGTAGAACACTTGCCTAGCATGCACCAGGCTCTGGGCTCCATTTGTAGCACAAGGAGAGTGGCAGAGATAGGAACTACATCACCCTGGAGTTGTGACAAAGGGACCAGATACCCATGACAAATATTTCAGAGAAAATCCAGAACTATTGCAGATGTGAGAAGCTGTCACAGAACCATTGCAGATGGAAACAGCAGTCAGGAGCCTGTGCCAAGAGGTTGCAAAAGCAATAACTAAAAGTTGTTTCTTGGAATCCACTTTGGGAGCCAAAAAAATTGTCAGTCAAGCCAGACCTCTTGTCCACACACCATCTCTGGTGACTACAAAGCTCTGGCATATAAGTAAGATACTTGCTCTTTCTAAATATTATCTATCATCTATCTATCTATCTATCTATCTACCTATCATTTATCATCAGTTTGTGTATCTAAATCTGTATCAATATCAGTATATAAATATATTTATACTGTCAAAATGTTATGTATTTCTAAGTACTCCATTATACATTAAGGATCAAATTTGTTCCTTTGCTCATTAATTCAGTTAATACTTATGTACTCATTCACTGCAAAACACAGAATTAAAAAATAATTTTATTTTTTTATCTTAAAAATTAAAAAACTGACAAAACAACGTTTGTTGACACTGTTGTCAAAATGAAGACAAAATCAAAATAACACAAAAACAACAAAAATGATGCGTGATCTCAAAACAAAATGATAGGAATTTACAGTGGTTGCTACATTACATACTGTTATCTTCAATGAAGTTGCTCAGTCCACCAGACATAAGAATGTAAGATTGATCAAAAAATCAAAGACAGCAACAAGTAAAACATTGGAAATGATGCAGAGCTTCACCATACAAGATGGTAGGAGTTCAACAATGGTTGTTATATGTGTACATAAGGATAGTTGGAGTAGGTAGATTGTTGATGTCTGTGGTTTATTGAAAGGAACAGTCAATGCTTAAAATTTTCTTTTTTCCTGACCAATTTTGCACACTTGAATTTGGTAATCAAAATGACTGATCTGAAAACAATATGCAGTATAAAAGATAATTTTAAACTTCTTACCTTGCCCAGCATGTCTATCTAGTAGAGGAAGACATACTTAAATGTTTAGAATATGATGTAATAGGAATAATTATGGAACATTACCTGGGAGAATACAAGAGAAGAGCAGGTTATTTATGCTTGAAGAGCTAGAGTGAAACTTTGCTAAAGATGTTCTCTTTCATTTGAATCCTACTGAATGAAAGCACCAGAAATAGTAATGGGACTATAAGCCATCAAACATAAAATGAATTCAGACCTCACATTTCAAAGTATCAAATATCAAGCTTGAAAACATACTCTCATTCTTTCCAACTTCAATAAGGAGACAAGCTGACTATCTCAAAGTCAATAGGTTATGCATCAAATGAATAGAAAATATATTTAATCACTTAAAAATACTGGAACATTTTATTTAAAATAAACATAGAACTTTACCTCAAATTTTGGTATGATTTATTAAAATGTGAGCTAAAATTAGTAAATATAAGTGATTTTTCTTTTATTTTATCTTTTTAACCCCTTTACCTTCTATCATTTTTATAGACTAGTTCTCCAGATTATAGCAAGCTAAACAAAAATTATTCCACCACCTGGTTGTTATCACTGAAGAAACAATTTTTCTCTTATTTTACTGATATATTAAAACATAAAATTATATTTATTATTGAGGTACCATGTGATTTTTCAATAGAAATAAATATTGTGTAATGTTTAAATCAAGTTAAACATGTTTCTTCAAATATTTATCATTTATTTACAATGAAAACATTCAGAATTTCTTCTTATGGCTTTTAAAAACCACTAGCCTATGATGTATGGGACAGCAGGGTCTGTAAGAAGAGTGTGAGTCCATGCTCTGCACTTCCTCCATTATCTCTGAGACAGCAGGATCTGAGAGAGAAGAGTAAATCTGCATTTTGGGCTTCCTCCATCATCTCAGGGACAGCAGGGCCTGTGAGAGGAGTGTAAGGACACATGCCTTTGTTGAGTATACTGAACAGAACCCCAAGACCTGAGACCTCAGACAACAGCTAGGTCCCAGGCACATGTGTGCATACACACCTTTGGAAGGCAGAGCACTCAGCAAGATCAGCAACATAAAATAATGTGAAGCAGCAGTGAGGAGCCAGCAGTTTTGCTCAGGAGAACTCCCCCAACAGAATTTCAGTCCCAGACCCCGCTTCCAGAGGCCAAGATCAGCTCCATACCCAGCACATTTCTGGGATTAAATATGGACATATCACAGAACGGTAAAAACAAGAGGTATTTTACTACTTTCTCTTGTGTTTGTCTGATTGATTATCCCTTTCTGGTTTGATGTCATCTTGTTTTCTCCTGTATTCTGTAGTTATTTTTTTACTTGGACTTTTTCTTTCTTTTCTCCTCTCTTTCTCTGCTATCCTTTTTTTCCTTCATTCATTTTTTTCTTTTTATTCTCTTTCTCTCTTCTCCCTCTCTTTTCAGTGTTTAGGTTTATTACCTTTCTTTTTATTTCTCTTCTATAGACCCTCTTTCTCTCTTTCCTCAACTACTTCTTGAACTTAAACTTTCAAGCGAGTAACTATGGTCTCTGTCCTTTCCAATTACTCCTTCATATTGCATTTTATTCTTTCCCTCCTGTGTCCTCCAGTTTCCCAAAACTTGGGTGATCATCCTTTAATTGCCAGCCTTTACTCTGCTACATTTTACAACACTTATCACTTTAGTCTATCCCCTACCCATCTTAACACCCCTGCTCCCAACAGAAAGGTTAAATCGCCTGATTAAGGGGAAAATCACTGCATACAAGAGCATAGTATATGTTTGATTTTGTTATATACTTTTAGAGTTTGCTCCTCTGGTGAGAGGTAACAGGAAAGGGTTAGCATCCTTTATAAATTGAGAAGGTAGGGTCTTGGGATCCTTATAAGAAATAATTATCTCTGGAAGACATCACAGAAGAACAGACATCCTCTAGGGTAACCTCAATACTAGCAAAAAACTATATATCATAAGAAACCAGCAAGTATCAACATAGAAAAAAAATTAAAAAGAGAAAATAGAAAATGATAAGACACAGAAGCAAAATGCAATCCCAGATCCTCAGCCTACCCAGAACAAGTGTAGAACTCCAGGAGGTAGATGAAATTGGAAGTCAAACAGTGGAATTTTCTGAATGATAGCAGCAAAAATGAAAAAACAAGTGGAAAAGACTATGAAGAAAATAATCTCTCAGGCACAGAAAGAAATGGTGCTTAAACTCAAAGCTATTACAGAAGACACAGATAAAAGAATAGATGAGCTTGGAAAAATGATGGAAACAAAAAATGCCCAACATAGGAAAGAAATAGAATTCATGAAACAGATCCAAACAGGAAGCCAAGAGACTAAAACCCCATTGAAAGTATACACAACAGATTGAACAAAGGAGAGGATAGAATTTAGAATCTTAAAGACAGAATTGCAACCAGTGATAATGAGAAGAATGATATCTTAAAAGTAGCAAGAGACTATGAAAAATCAATCCAACAGCTACAAAATGAAACGAAGAAGAATAACATAAGATTGATTAAGGTCAATGAGAAAGCTGGAGACAGTACAAATGTCATAAAAAGACTCTTTACAGAAACAATGGCCAAAAACTTCACAAGTGTGGATAAAGAACTTGATATATAAATAAATGAAGCATATAGGACATCAGTCATGACCAAAATAAAACTGCAAGACATATAATAATGAAGATTCCAGAAATTCAGCACAAGAAGAGAATACTAAAAGCTGTTAGAGAAAAGAAACAGATCACCTGTAAAGGAAAGCCCATAAGAATCATGGAAGACTTCTCCACACAACCCTCAAGTCAAGAAGAGCTTGGAGTGAAGTATTTCAAGTCCTGAAAGAAAATAACTTTTAACCCAAATTGATGTATCTTGTAGAATTATCTTTCAAAATTAATGGAGAAATAAGATAATTCCATTAAAAAACTGAAGAGATTTATGAACACAAAGCTAATGCTATAAAGAGAACTGAAAGATACTCTAAACAGAGATAAAAATGACCACAATATCAAGAACAACAGAAAGAAACCACCAGGTAGGGAAAGGGATTAAACAGAGGGGAAAAGCAGGGAACCAGCAGTAGGAAATAACATTACAAAGATAACCCAATACATATCAGTTATAACCATTAATGTAAATGGCCTCAACTCATGAATCAAATGAAACAGGCTGGCAAAGTAGATCAAGAAATAAGATCCAACAATATTCTGTATGCAAGAAACATATTTAACTCAAAAAGAAATTCACAGACTGAAGATCGAAGGATGGAAAACAATCTGCCATGCAAGAGGAACCCAGAAAAAAGCAAGACACTGTTTGCAGACAATATGAACTTCAAGCCAAGAATGGTCAAAAGATATAAAGAAGGTCACTACAAACTTGTCAGGGGAAAACTGCAAGAGGAAGATATAACAATCATAACTATATATGCACCAAATGCAGGAGCACTCAACCATATGAGATACTTATTAATAAACCTGAAAAATCAAATGAGGAATAACACAATTATAATAAGAGACCTCAATACCCCATCAGAAAGAGATCAACTAGACAAAAAAAAAGCAAAGAAATAACAGAACTGAACCAAACTTGTAAATAAATGGACATAGTAATTTTTTTCAAACTGTTCCAACCACCATCATTAGAATACACATTCTTCTCAGCTGCACATGGAATGTTCTCTAAAACAGACCAGATACTGGCCCACAGAATATGATTAAAAAACACAGTGGAACTGAAATTATCCCATGCATATTATCTAACCATAGTGCAATGAAATTAGAAATTAATGACAAAAGAAACCACAAAAATTCCATAAACACATGGAAATTAAATAATACCCTCTTAAACAACCAATGGGTCACAGATGAAATAAAGGAAGAAATTAAATAACATCTACAACTAAATAAGAATGCAGATACAACATTTTTGATTTTATGGGATACAATGAAAGCAGTCCTAAGAGGGAAATTTGTAAGCGGTGAATTCTCATGTCAGGAAAATAGAGTAAGCACAAATAAAAAACCTAATGTTACACCTTAAATTTCTAGAAAAAGACAGTCAACACAAACTCAAAGACCATACAAGGGAGTAAATTATAAAGACCAGAGCAGAAATTAACACAATGGAGACCAAGAAAACAGTATAGAGAATTAATGAATCAAATAGTTGTTTTTTGAAAAAATAAATAAAACTGTTAAATATTAGCCAACATTATCCAAAAAGGAAAGAAAAGACTCAAATTCATGCATTGAGGAATGATAAAGGTGAAATCATATCAGATCCTGTGAAAATTCAATCATCAATACCTACTTCAAAAATTTTTATTCACATAAGATAGAAAACACAGAAGAAATGGGCAGATTCCTACATATCTATGAATTACCAAAGCTGAATCAAAAAGATATAAAAATTCTCAATAACCCAATATCAGTTAATGGGGTTGAAAATGTAATTAAAAATTTATCAACAAAGAAAATCCCAGGTCCTGATGGATTCACTGTTGAATTCTACAAGAAATTTAGGGAAGATTTAATGCTAATGTTCTTCAAACTCTTCAATGAAATTGAAAGGAAAGCATTTCTCCATAACTGATTCCTGAAGGCAAGTATTACTCTGATATCAAAACCAGAGAAAGACCCAAACAAAAAGAGAACTACTGGCCAATCTCCCTAAAGAACATAGATATAAAAATCCTCTATAAGATACTAGCAAACAGAATTCAACAAATTATTGAGAAGATTATACAGCATGACCAGGTGGGATTCATCCCAGGAATTCAGAGATGGTTCAATATATGCAAATCAATAAATGTAATACACATATCAACAGAGCCAAAGACAAAAATCACATGATCATCTTAATAGATTCAGAAAAACTTTGGTAAAATCCAGCAATCACTCATGATAAAAAACCCTGCAGAAAATTGGAATAGATAGTCTTTATCTCAATCTAATAGCTAAAATAGTTATACTACTAATTGCTATTAGCTCATTGAAAGGAAAGGTTTACACCTATATTATTTGATGAATGTTTCATGCCTATGTGTAGAAATATAAGCAACTACTTTGCAGATGACAATATATAATGTACTAACCATTGTTACTCTCTTACAATCTTGTTTTGAATTTTTATATCATTGTTTTTATTGTTTTTTCTTTTCCTTAAAATAAAAAAACACTAATTTTAGCATTAAAGGAATTGGAAATCATAGTATAAAGCACTCTGAGAAGCTTACCTTAGGTTTTCAATATCAGCACTTTCTTTGCTCAAGAGAAGTAACTTTTCCTCTAAATAATTTTCCAACTCAAATATAATACAAAACACCTCAATAATATAACACCAAAATACAGAAACTATAGTTATGTGTAAGTATTGTTAACGACTCAAGTATCAACATGAATCTCAAACAAACACTAACTCAGGTTCCACCAGAACAAGTGCATTCTTGCATGTGGAAACTATGCCATCTTCAACAGCCTATTAGTTTCTTCTGGATGATCTTCCAGTACATAAAATTTTAGAAGCTCATGTTCTTTCTTCTAAAATATTCAGGAACTGTGGACACAAAGTCTTATCTCACTGCTGCATGCTTCCTCCCATAAATAATAAAATTAGGCCTCATTTTTACTAAGTAGCTGATACAGGAAGTGTTAATGGGCAATCTGTAAGTTTGATCTTAATCTGTACATGACAGTTTATCTGGTTTAATAAAATATTTTATAAGATAATAATGACACAAATGATATAATAGCTGGTATCTCTCATCACAATTATCACAGTTATATTATATATTATGCCCTAAATATAAACTCTTGAATGCTTCCCAGCTTCCTTATTCAGTTGATTACTAATCAACTGTCAGACAGAAATTAGAAATAGAGGCAAGGTACCGTACTAACAAGGGTCATAGGGCATGAAATATGAAATATGAAAAGTGGAAGTCCAGCCCAACCTTGGTTGACTTGTTTTGTGAATGATACTGCACAAAGCCTCCAAGGACCGATCGTACTCTAAATATTTAAAAGTGAATGAAGAATATTCTTTCTCTACCTCTTAGGAGTATGGTCAGACTAGAGCTAAGAATTCATTTCAGTTACCAACTATCAATTTTTCTTTTTCAATGGGCAACATGTAATTGCAATTTTTCTTATCAGAGCAGACTGTCTAAAAGGTACTGCCAAGTCATTAAATAATGGTATTTGTATGAAACTATGCTAAAATTCAGCAGCTTAATACAACAAATGTGCATTATATCTTATTGAGTCTGAAAGTCAAGAATCAGAAAGAGGCTCACTTGGACAATTCCAGCTCAGGGTCTTTTATGAAGTTGTAGTCAAGCTATCAGTCAGAGCTGCATAATCCCAGTGCTCACTTTGAAGTCAAAAATTTGTTTCCAAACTCATACGATAGTTAGCAGACCTTGGATCTTCTGTAGCTGTTGGTTGGAGAATGCAGTTTCTCTCCATATGGCGTTTCCATACTATTGCCTTCTTGCCTAGAAGCTATTTTTTCCCTCAGGGAAGGGTCCAGAGAAAAACAAGCAGAGACAGCGATCATGCACCCACAACCACACATCTTTTGCAATGTAACTTTGAATGTGACCTACCACACATATGGTAAAAGCTGCACTGAACATCCTGTCACAGGGTGAGAGAAAACTACTAAAAGGGTGAATTTCCAAGGTAGGGAATGGCTAAGAGCCATCATGGAGGCTGGCTACCACATTAAATTGGGAAAAGAGCATTGCAATGCAAAAATGTGGTCCAGAGTTGAGTGCATTAGGAACACAGAATTTCAAGCAGGATTCCAGAACTAGAACCTGCATTATAAGCAGGACTTCAAGTGATTTGTGTGTATATGAAAGGCAAGGAAGTTCTGCTGCCTGAATATGATCTTGCAAGTTCCTCTGTAAGAAAACTGATCATCCTTAATTTATCTCAAATTTAAACCCTGTTTTGAGGGAAAAACGTCCTAATAAAAGCATTCACTGCCAGGACACTTTTTGACATCTCTCATAGAGATACGTTTATGATATGTTACAGGTTTATCACTGATAATCTCATTAAACATTTTCTTTTTATTCCTCTGAAAGATGGATAATTTGTATGAAATCTTCTTTTATTGATAGAATTATATAAATGGCTTATTACTATCAACTTCTGGTGAACCTTACCCTGTGGTCAAGGCAGCATGGCAATCAAAAGAGGACTGAGAGTTTTCTTTGAAATGAGTGCATAGCTTTTACATCTATATAAAACAAAGCAGATGGGGTGTTTTCATTATTTTGCTCAAGCTGACCTCTAATGCTGAGTTAAAGTTACCCTCCTGCCTCAGCATCCTCAATATCTGGAACCACAAGCACAAGCCAATGTGGCAGCTGGCAAAATTTTATTTTAAGTGATAGCAGAAGCTTAAATAAAAACTGTCTTTGGAAAAAAATATAGCTTCATAAATTGTTGGTGTAGACATCTTTAGTGTAAAGATTGGCAAACTTTTTCAAAGGACCAGATAGTCCATTTTTATTTTATGATGTAAGTCATACTTCTCTTGGAATGCTCTAATTTTGTGTTGCTGCACTAAAACAGCAAAATACATGAATAGATTTGGTTGCTTTTCTAAAACCTCATTTTAAAAAAGTCAGTTAATGGGTGGGTCATAGTGTTCTGACCCCTGTTATATAGAATTCTTAGAAAGTCTTCTCTCCAATATATTCTTGGCACAGCATGTAAACCAACAAATTTTTCTTCTTATAGAAAAATAAAGAATTTATAAGTTCAAGAAGAAAAGCAAAGCTGCCTGCTGTAGAGCTCTGGCCCTTTTCTGAGAGGGATGGTAGGTGATGGTAGCCATGCTCCTCAGAGCCTGGTCCCAGAAGTTGGTGACCTTTGAGGATGTGGCTGTGTACTTCACCCAGACAGAATGGGATGCCCTCTCCCCTGCACAGAGAGCCTTGTACAGGGATGAGATGCTGGAGAATTATGGGAACGTGTCCTCCAGTTTCTACTTCTTAACCCTGCTATAATCTCACAACTGGAGAGAGGTGGTGAGCTGAAGGGCCCATCTCTACTGGCCCCTGTAAATGGAAAAGGCCCTCAGGGCTTCTGGACTGTAGATACTGATATACAGACAAACAATAATTTGACAAATGAAATATGTGAAGAAAACAATAGCACATCATTTGAACTTCCAAGGGACTTTTCCCTGGAAACAGACTTTAAAGAAACATATATACCAGAGCAACCACAGGAAGTCCACTCAGCAGGAAGGATAGAAAAGGAAAACAGCAGCAGCATTCAAGGAGTAGTGAAAGATGAAACAAGCTCCATGGAGAAGTATTCCTTTAGTCACAGCCCAAACTCGTTTCAGCATCATAGTATCTCCTCTGACACTGAACAGCAGCACCCTGGTTGTATAGGACTGATGAAAGCCTTTAGCTTTGACACAGAATTTATTAAGCATGAAATAATACTGTGGAAAGACCTATAAAATGAAGATTTAGTGGAAATCTTTAGATTTGACTTTCAATCTAATCAGCATCTAGAAAACTACACTGGGGAAAAGCTTTATCAGTGTGTGGAGTGTGGCAAAGTCTTCAGTGTTATCACAGAATTAATTTGGCATCAAAGATTTCATAGTGGGGAGAAGCCCTTCAAATGTGTGGAGTGTAGGAAGTGCTTCAGTTACAGTTCCCATTGTATCACACATCTGATAACCCACAGTGGGGAGAAGCCCTATCAGTGTGAGGTTTGTGGGAAGGCCGTTAGTGTTAATGGGAGTCTTAGTAGGCATCAGAGGACCCACACAGGAGAGAAGTCCTATCAGTGCCAGGAGTCTGGAACTGGTGTTAGCTGTAGTTCTACATATATTACACATCAAAGAGTCCACACTGGAGAGAAACCTTATGAGTGCAGTGACTATGGGAAAGCTTCAATGTTAATGCAAAATTAATATAACATCAGAGAATCTATAATGAAGAGAAACCATATGTGTGCAGTGAGTGTGGGAAAGGCTTCAGGTGCAGCTCTCAGGCAGCATCAGAGTGTCCATACTGGAGAGAAGCCCTATCAGTATAAGGAGTATGGAAAAAGCCTTCAATAATAATGCAAAACTCATTCAGCATCAAAGAATCCACACAGGTGAGAAACCCTATGAGTGCAACAAATGTGGAAAAGCTTTCAGTGTCAAAGGGAAATTAATCCAGCACCAGAGAATCTACATTGGTGAGAAACCATATGAATGTAATGATTGTGGGAAAGCCTTCCGGTGTAACTCTCAGCTTTGGCAGCGTCTAAGGATCCATACTGGGGAGAAACCCTACAATTGTGATGACTGTGGAAAGGCTTTGAGTGTTAATGCAAAACTAATGCAGCATCAGAGAATTCACACTGGGAGAAACTATTTGAATGTAGTGAATGTGGGAAATGCTTTACTTCTAAAAGATACTTACTTGATCATCACCAAATCCATTCTGGAAAAAAGCCTTATCAGTGCAAGGAATGTGGTGAAACCTTCAGTACCAGTGCCAAGTTAAGTAGACATCAGTGAACACATACTGGAGAGGAACCTTTCAAATGTATGGAATGTGAAAAAACATAAAGCTATAGTTCTGACTATATTGGGCACCAGAGAATTCATACTGGAGAGAAACCCTTTCAGTGTAAGGAGTGTGGAAAAGCCTTCCACGTTAATGCCCACTTTAATTCAACATCAGAGAAGCCACACTGGGGAGAAACCTTTCCTATGTGCAGGCTTCAGCTTTAGTTCTAACTGTCCACACTTGGAAGAAATCTCACTTGTGTAATATTTGTGGGAAAGCCTTTAGGTTTACCTTCCAACTTGGTCAGCATCAGAGTATCCATAATGAAGGGAAATCTTAGTGAGAAGAATGTAAGAGCTCTGAAGGTTAATGCTGAAATGGATCATGCATCATCAGATTCACCTTGGAGGAGTACTCTAGGAGGGAAGTGAATGTGGCAAAGCCCTCACATGGAAACACATCCTTTCTGTTTTATTCAATTTTTAATGAAGAATGTATACCAGTTAAAAAATAATACTGAAAAATAAATAACTTTGTTTTGTACCAACAACCAACTTGAAAATATTGAGAAAAATCTCTCCTTAGCAGCATCAAGAACAATAGATTTTCTAGGAAAAAACAATTGTTTTATGGAACCAACATGGTGAAAATGTTAATTCTCCACCAAGGGCCATCACAGGAAGTTTGAATAAATGGACAGAGAGAACAAAATGTGCCCTTATGTAGGAAAACCCATATTATAAAGATATCTGCTCTACTTAAACTAATTTATCTCTGTTTAATTTTTGGTATAAGCATGCATTTTGTAAAGAGGAAAAGCAAAGACTTCACTTTTGTGAAACAGAGAAAACTTTTCAAAGTATCAGATAATGCAAGAAACAAAATGTTGATAAATAGATCATTCAGAATTATTTCTAATATGTTTTTGCTTTAAATACTCCCAAATAAAGCTATTAAGGTAAAAAAGAAGAAAAGCAAGTTAAATCCCTTTATCTCTGTCATGCTTGCTGTAAGTGGTAGTCATTTATGTTTTGATTTAAATACTTTTAATTAGGAGTCTTAGTCCCTTTTTATATGCATGGCTAACAGATATTGTTAGTCAATAATGTGTTTCTATTTGTCCATAGTACAAAAGGAAATTGTAAATGGATTATATCATCAGTTAAAATTTTCCACCTTAGAAGACTATCCTTCCTATTGCTGGAGTCCCTCATCACAGAGAAGCAAAGCCATTCCTGTGGCCTGTAATCCCTTTCTTCAGGCAGAGCTGGAAATTCTGGAAAGAAAATCTGTATAGTTCAAAGATGTTGAAATAGAAAACAAAAAGTTTATGGTATACTTCCATTAATCTTAGCCTCTTGGTATTCTGACATATTAAGGACTTACAGGCTGTATGTAAGTTTCTGGTCTGTTTTAGATTGTGTGTGTGTGTTTTTTTTTTTTTTTTTT
>NW_004955418.1:4273205-4286555 GCF_000276665.1 Chinchilla lanigera
CGCTGAGCTAAATCTCCAGCCCCACTGTTTTAGATTTTGTTATATAACTACAAATTTAATTCATACAGTTAAAGGTAGACAATTAATGGCTACCTCAGTTTGTCATTTTCTAGGCTGCGATTGTTGCTACTGTTGTAGCCAAAAATGACATAATTGTTCTAAACAGCTATTCTTCCTTGTATTCCAAGGCTGAAATTGACTAAGGGTCATAAAGAATACAGTGACATAGTGCCAAAGAACAAGTCACTGGGCCAAATAAGCAGCAACTTCTTATCCTGAAATTGAAGAGGTAAGATCTTGCAACAGACTTAGAACCCAAAAAACAGTTACACTTGGAAGATACCTCAGAGAAGTAGTCATTTCTTAAGGGCTCTGAATACTGGAAATAAAACAACACACCAAAGGCAGTTTACAAGCATCACCCCAGGAATTAAACTAAAAAAAGAAAAGAAAATGAGAAAGCACTTAAACAAGATGCAATCTGAGACATTCAGTTCACCAAAGGCAAACCCTGAGAGCAATGAAATGGGACAATCCAAAAACCAACAATCTGGCCTCTCTGAAGTGGTAAAAACAAAGCAATTGAATGAGGCTCTAGAAAAAGTCAAATCAGAAATAATTTCTCAGATAACTGCAGAGATACTGACCACAATGAAAACCATGAATAATGACTCTAGAGAAGATACAGACAAAAAATAGAGGAGCTTAAAAAAATTATGGAAGCCATGTATGCTCAGAATAGGAAAGAAATGGAATCCTTAAGGTAGATTCAAGCAGATATCCAGGAGAATAAAAATTCCATTGAACATATCCACAACAGATTAAACCAATGTGAGGACAGGATCTCAGATATAGAAAACAGGCTTGTGGTTAGCAATAACAAAAAGAAAGACTTCTTAAAAATAGCAAGGGCCCAGGAGAAATCAATACATCAGCTGCTATATGAGGCAAAGAAGAATAATTTAAGATTGCTTGGACACAAAGAAAAAGCAGAAGATAGCACAAATGATATTTTTATAAAAGATTGTTCACAGATATGGCAGAAAGTTTTTCTGGTAGGGAAAAAGAATTTGACATTCATAAGTAAGGTATATAGAACTCCAATGAGCCATGATCAAAAAACATTACCGCTAAGCATATCATAATGAAGATTCCAGAAATTCAACTTAAGAATAGAATCTTAAAAGCTCTTAGGAAAGGGAAGCAAATTGCCATAAGGAAAGCCCATCAAAATCACAACTAACTTTTCAGCACAAACCCTCAAGTCAAGAAAGCTGGAGTGAAGTATTTCAAGTTCTAATGGAAAAGAACCATCAACCCAGATTGATGTATCCCACAAAACTATCAAAACTCATGGAGAAATAAGATACAGCCATGAAAAAGAACATCTGATGAAATTTATGACCACAAAGCCAACACTACAAAATATTTTGAAGGACAGTCTAGAAAGAAATAACAAGCACTATAACTCAATGAACCCAAACAGAAGAAATCCACTAGGCAAGGCAAATAATTAAAAAGAGGGAGAGAACCAACAACAGGAAAATAACATGACAAGAATAAGTCAATACATATAAGTTATAACAATCAATGATAATGGTCTCAATTCACCAATCAAAAGATACAGACTGGAAGAATGAATCAAGAAGCAAGATCTAATAAGATGCTGCATACAAGAAACACATTTAATTCAAAAAGAAATTCATAGACAAAAAGTCAAAGGATAAAAAACAATACTCCATGTGACAGGAACCCAGAAAAAGCAGGGGTAGCTATTTTATTTGCAGATGAATTAAATTTCAAGCTAAGACTGATTAAGAGAGATAAAGAAGGGTTTTACATCCTTGTAAAGGTAACAATCCAAGAGGAAGAGGTAATAATCAAAAATATATGCAATAAATACCAGTGCACCCAACTATATGAAACAAATACTAATAGCCATGAAGAATCAAATAGGCACTAATACAATTGTACTGGGGGATATCAATACCTCACTGTCACAAAAAGATAGATCAACTAGGTAAAAAGTCAACAATGAAATATTAGAACTGAACCAAACTTTTGAATAATGTTCATAGTAGACACCTACAGAGTGTTTCACCCCACAGTATCAGAATACACACTCTTCTCAGCTGCACATGGCATGTTTTCCAAAATAGAACACATAGAATATGCTTAAGTAAATTGAAAGGAACTGAAATTATCCATGCATATTATCAGACCATAGTGCACTGAAATTGAAAATAAACTGCAAGAGAAATCACAAGAACTTCATAAACATATGGAAATTAAATAGCACTGTTCTGAACAACCAATAAGTCAGAGATGAAATTAAAGAAGACATCAGACAGTTTCTACAATTAAATGATAATGACAATACAACATACAAGAACTAATGGTACACAATGAAAGCAGTCCCAAGAGGGAAATTTATAGCAGTGAATACCCACATCAGGAAAATAGAACAAGTACAAACAAACAATTTTATGGTGAACCTCAAACTTATTGAAAAAAGAAGAGCAGGAGAAGCCAAATTTTGTATGAGGGAGATAATTATAAAGATCAGAGCATAAATTAATGCATTGAAAACTAAGAAAACAATATAAAGAATCAATGAATCTAAGAATTGGTTCTTTGAAATGCCACAAACCAGCACAGCTCTTGATGTTCCTTGGGGGAAGGAAGGCAAGAGGATGGGAAAAATAAAGATAAGAGGCAAAACCTGAGGTCAGGTAGAACCCTCTTTCTTTGGATTGGGGGAAAGGAACCTGCTCAACCACTGTAGGGGTGTTTACTTATGCATTTTACAAAGTTAGTGTCTCATGACACAGCCTTGCATAGTAACAACTAATGGCTTGCCCCAGGTGCTCTATGTTCTCAGATCAGTCTTTCTTAATCCCCATTAGTGTGACCAATTCACAGCTTCAGCTGCTCCCTACATCTCCCTTTTTTCTGTTTTGTAGTTGCAAGTGATGGTTGTTCAGTTGAAGTTGGAAGAGCTGTGTTTCAAGGACTTCTGTAGACATTTTTCGTCTCATGGCTATGCTTTTCTGTTAGAGTCAAAGTGAGACCTGATTTAATTAATTTTTGCTATCTATCAAGGTCAGTTAAGTTGCCTCCAGACCTACCTTGGAACCAGGTATAGTACCTCTTAGTACTTCTGTCAGTGTCAGCTGTCTGGATGAGTCACAGCCATTGCTTGACCATGTTGCTTTCTGTGAAAGCTTGGGAGATTTTTCTCTCCTGATGACCCTCTTTAAGCACACTATACAGTGTTGAATCACTTTCCTCTGTGGTCCCATAATCCCTTGATCAGAAGATCAGGGACTCAAATAAGTTATAGGATGTCCCAGCAGATGTTCTCTCATGTTCTTGGTCCTCCCTGACCTCAGAGGGCTTGGGCCAAAATATTGGCTATCCTCTTAGTCCATCAATTCCTCTAATTTTGGTCTCTAAACCTCAGCTGCTGAACATCCAGAAGAGATTAATGACATTACATTGTAATGGAGGCAGTAAGCTTAATATTACTATCCTTTCTGAATATCAAACATCTTAGAGCATAAAATAGAATCATTATTTTCTAGAAATCATAGGTATTCTAATATTTGAACATATTCTAACATTCTATAGAATGTTGTTACATATTTTGCACAGAAAATTGGAAATAAAAATGGTACAAAACATGGCATCATGATAATCATGATGACATTTTGTAACATGTTTAAATTTTGATTTTGTCATAGCATAATCCTTTTCAAACAATCATCTCTATCTAATACATAAGAAACTTTTACCTAACTTGTTCATATTTAATGGGATACACATCACATAAATTGTTTGTTAAAGGCAGAAGTCTGAACCTAAAAGAAAAGTCTATTATAAGAATTACTTGTTATATATTTTATTAGAGCTGTACATCTGGAGTCATGCATATATTGAATACACCATGATATTAACAATAATCAATTGTCATACACATGTGAAAACCTTAGTTTTTTAATTTAGTTTTGTACCAAATGTATCTTTTGTGAGAAAACCTAAGTGTATTTTTTCTAGAAAACTTAACATTTTGACAATGACCAAATTACTGGGGGGTCTCTCAAGAGACTGTGGAGATCATTGGACCTCCTTATTAATGAACAAGGGCTGGACACTCCTCTCTTCACCTGTTGGAGTCCTGTCCAATAATTTCTCCCCACCCTGAGGGATTTCTGTTTAATTGTTGCAACAAGTTTTGATGACCTGTGAGAAAACCAGCTTTGATATTGTTTTGGCCAGCTGGTAACCTAGGTGAAAGAATTTTTTGGGGCACTGGGAATCAACTCAGGACCCTGTGCTTGCCATGAAGGTGCTATGCCCCTGAATTATATACTGGGCCCAAGAATGTTTTTTAGTGTATAACCCAGATTAAAATTTGAAAAAATGATCCAAAAATATAAAAGAAAAAAATTGCTGGGCTCAAATAAAAAGGAACATGTATATGACAAACAGACAGAGACATAACTTAACAGATTGGACAAATAAACATCTTACAAAATCAGAGTGTATAAAATATAATTTTGATCAAATTGAATTACAGTAACTTTTTATACTTTTAGAAATTTATAATTATAAATAGAATAGTCAGAGTTCATTGTTCATCAATTAGCAGAGATCTCTCATAAGAATTTGGAAGGAATAAAACCTTTTATCTATAATTAATATATATGTTTGTATTTTATTTTGTCTTAAGAATACTGCAAACTTAGCTTAGTTATCTCTATATACTCTGTCACCTGCTCAGACCTTTGATTCCCATTTTTGGTTACCATCTCCTGGGCATTCTGCGTCAATTCCTTCAGTTGACCCCAGGTCAGGTCTAGCCATTGCCTTGTCTATAGGTTGTAGAGCAGGCTCTGTGGTGTCACTGTGTATCAGCTTTTTGAAAGGTAGAATCAACTGATACAGAACTGGGTTCATGATACAACTGAACAGCATGGTCTAACACCTAGATAGGTTGTTTAGTATTCTCTAGAAAAACACAAGCATACCTTTGACCACAAATTAGCACTAGGCTGAGTGTTTTTATTGTCCAGTATGAAGATCTTGGGCTAGGGATATAGCTCAGTGGCATAAGCGCCTGCCTGGCAAGCACAAGGTTGTGAGTTCTATCCCTGGTACCTCAAAGAAGGAAAAAAATAACACACCAAAAACAAACAAACAAAAAAAACCACTGTGGAGACAGTATGAAGATCTTTCCAAAGGACACTTCCTAGCCTTTGTTGCTTTACCTGATTGAATTGTTATTGTTGTTTATGTTTTACTTATAGTAAGATTTAAAATTTTCTAACAGTATATACTGCCAATTGAAGTCTATAAAGTGTAAATTTTGTAGGAATGATTCTCCCTTTTGTTTTTATAATTGAATTCTGAGTGCACATTGAGCATGTTTAAACATTTTTTAGACCTTGAGGATTATAAGGAATTCCTGTAGTAAGAGAAATATGAAAAGTTTTACAAAACATTTGGAAAGCTGCACCTGTATATATTGGGCCATTGTCAGTCTCAAATGCCTGTGGGCAACCGAGATTACTAAAGGCATCCGAGCAATGAGCAATGACACGTTTAACAGCTTCATCAGTGCAGGCAGAAACAAAAATAAATCCTCCAGAAATGTCTACTGAATTGCAGGTCCTGTGTAAAGAGCCAAGCTCAGGAATATGAGTGACATCCATTTGTCAGAGATGATTGAGTTATAATCCTCAGGGATTAATCCCCACAGAGAGTGAGGGAAAATGTATTACAATAACGAAGATTGCTCAGCTGTGTGTTGAGCCTGTTCCCTGATTAAATGGAACTGTTTGCATAAGTCAGAAGCCTGTCAAATGGTATCTGAGGGAGTATCTGTGCCAGTAGCCAGTAGTCTGTCTATAGCAGCATTTTCCTCAGTGAGAGGCCCTGGCAGTTGGGAATGGGGACATAAATGACCAATAGAATAGGGAATCTTGAAAGGTCCATATGACAGCTTGAAATTTATTCTTTTGTGCAGAATAGAAACCTGTATCCTATATTATGAAAGAGGAGGCTGTTACATAAACTCCCCTGCCTAAAGATGACCCATCTCTGAAAATAGAAGCAAATTGAATTATTTTGTCTGAAAGTTAATGATAACCAACAAGTTAACCAGTGCAGATTGCCAAAAGGATTAAAATTTCCATAACCACTGTTGTTGAACTGAAACAAAAGGAACAATTAGAGTTTGCATCTCATGACCAAAGCCATTGTAAAGGACAGCCAAAGGACCTCAGTGGGAATATGCTGAGTTGGGAAAATAATTAAAAATATTGCCAGGATGGGTCAACTTTAGAAAGATGAGCATTATAGAGAGCCAGATTAACTTTTAGCCTTTGGCATACGTGCTTTTGGAGAGTTGGGGGTTGGACCCCCATTGAGAATGTTAAAAAGAGGGCCTATATCATGAGTAATTAGTTTAAGAGCTGGGCAGAGCCAATTAATATCACCAAATAAAGTATGAAAATTAGTTAAGATTGATCTGAACAATTTGGGGCATAATATGTTTTGTTGAGTAAGATGATCCAAATAAGAAAAATTGCCATAGTTTGCACTCTTTTGGAGGCCACTACTAGGCCTGCCGTTATTTAAATGGAATGGTAAAATTAAGAGATTGTGTAAACTTCAATATTCTCATATGGTATTTTAAACTTTTGTACCTGTTTGTAAAAGGGAAATAAAACAGGCAATCAACATTTATAGGAATCAAGAGAACACCAAGGACCTATAAAAACTCCTTAATCAGTAGCATATCCTATATATATGATGTTAAAAAGAAAACTGTAATTAAATGAAGACAGTTTTTATGTGCTGTATAATGTAAAAATGAAATTTTGAACTATAACTCTAAAAGACTAAAGTTATCACTGACATACACATTTTTTGAGATAGGGGCAAAGTTGCCATTTATGGGAAATATGTTCTTTTAAGTAATCTCTTAAAATACCCCCATTAATGTAAATCTTACAAAGTATGATTTTTTTAACTAAAGGCGAAACGTTTTTTATCTTGAGAATGAAGAGGGATAGCAAAATAAAGTCTTTTAAATCAATCACCTTGAGGGAAAAATGTAAAGCATTTTTTATTATGAAAATTAGGGTATGTCATGGGCTACTGGATTATTCTATATGCCCTAGCATCATCTGTTCATTGAACAGTGTATGAGACAGATAATGGTTTTGCTGCCCTACCAGGTGCAGCAGAGCAGTTTTGGATAAAATATCCCTCTTCCCCACAATGGATACAGTCAGCCTTGTTTTTTCCCTTTCCTGTAAGCTGTGGATGAACAACATGAGTAATAGCTACTGCCAAGACAGCTCCCTGTATATAAGAGGGGGCCAATATCCGCACAAGTCCAAATCATCTTAGACAGCAAAGCCCACTTTTTTTGTGGGATCTTAAAGCCTCTTTACCTCATTTAGTTACATTTTCAAAGGTCAGTTGTTGAATGATTAATTCACTAGCTTCTGTGTCACTTATAATCTTCTCTTGAGGGGGCTGGGGATTTAGCTCAGCGGCAAAAGCGCCTGCCTGGCAAGCGCAAGGTCGTGAGTTCGGTTCCCGGTACCGGAGAAAAAAAAACAAAAAACAAAACAAAAAAAATCTTCTCTCGAGCCTGCAATAAATATGCCACAAAATCTTGAAAAGGTTCATCAGGGCCTTGATCAATAGAAGTCAAGTAAAAGGATGTCTCACACTTTGATGGAAGTTCCCTCCAACACTTGTTGCAGCTATTTTATTTTCCTGATATTTGCAATTCAAAGGTGCGTTGATTGTTTGTGGTAGCAAAGGCACCTTCCCTGATTAGCATAACTTTTGTAATGGCTATGTTGTGAACAGCATTGCAAGTGGCCTGATCTGTGCATAATTCAAATAAATTTCCTTTCCACAACAAATTATTTCCTGGATTTAAACATATTTTAGTTATTCTTTTCCAATCATTTGGGGCAGCAATCTGTTGTCCTAGGAGCTCTACTAAACTCGAGATAAAGAGAACTGTAGGGCCATAGGTAACAGCAGCTTTGTAAATTCTTTTAAGGTTTTAAAAGATACAGCTTCATGAAGACATATAACTTGTCTCAGATTATTGGGAACTTGAAGTTCAGTAACAGGGTAGCTATGCTGAAAACCCTCCATGGACTCCTTTGCCTGCCTGGCTTCCTTTAGTGCCAATTGCAGTGGAGAGAGAGAAAATGGCTCTATTCCCTCAGAGGTGGAATTTCCAACCTGTGACTCAACCAAGTTTCTCTGAGCTGAAAAGGCTGGGCTTGCCACCTGTGGTGTGTTGTAAAATGGAATTCATAGTGAAACATTTCTGTGGTGGGGAAAGGTTTCTTGTAGGACTAACTGGAAGAGGTTCTTTCCTTCCTTAATTGTTTTTATCAAGTCCTTGAGTGGGAAGGAAACCATGTTGTAATATCTGATGAGTCATCAAGGAGTTAGGACTAACCAAAAATGTCCTCACATCCTACAATATGTCATGACCCCATAGATTGATAGGTATATGGGGGAGGACCTGAGGTGAGAAATATCCAGAATGGCCTTTCGCATCCCTCCAGGTCAGCAACCCACGATCTCCACTAGGGTGAAAAACACTGCCCACACCCTGTAGACCTGCAGCTCCCACACCCCCAGGCGATATGCACCTGTGCCTAAAAGCCCTTTAAATGTTTTTCCTTTAATAATCAATTTCACCTTAGGATGATCTTGTTGAACCTGTTTTACCCAGTAGGTATCAGAAGACCTGAAATCCTTGGGTCCCCTTTCTTATTTTGTAGATTTTTAAATTTTGGTCAAGGAAAGAATGACCAATTGAGTGATATGAGAGTCTGGGTGATTTGAGCAGTGTTTTGAGTAAATTGAATCATAACCTTTATTTTTTCTGTATTTGGGCTCCTGCCTCTGGCTGCAGCTTCTGCTCCATTGCTTCAGGGCTGGGCAAACTGCCTGCTGGCAGTGGCTCAGTTGACCCACCTCACTCTCTGGGATGGGCTCCATGGCCCACCTGCCCCCCTTTCCAGGGGACTTAGCAGTCACTACCTCTGCAGCCATGCCCACCACGTTTTCCCCCCTGGCTTTTCCCTTCTCTCATTTGGGCCACCTTTGTTCCTGTGGCTCCCAGCCAAGCTTGCAGTGCTGGGTGCCAAGTGTGTGGCCAGCAGTTGGGCTTGACAGAGGGCAGCACCAAGAAGAGGAGACACTCAAGAAGTCTTGGGCCACTGTAGGGGGCTCAAGCCATGGGTAGAGGAGGGGAACAGAGATACACAGCTACAGCTGCCATTGGATGACCCCAGGCACTGGGTGTGCTTGCTGCTGCTCCTGCTCTGGCTGCTGAAGGCTCCACTACTGCAGGGAATATAAGCACAGGGGCTGCTGGCAGCCTGTAAACTTGCAGTGCAAGAAGCACACACATGCATGCTGCTGGGAGAGCCAGGGCACCCAGGAGTCTCATCCCACCTACCTGGCCAGGGGAACCCAGGCTTGTGGTTGGCAGCTGGGACCAGTGGCCATGGCTGGCCAAAGTGTAAGGGCACAAGGGTGGCCAGGAAATCTTGGTTGAGTGCACCCAGGGCTGGAGCATCGGGCCCTCCCCACACCTGGCCCATAGCCCTCCCCCCATGACACAAAGTCAAGGCAGCAATGCATAATTTTTTAAAAATTTCCTTTTTTGTCTCCCACAGTTTCTTATTTGATTGAGCAAAGCTAGGGGGCTTAAGCTCTATCAGTGAGGCTGGCTCCATGTCCCCCAGACAATTTTAAATACTGTTCCAAGCCAAGATTTTGTTGTTGTAAAAGCCCCTCTAAACATAATTCACAAAAAATAAATACAGGGATCAAGCATACAACAAACATATCTTTGTACATCTGTATATATCTACATACATCTGTGGTTCTTAAGACTCTGTATGCCCCATGCCTAACAACAGGTAAATCAATATACCTTTTTCCTTTTGACATTTAAGCCTATTTTTTTTTCATGGCCCTGTGAACCTTTTTTGCCCCAAGTATTACACCTGATAAATGCCAATATTAATGCACTCCTGTGATGAATATTGATACTACCAGTGTACTTCTCCTCCCTTATACATGCACAATGAGAAGCGTCCTCTCACCCACAATCTTGGTATTATGGTCTGTGTTCAAGAGCCATTTGCAGTGAAGTGGCACAACTCTTGATGTTCCTTGGGGACAGGACAGTGAGAGAATGGTGAAAATAAAGGTAAAAGACAAAAGCTGAGGTCAGGTGGAACCCTCTGTCTCTGGATGGGAGAAAAGGAAGTGGCTCAACCACTATTGGGGTGTTTATACGTTTTACAAAGTTAGTGTCACATGACACAGCCTTGCCTAGTAACAACTAATGGCTTGCCCCATGTGTTCTTTGTTCTCAGATCAGGACCACTTCACCCCCACATGTGTGACCAATTCACAGCTTCAGCTGCTCCCTACATTGAAAGATTAAATGAATTCTACAACCCTTAACCAACATTATCAAAAAAGGAAAGAAAAGACTGAAATCCATGTCATTAGGAATGAAAAGAGTGAAACCAAAACGGACCCTGCAGAAATCCAGCAGATCATCTCTATACCTACTTTGAAAGCTTTTAGTCTGGGGCTGGGGATTTAGCTCAGCGGCAAAAGCGCCTGCCTGGCAAGCGCAAGGTCGTGAGTTCGGTTCCCCGTACCGGAGAAAAACCAAAAAAAAAAAAAAACAAAAACTGAAAGCTTTTATTCTAAAAAGATGGAAAATGCAGAAGAAATAGATTCCTAGATACATATGAAATACCATGCTAAATCAAGAAAATAAAATCTTAGATGAACTAATATCAATCAATGATATTGAAAATATATGAAAAACCTACCAATAAAGAAAAAACCAAGGCCCTGATGGATTTAATGCTGAATTCTACAAGAAATTTAGAGAAGACCTAACATCACTACTTCTCAAACTCTTCAATGAAATTGAAAGGGAAGCAATACTCCCAAATTCATTTCTGGAAGCAAGCATTACTGTGACACCAAAGCCAGAGAAGGAGAGAAAACTACAGGGCAATCTCCCTGGTGAATACAGAAGCAAAAATCCAGCGTTGATAATAACCTACCACTTTTGTCTGTAACTCACTATTATTTGTTTGTTTTCCTGAGAAACTGTCTTGTAGATAACAACATATAAAAGAACAACCATTGATAATTTCCTACCACTTTGTCTGTAATTCGGTAAGCCCCCCTATTACTATGTTATCCTTCTTTTACTCTTTAAAATAAAAAAATAAAAAATTTAAAAAAATAAATAACTACTTGGAAGATAACAATACACAGTGTTTTAAAAATATAACAGGTACAAAATTCCCTATGATGAAAGTGATCATTATGTGTATCTAAAATGTACTAATAAAATCAATTAATTCAAAAGAAAAAATAAAAAGTCAAGTGGAAAAAAAAATAGATGCAAAAATCCTCAATGAGATACTGGGAAACAGAATAATGCAAATCATCAAGAAGACTATACATCATGACCAAGTGGGATTCATCCCAGGGTTTCAGGGATGGTTCAACATATGTAAATCAATAAATTTAATATACCATATTAACAGAGCCAGAGGCAAAAATTATATGATCTTCTCAAAAGATGCAGAGAAAGCTTTTGACAAAGTCCAGCACCCAGGCATGATAAAAACCCTACAGGAAATTGAAACAGATGGTCTTTATCTCAATCTGATAAAAGCCATCTATGGGGGCTGGGGATTTAGCTCAGTGGCACAGCACCTGCCTGGCAAGTGCAAGGTCATGATTTCAATTCCTGGTACAAGAAAACAAACAAACAAGCAAACAAACAAAAAGCCATCTATGTTATACCAAATATCATACTAATTGGGCAAAAACTGGAAGTGTTCTCTCTAAAATCAGGAACAAGACAAGGATGTCCACTGTCTGCACTCTTATGTAACATAGTCCTGGAAACTTTAGCCAGGGCAATTAGATAAGACAGAGAAATAAAAGGAATAATGGTAGGAAAGGAAGAAGTTAAATTATTATTATTTATGGATGACATGATACTCTACATCAAAGACCCCAAAAACTCCACTAAAAATTGCTACATTTAATAATCAAATTCAGTAGTGCAGCTAGATACAAAGTCAAAACTCAAAAATCAATAGCTTTCCTGTACACTATCAACAAACTCACTGAGAGAGAAATTAGGGAAACAACACCTTTCACAATAGCATCCCCCCAAAAATGAAATACCTAGGAATCAACCTAATGAAGGATGTAACAGATCTCCACATTGAAAACTACAGTAATCTGAAAAAGGAGATTGACGAGGATATCAGAAAATCAAAAGGTATCTCTTGTTCATGGATAGGAAGAACTAATACAGTGAAATTGGCAATACTTCCACAACTGTTATACAGATTTAATGCAAGTCTGATCAAAGCTCCAATAGCATATCCCATAGAATGAGAGAAAACAATTCTAAAATTCATTTGGAACCAGAAGAGACCTAAAATAGCAAAGGCAATTCTGGGCAACAAAGGAAAGGTAAGGGACATCATGATCCCTGATTTTAAATTATGCAATTTAAAGCTACTGTAGTGAAAACAGTGTGGTACTGGAAAAATACAATAGATCCAAGGATCAATGGAACAGATTAGAAGATGCAGAAACAACTCCAGACATACTCAGCCACCTTATCTTTGACAAAGATGCCGAATACATTCACTGGAAGAAAGATAGCCTCTTTAATAAATGGTGCTGGAAAAAGTGGCTCTGCACATGCCAAAGATTAAAATTGGGCCCATATCTTGCACCATGCACTAAACTAAATTCAAAATGGGTCAGAGATGTAAATATTAAAACAGAAAAATTAAATCTGCTGGAAGATAGAATAGGTAAAACTCTTGAAGACATTGGTGTAGGCAAAGACTTTATGAATAAAAAGAATGTATCTCAAATAATCAATGACTTGTATTTAATCCTGTTAAAAAACTTTTGCACAGCAAGACAAACCACCAACAGAGGGAAGAGACAACCCTCAATATGAGAAAAATGTTTGCCAGCTGTTTCTCAAACAAAAGATTACTATTGAGAACGTATAAAGAATTTAAAAAAATCAGACTTCCCAAATTTAAAGACCCAATCCAAAACTGGGCATCAGAGATGTATACACATTTCTCAGATGAAGAAATACAAACAGTAAATAAATGTATGAAAAGATGTTCAACATCACCGGTCATTCAAAAGATGCAAATTGAAACAACACTGAGATTCCATCTTGCCCCAGAAAGAATGGCTATCATCAAG
>NW_004955418.1:4294275-4302214 GCF_000276665.1 Chinchilla lanigera
CCGCTCCCGGAGAACTCGCTGCCTGGGCGCAAGGCCTGTAAGTGGTAATTATAAATAATCAAGGAAGGGGTGAAGTTTCACATTAGATTAGTAAAATGAGAAAGAGATAGGGTAAATAGAAACAAAAAATTGAAGATAGAGTTGATCATGCCCCTGAAACTTGTAGAAATGTTTTACCTGGCTTTGAATTTACATAGATCACAGATATATTTTCAAAAATCACCCAGACTTCAGGATGACAGAAGATCCCTCTTGACCTCTAGATTAAACATGAAAACTTAAAAATTAAGAGTACAAATGTAGATTTTATTGCTTTCAATCCCTATAAAATATTTATAAATCCTTTTTGTGGTACTAGGGATCCAACTCATGTCCTTGCACATGAGGTAAATGCTTTATCATTGAGCTACATGCTCAGTCTTAAGTTAGTTAACGAAATTTGGCTGTCTCGTTTTATTGCTGAAAACTGTTAGGCATACCCATTGCTGCCTCACTAATATTTAAATACTTAGTTATGGTGTAACTGAAATATTAAAAGAGCAGGACTGATATGAAACAGTCAAAAAACATTTTTTTCCTGAAGTTGCCTCTGGGACTCAGATTGTTCAATAAGTGAAAAAAACTTAAAGAAGGCTCATTTTCTTTCTCATAGATAATGAAGTTTTTCAGATTGTCCTAATCCAATAGTAAATGTGTCCATTTCTACAAATGTTAAAACTTTTAATTACATTAAGGCTTATTTATCTGCTTTCTTGTAATCTAAAATTAGGTTGTTTATTTGAGATCATTCTTTTCTTAATCCATGCATTTATCATATGCATTCTTCTCTTACTTGTGTTTGCTAAACACTCTAAATTGTATGCTGCATTTTCATTTGTGTCAAGGTATTTATTGATTTCCCTTTAGATTTATTCTTCAAACCAACAGGTGGAAAAGGATGTGGAGAAATTGAAATGTTTACATACCATTTATGGTAATGAAAATAGAGCAGTTGCTATGAAAAACAGTATGGAGGTTGCTCAAAACATTAAAAATAGAGCTACTGTATGATCTAGCAATCCAACTTCTGGATATGTACCCAAAAGAATTGAACTCAGGATCTCAAAGAGATATTAAAATTCTGATGTTCCTTGCAATGTTATTAACAACAACCAAGCTATGGAAACAACCTAAATATCTAATAACAGATGAATGGATAGATAAAATGGGGTATATATGCACAATGAAATACTATTAAACCTTAGAATAGAGGAGAATTCTAATATATTCAGTGTGTACAGACCTGGAATACATTACACTAGGGAAAATAATCCAGGAAAAGAAAGACACGTACTGTATGAGTATATGAGTACTCTACCTATGTGTACTGTCTGAAATAGTCATATTAAAAATAATAAAAAATTGTAATGGCTGTTACCAAAGGTTGTAGGAGGAGACTATGAAGAGTTGTTAATTAACAGACATAAAGTTTCAGTTAAGTACAGTGAAATAGGTGTGGATATCTGCAATAGAATTGGACCTAAAAGCAACAATAACATAGCTTACACTTAAAATTTGTTAAAAGACTTCTGTTAAGAGTTCTTACTACAGTGAAGTTTAATTCAATTTAATTTAAAAAAGTAAACCTTTTCTCTTCCTACAACTAATAGGCAATGTAGATTTGAAGCCCACAGAATTAAAAGGCTAAGTTGGTTGTTTTTAGTTCCCCTCTCTCTTTCAGATAATCAGCTTCACTCTATACCATCAAGGCTAAAAAAAAGGAAAGAAACAAGAAAGCCTTGAATTGCCAGCCATGTATAGAGTCCCTAACTTTAACAGAAATCATAGAATGCTTTATGAGTTGTTTAAGGATATCCCATCACTGGAGAATCTTAGATGCATTTATTTGACATTGATGAGGTACTTTCCAGATAACTATCTTCAATTTATCCTCTGAACAGTGCTCCCTGAGGACCAAAGACAGTGTCTAAGATGCACTTGATTGGGATTCTGTTGTCACTATAACCAAATTTTTAAATGTACACTCTGCACATTTGGTCATATGAATGCATTTTTGGTCTACCATAAATGGATGAAAGCATAGAGTCTTCCCAAATGTTGGCCCTCTAATCTGTTGGCACAATCTGCTTTCACAATTTTCAGTTGTGATTCATTTTTTACAGTTTTCAGTTGTGATTCAGATCTATACCCATGGCATTTCCCAAGTGCCAGAGGACATATATTGATTGATACATAGTCTGCTCAAATTCTTCTTTTATGGAAAGTAAGAATGGGAAATCTCTCTCCTTTTGTTTGGTGGTAGTGTTATGACACATAGCTCACCATGAGTTTCTTGTAAAGGAAATGTTCTTGAATTTCCAACTCTTTTATTGCAATATGAAAACTTTTATAATCTTGAGAATAGCTGAGGGCTGAAAAACTGGTTTTGATTATATCTCTTCCAAGATATAATATGTGAAATTTTATATGTAATCTCACCACTTTAGAATATAGAAGTAGTTGAGGCTATTTATACCTTTTTCTCTGTGAAGTGTCCATTCATTTCACTTGCACATGTTCTGAATGGGTCTTTTATTTTTCAGGGGTGAGGTAATTTTTGAGATCTTAATATATTCTAGATATTAGTTCTCCATCTGAGGAATAGCTGGAAAAAATCTTTGCCATTTTGTAGGTTTACTTTTCACTCTGATGGTTGTTTTACTGTGCAGAAGATTTTTAATTTGATACAATCCCATTTGTTGGTTCTCAGTACTATTTCCTGTGCAAGGAAGGCTCTGTTCAGAAGGTCCTTGCCTATGCCTATGACTTCAAGAATTTTACCTATTTTATCTTCCCGCAGAACACATGAAGAAATGTTCAACTCCCTGGCCATTAGAAAAATACAAATTAAAAAAAACACTGAGATTCCATCTTACTCCAGAAAACAATGAAGCCAAGTATAGAGGCATATAACTGTAATCCCAGCACTTGGGAGCCTGAGGCAGGAGAATCACTACAAGTTTGCAGTCAGCCTAGTCTACAGAGTGAGTTCAAGACCATCCGGAACTACATAGTGAGGCCCTATCTTAAAAAAAATCAAGTAACAACAAATGCTGCAAGGCTGGAGAGAAACACTTCTATATTGCTGGTGGGAATGTAAACTAGTACAACCAACCAGTATGAAGATTCTTTAAAAAACTAAAAACAGAAATTCCACTTGACCCAGAAATTCCCCTTCTTTCTAGGTATCTTCCCCAAAGAGTTAATACATCATATCACAAGTGATACATGCAGATACATATTTATAGTCACATAACTCATAATACCTAAATCTTGGAAGCAGCCTACATGTTCATCAATAGAGGAATGGATAAGGAAAATGTAGTACACACAATGGACTACTATTCTGTCATAAAGAAAGATAAAATGAGACTATAATATTAGGTAAAATAAATCAGATACACAAGCTTAAGTATCACATTATTTCTCTGGTATGGGAAACCCAAACTATAAATAAAGAGCAAAATAAAAAATAGATAGTAGGAATGGGAAAAATTTAAAGAGATATAGCAAGAGGGAAGGAGGGGAAAGGGGATGACAAAAGAAATTAAGATGTGTTATGCATACAGATCAGTTCCATACAAGAAGTGTAAACATTATATAGTTTTAAAATGTGCTAATAAAAAAAAAATATTCCCAGAAGAAATATTTTGAAATTTTTATTTTGTCTTAGATATTTGTCAGTTTAGCTAAAATTCAGACATGTGTTCCATTTTTATTTCTTATCACAATAACTGACCTAACTGGTTTCATACCTGTTCTCAATGGAATGATCTCTAATTTACCTGAAAACTTTTTTGAAAATCCAAACCTCTTTTTCAAGATATTTGGTACATATTGGGGGTAAAAGAAGAAACATATTTAGTAACTTTTATTGTAAAATTAAATTATACAAGTAGTTAAACATTATATTTTCTTCAGAAAATACAAAATAATTTAGAAAAATAGTGACTCCCTTTGATCAGTCTTCATAAAATATTCTACTATTTTCTGTGCATTTGAACATAAAATATTAGATTCATATGTATGTTTTCTGTATCTTTTATGGTAGGTATAAAATTTCAGAGCATTTACTGGTTGTTAACTCGGCTACTCTCAGATAAACTTAAAATCAAATTTATGTTAAACATTTTTATCAGTCTAGATTTTGGGACATGCCAAAGCAAGGATAGCATAAATTCTGCTGTTCACTGGCACCCACTGAAATTTATGATAACAGGTTTGAATGTGGGTGAGAGGAAAAACACTTGTACAAACAAACCTACATCTATCTGAAGGTTGCCAAAAAGATAACTTTCTCTTCAATTTTGTTCCCGAAACAAGTCTAAGTTCTAAATTAGAGATGCAATAACCTTTTACTTTCTGATTTCTGATGTTCCTGGGGTTAGAGGTCAGAGAAAGCAGTTACAGAACTCTGAGCTCCTGACGGAGAGGTTCTCATGTCTCTACAGCTTCTGAAATCATTTATTTAGCCTTATCAAAACATTCCATTAGTTAGCATTTGTATTCTGCCAACAAATAATGATAAGGTTTTTTTCTTGACAAAATGACAAAAATACGTTTTAACAGATAATGCCAGTAAAAAGATATATGTTATCTCTACCTATATTTGAACATTCAGAATTGCTTTATTTCCTTTGATAAAAATGTACAATCAAATTTCATGACATTTATTTTTTATTTTTTTAATTTTAAAGATAAAAGAACAAAAACACATTAATAAACAGACATAAACAAAACAACACCCAAACAATAGAAGCAATACAGAATCAGACAAGGTGATAGGAAATTAACAATGGTTGTCGTATTCATGACATTTAATAAGTAGAAAGCTCATAGAGATTCTGATAGAAGTTTGACTGATAGTCCTGTTCTTTTCACTTTGTGCTTTTCTTTATTTCTTACGGGGTATTTCAGTAGGAAATTGGGAGAGTGTATTGCAGATATCCTCTTTAATCAGCAAAGTCTATTTAAAATAAGTATACTCATCCGATCTCTCTAATCACAGAACAAAAAGAAATTGAAACACCCTTTGCTTGAGGAGAGAAACCAAAGAAACAAAACCAGAAAGATATTTTGGGATGCTAGAAATGACTGCATGATTATTCATATGGGACAGGTATATACATGAATCAGAGTTTATTGCAATAACTTATTGAAGAAATGACTACATTTGGAGAGGGAAAGTCAGAAAGCAAAAGTTAAAAAGAAAAGATAATCTTGATTTTTGGCAGCAACAGTAACATCAGTAGCAAAGAAGTTTTAAATGAAATAAAATAAATTTATCAACAGCAAGGGAACTTCATCAAATATTCAGGCACCTTGTGAAACAAGCAAAAAGATGGGCTGAACGCATAGATTTTTAAAGTGAATGAAGCCTGTATTCTCATAACAGTTTCCTTTTATTGCAAGCCTCCTGTACACATTATCAACTATTTTCTTATATTTTCAAAATTTTTGCCTAATTGGTACCATAATATCCATTTTAAGAGCATGGTATTTAAATAAACTTCTCAATGGTGTACTAGTGGTAAAGTATGTACCTAAAATTTCAAAACAGATTTGTCTAAAACCAAAATCCATTTTCTTTCTGGTATAATAAGCAGCTGTATTGGTTGGAGTTCTCTAAAGGAATGAAACCCATAGAAACTATATAATCACACAAAGGGATTTATTTAGATAGGCTTATAGGGTCTGAGGTGGGAGAAGCCACAGTGGTCATCCTCAAGCTGGAGAAACAAAGAATCCAAGGCTCAGCCTAGGAAGATGGAAGCTGCATCTGGCAGCAAGAACAATGAAGGTTGCAGCCTCAGCCCAAGGCTGCAGGCCTGGAAGCTCCCTGGAGAGCCGCTGCTATGAGTCTGCATTGGAAGAATGAGGAAATACAAGACCATATTAATGGGTGATGACTGCCGAAGGCACAACTGACTGAGCATAGTGGAAGTCTCCCAAAACATACATTTTCTTCTTCTCTCCCTTTTTTTCTTTCATTCAGGCTATAAGTCTTTTGATTGATGCCGTGTACAACAAGGGTGGGTCTTTCCCCCTCAGTTCACTGGCCTACATGCCAATCATCTCCCCATACACACCTGGAGCTGCTTTATTAATCTGCTAGAGATTAGCCACTCTAGTTAAATTAACATCACAATTAACACTCACAGCAACTTTCTCAAAGTCATGTGTCGTAGTTTATGAACACAGCACTGTGCAAAGGATGAAAGATTACTCAGAATCAATGTCCAATTCAAACTCTAAGAAGACACAGAAGAACTGCTTGTAACCGAGGCCCCGCAGCATGAGAGAGTCTCATAAAGGTAGCCCTAAGGTGAAGCTTCTGTGGCTACTTACTGATAGAACCAGGAAGCAAGAATAAAGGGTAAATGACATCTATGCAGGAATTTATATAGGGGACAGGGGAAGGACAAGTGCTGTGGAGACAATGAGCTGCTTGGAGGACTAGCAAGGGAGACTGCAGGCCCTCACAGTAGGTATGAGGGACCACTGGGACAGAGATCTGCCATAGAAGCTGTATTTGAGATAATAAGATCCAACTACTGATTGACCAGCAGGTGAGCAAGGACAGTTAAAGCCTGCTAACTGCTGTTCTTTCCCTAGTATTTTTCAACAGATCAAAAGCATGTCAGAGCACCTTGTAATTCATGAATATATGTATATATAGTGGTTATTATTATCTTGGGCATTGTTTCTACGTTCTGAAAAGAATTTATACAAGCTGGGGATGTAGTTTAGCAGTAGAGCACTTGTCTAGACTCTGATCTCCCGCAGCAACAACAGCAATAACAACAACAACAACGAGAGCAACAACAATAATAAATGCAACGATTTAACATTTCACAAAATCCAGAACAATGTTTTTTATTTGAGACCAGATGTCTTGGTTACTTTTCTCTCACTGCTGCGACAAAATATCTGACACCCAAAATTAAGGAAGGAAAGGTTTATTTCGCTTACAGTTCATGGAGGTTTCAGTCCTTACTTGGCAGATTATAAGGCAGAGTGGAACATGGCAGAGGGCTGCAGCTCATGGTGACAGAACACAGCAAAAGCAAAAAGCACACACCAGGGCGGAATGGGGGAGGAATGCCCTCAAGCACCCTTTTCCTCTCCCTTATACATGCAAACTATCCACCCCAGGGTGGGTGTAGCCCTCACACCCATCAAACTCAAAAAGCCTGCCCCATGGCCGCTTGAGGCTTTGGGGGGACACATAGATTCAAACCATAACACCAGATATAACTCAGCTAAGCACACCTACTATTTTTAAGATAAGATTAGTAAGCACAAAGATTAAACTTAATTTGATGCTTTCTGTGTTTCAACCTGGAACACAGTATAACAATCAATATATGTGTGTTGGATTAATTGACTGAAAATATTTTCTTAAATTTCTGTTTGAGGACATTTCTCTATTCTGGAAAACCAGCTGTATAGCTGGGTTTTTAATTGCAGAGATCCTGTAATGATTAACTCTATGTATTCACTTGACTGGGTCATGGGGTACTTGTTATTACATCCGTGGTCAAACATTTTGAATTTCTCTCTGAGGGTATTTCAAAATAGCTTTAATATAAACTAGAGACTGAGTACAGTAGATTGCCCTCTTTAATATGGGTGGGCTTCACCCAGTAAGTTGCGTACTTTCACCAGTTCACCAATTAGAAAGGAATTCCTCCTGTCTGACTGCCTTTAAATTCAGAAATCTTTTTCCTTCCTTCTTTCCTTCCTCCCTCCCCATCTTCTCCCCTCCCCTCCCCCTTCCTTCTCTCCTTCCTTCCTTCCTTTCTCTTTCTTTCTTTCTTTCTTTCTTTCTTTCTTTCTTTCTTTCTTTCTTTCTTTCTTTCTTTCTTTCTTTCTCTTTCTTTCTTTCTTTCTTTCTTTC
>NW_004955418.1:4302314-4303550 GCF_000276665.1 Chinchilla lanigera
TCTCTTTCTTTCTTTCTTTCTTTCTTTCTTTCTTTCTTTCTTTCTTTCTTTCTTTCTTTCTTTCTTTCTTCCTGCCTTCCTGCCTTCCTGCCTTCCTGCCTTCCTGCCTTCCTGCCTTCCTGCCTTCCTGCCTTCCTGCCTTCCTGCCTCAGACCTGAACTAAAACATCAGCTCTCTCTGGTTAGCTACATTCATTCCACTGGCTCTCTTGATTCTCAGGTCTTTGAACTCATACTGGAGCTGCACCCTTGTCACTCCCTAGTCTCCACCTGGTTGACTGCAGATTTTGGGATTTGGTAGTCTTAGTAATTGCATTTCATTGGTGGTAAAGTGGTGAGCATAGCTGCCTTCCATAATTGCATGAAATAATTCTTTATAATAAATTTTTTCATGTATATACCCATTCTACTAGTTCCATTTTTCTGGAAACCCCTGACCAATAGAGATGTCTTGAGTGTCATTTATGCCTATAATATCTAAATTTCATCACTTCAATATTTTTGTATACTCTAGTGTTTTATAAGCTAGTTAAGAGACATCTTGGCTATAGGAAAAAGGCTTTTTACCCGGAAGTCAGAAGTCTAACTCTAAATCAGATTAGCTGGTTGTGCTAGTCTCTATATATTAAATAAAGCTAGCCACTTCTGATTTTACAGACGGACATTACAGACTGAGTTGCTGCAGCGGCAGAGAGGAGATCTGGACTGAAAGGCCCCAGGGAGTTCTCTGGCTGAGGGTGGGGCAAGCAGACTCTCTGGGCCCCTCACACCCTGCGCCAAGAGAGTGAGTACTCCGGGAGCTGCAGGGCCCATGGATTCTTTGCTTTGCTTTTGCCCAGACCCTCTAGGGAGTCGAAGGCTGGGGAAGTCTGTGACTGCTATCCATCGGACTGCATCTGGTTCCTCTATGAGTCCTGAACTGACTGGAGACATAGATTTAGATGATTCACAAACTGTAGACCCTACAGTTTGTGTCTGAATTATGCCTGTACCCAAAACTGCCTGGAGACATAGGTCCACTGGAGCGGGATTGTCACACCAGTGCAACCTGAGTCAGGTCATGCACGTGCACTGAACTGCAAGGGAACGCTGGATCAGATGGTCGGCTATCAACTGACACAAGTGCCCACGTCTGAGAATGGGGATAACTAGATACAAATCAAAAACTGTCGGAAATCCAGAGACTAAGTAGCGCTATTCAGAGGTCACCCAGAGGCAAACCTGAACAACAGGAAAA
>NW_004955418.1:4305400-4331204 GCF_000276665.1 Chinchilla lanigera
CATTGCATGTCTATATCTCTTTTCATGAGAAACCACTTTGAAGATATCAATATGTAATACAGCAAGCATTGTTAATTCCCTACCACTTTGTTTGTAACTCCGTACTGTCTGTACTGTTCCTTTGCTATTTTGTAAAATGTTGTCTGTCTGTTAATGTTTTCTTCCTTTTATTTAAAAAAAAGATATATCATTAATATATTATTAACCAAAGTGCAAAGGATAAGTTAAAGTTTATTTTCTCTGTTACCCCAAATGAACAATGCATTGTAAAAGTACAGTATTGTACAATAGTATTACTGTCCTTAAAATCTCCTGTGCTCACCCTACTCATCCTTACCTAACTTCTCTCCCCTAACCTCCTGCTCATCACTGACCTTCCTACTACATTTACAATTTTTCCCTCTTCTGCAGTGTCACAGAATTGCAATCATACAACATGTAGCCTTTCATATTGATTTGTTTCACTGAGTAATATATAACTAAGATTCCTTTGTGTCAGTAGCTCATTTTAAAAATAAGTAAGTATATTCTACTGTATGGATTACCGCAGTTTGTCCATCCACTTACTAATGAGTCTCTTTCCTCGCAAGTTTGGACAGTTACAAATAAAGCTGCTGTAATCATTGCAATGTAGATATTTATTTGGACACAATTTTTTCAATGAAAGGTAAATATCTAGGAGTGTGATTGCTGGATGGTATAAGGTGATGTTTGGCTGTATAGAACTGTTAAAGTATCCTTCAAAGGGCCTGAAACAATAATGGGAGAACTCCTATTGGGAGACAATTTTGTCAGCATTTGGTGTTGTCAGGTTTTGGTATATAAGCCATTCTGGTAGGTTTTTCTGGTGACGTTTCACTGTTGTTTTCATTTATAATCTTGTAATCATGTATGATGTTGAGCAAATTGTAAATAACTTGTGAGGTGTCTGGGTGTCAGACTCTGCTCATTTTAATTAAGCTTTTAAAATTTTTCTTATTATTGAACTTTAAGATTTATTTTGTGCATTTTGGATGTATAACCTTAATTATACAAATGTTTGGCAAATGCTTTCCCAGAGTGTGTGGCTTACATTTTACTTTTGTTTTGAAGCTATTTAAATAGAAAGTATTGATTAATGATTGTCAGATGTTGTCCTATTTTGCTGTATTTTATAGAGATATATGTCTTTGTAACTTTCTCATCACTGAGATACAATACCCAGCATCCACAGTTTAAAGAAGGAGAAGTTTATTCTGGCTCAGTGTGTAGAAGTTTCAGTCTGTAGTGGGCTGGCTCCAGGGCAGGATAGCATGGCAGAGGGGCGTGGCAGGGAAGAAACAGCTATGATACCATTGCTGGACGCAGACAGCGGTCAAGGGAGGAGAAAGGGAGAGAGACCCTTCAAAGCCCATCTGGGTGACCCGAGGGACCCACCTACTCTGACCAGGCTTCACCTCCCCATATCACATCTAGCTAATCCTCCAATGAGTATTCACCCCGCATGACACAATTACCACCCTAAAGCCCCACCTGTGAGTGCATAAGGCCTGGGGTTTGGACATCTACGTATAAACCATAAAAACACATGTCACTGTAAATTTTGTAGTACTATTTTGGTGTTAGATATTTTTAGAGTCATCATGAAAAGATTCTTTTCATGTTCTTGTAAAGGAACTAATTTAGCTTCTGGTGTAACGGAAGAAAATGTTAGCTCAAAGTTATGCAACAGAAGTAGTTTTTTGTATTTACTGCCTGTCTTCGTCACTCATCACTGGAAGAAAATACCCAACAATTACAGCTAAAGGAGAGAAGTTTATCTTGGCTCACATTTCAGTCCGTAGTTGGTGGGCTCCAAGGCAGGGTGGCATACCAGAGGGCCATGGCAGAGAACAGGTGCTCATGGCATGGTGGGCAGGAATCAGAGAGACAGCGTGAAGGAAGGACATATCCTTTTGAGTTATGCTCCCAATGACCCACCTCTTCTGATCAGATATTACTTACTAATAGCAAGTCAACAGTAGTGCCCCCATAATCCAATAACCTTCCAAAGCCCAGCTTTGCTGAGACATCTAGATGTAAACCAAAACACTTCACCCTTGGCCCTTAAAATCTACATCCCTTTAGCAAAATGCTTTTTGTTAATCTCTAAGAATGGCCAGTGTTCTAATAATTCCAGCACTACTGAAAAATCCAGTCCAGAGTCTTCTCTGAGAAATAAGGCAGGCTTTTAACTGTTGATATAAGAGAAATATAGAAATCCCAATCTGCTACATGTCTGATGTGTCAAGCTTATCTCCTGAAACTGAAGAATGAATTTCAAAGGACACAGGATGTTGAGTAGGAAAAGTTTATTGGGGAGTAGGAGTAGCTCCTGAGAGACAGCAGAGGTCCTGAGTAGCTTGCCACCGAGGCCCTTTTTCAGGAGTAAATTCTGTTGCTAAATTACAATGCGGGCACAATGTGGGCCAAGCTATAATCAACCAGTAAGATTATAAGTATAGCGATTTAACTAATATTGATCCAACAGGGAAGTGGGCCACATAGCAAGAGTATATAGCTGACCTCATTAACCTGATCTATGACTTTTAAAACAGGAGCATTTTGGGAGAGGGGGGTGGGTCCAGGTATTCAGGCCACCCATGTGGGTGTCTGATGCATGTCTGGACTTAGTGGACTCGGTGGTACCAATTGTTATGGCCTGAATCTGCCTGCCCTCTGAAAGTCTAATGCAGTCATAAGTGCTGCTTTTTGGAGATGGCTATTGGTGGGGTTTGTGATGCAGGGATCAAGGATGTGATGCTGGAATTGATTCACAGTGAGATGCTAGGATTTAGAGTGTGAGTGCTACCCACCCTAAAAGCAGGTAGCCTGGGTAAGATATAAGGAACAGAAAGAACTCTGGCCAGGGCGTGTTGCTTGTACCTCATTTGCTTGCTGTCTTCTGCCTGCCCTTCTTTGCCATGGACTGTTTCTCTGCTATGATACCCCTCTTCCATGCCACCCTGCCTTGTAGCTAGTCAACTATGAACTGAGACCTCTACAAAATGAAATATTTATTGAAGTAAAGACAGCCCTTGCCTAAGAGAGACAGGAGGGACCCAGAAAGTGGGTTGCCCATGAGCTCACTTCTCACAGGAAGTTTTGTACAGCAAAATCACAAGGTGGGTGCAAAATCATGAGCTGGGTCTAAGGAGGGACAAGACTGTGGACAACTAATAAGATTACAAGTACTGTACAGTTCCTTAGATAATATTGATCCAGTCACACAGCAAGTATACATGGAAAGAACAAGGACTCTTCCTGGAAGGGATGGGTCAGGGAGGTCTTTGGCCCCCATCCGGGTGACTGACGCCTATTTAGAATATCGATCATTATTGTTTATCCCTTGGGGAAGTATGTAGATGTAGTCATTCCAACTTTGTCTTGAGGCCTGGCCTTCAATAAATGTGCCTCCACCCATAGTTGTAATGTGTTCTTATCTTCTGCACAGAGCTCTTCAAGAGCCTAGCCCTGTCTGACTGCCTACAATATTTCTACCTAACTCAGCTGTGTATAATAAAATGACAACTGCCAAAGCAATGCTCACTATAGTCAGTAGAAAAACAAATGCACTGCCCGAGTGATGCTCAGGGTAAACTGTTAAATGGTTAATTTCTACCGAACTTAGCTCCTTATAATACTGTGAGCACCTGCGAAAAGTCAAAAATAAAGTTAAATCCTGGCAACATACAATGGCACAGGGTAAACATTCCCAATTCTAAAAGTGAACAATGGGGGATAGCAGCCAATGGGATCCAAGCAGGACCAAACCCCAGCAGGTCAAGCATTAATTCCTACAGTTCCAAGTCCTGTACCCAGGGAACATTGTGGCAAGATAGAAACTCCAAAGGGCTTGAGCAGCCCCACCCCTGTAATAGCTGTAGCCCTCATGGTTCCTCTCCTGGGCTGGCTTTGTGCACTCCCACATTCCTGGCTTCTCCAACTTCTTGGGGTTTCCACTGCACTTTCTTCCTCACTCACACAGCCTCACACACTGCCCTCTCAAGGGTATATTGCCAGGCCTCCCAGGCCTTCTTCTGAAATCTGAGTGGAAGTGTCCTCAACCCCACAGCTCTTGCATTCTGTATGCCTGTGAAACCACCACCAAGTGGATGATGTGGAGGTCTTCCACCAGGTTGAGCAATAGCCAGGCGTGCTTGAATCATGGCCTCTGAATCCCTAAATTGCTGAGCACCATGAAATGCACACTTGTGAACCAATTATCTAGGTGGCACTTCTCAAGCATGGAGCCCTGGAGCTCTCTTTTCAAATGATAGCCTTATAGCCTTATACCCTTGAACCTTTGATGGTGGGGTCTTGGTGATTCCCAGCATGCCCTGGAGGAATCATTTCTGTTGTCTCACTGTAGGGTAGTTGCTTCATTTTAATGCTAATCTTTTCAGCAACCAAGTTATCATCTACTTCAACTTTACAGGTCCTGAATTTGGAAAATTTTAAGGACAGGATTAGAAACTGGAGGTAATGAAGATGATAAAAGAATGTAGAAAGTAAGCTAAAGAATGTACAATTATTTTTTATAAAGTAGGGTATATCAAGTACTATAGACCTCAATGTTTCAGGTTCTCATATATACAGATATGTGTATACACTGTATTTCCCTGAAAATCAAATCTAACCAGATGTCTTAGTTACTTTTCTCTTGTTGCTGAGACAAAATACCTGAGGCCCAGAATGAAGGAAGGAAAGGTTTATTTAGCTTACAGTCTGTGGAGGTTTCAGTCCATACTTGACTGGCTCCGAGGGCAGACGTTCATGGTGGCACAACACAACAAAAACAACAACAGCAAAAGAGAGGAATGGCTGCAAGCAGCCTCTTTCCCTCCCTTACATTGTAAACAGGCTACCCCCACCCATGGGGCGTGTAGCTCTCACATAATCTCCATGCCCTCCTCTTTCACAGGCTCAGAATGAATACAAAGTAAGCACCCTGGCTCACTGCTGAGTCACTTAGTCAAACCTAGACTCACCAAGTTGACACAATGTATCAACCATAACAACACAAAATAAACCCTAGCATGAATTTTCAGGATGCTTGTAATATAAGCCCTACCATAAAATAAGCCCTAGTTAAAAGCATCAGCCAAATGGATTCCTTTAGTAAATCCACTGCAGCACATGACAGTATTTTGAATTCCAAAATGATAACATTAATATATAATTAAATAGAAATAAATATTATCAATATTAATTCTTAAAATAAATGATAATATGTGTTATAATTAAGTATTTGTAAATACCTAATCAGATGCCATTGGAAAAGAAGCAAATGCCTACATAAATAGATGAACTCATGACTTATTGCCAAATGATCAATAAGAGTACAGATGTAACACTGGAATGTATGCATTTGGTAATGAGCAGATGTGGTTGTGTCTAATATGAATCTTCATAATTCAGTGCATCATGTGTTACAGCAGGCAAACTTAATGTACTCATGGGACATAAAGAAATGTTTTCTAAATTTTGGTGCCTGCAATTTTTTTGGTTGTGTTTGTCTGGACCATCACTTTTTGTGTCATAATTTTTGTTGCCACTGCTATCTCTTAAGTCTTCAGTGGACACTTGATTTAATGGAAACTTTTTGAAGCCCAGCCTGCAAGAGATGTGACCTGGGTGAAGAATTCATGGGACGAAATCACTGACAGCTGTGTTGCCAGTGCACAGTGAACTACAAGCAGGCTGCACAGACAAGAAATGCTCGTAATGAGAGCTCTACTGCTGGACAGGAGAGATTGGGGCCAATGGTTCTACAGGAAATCAAGTCACAAGAAATTCAGACTGGAATTTGGATTTTGTAGGGATAATACAGTGTTCTAGTAGATTACATGACTATATTTGTTTTTTTGAATATTATTTTAAAGAGAGTAGTACATGAGAAACAAACAAACAAAAAAAATAGAACAGTAGCAGCATACCAGTATCATAAACATAAACAAATCAAAGCAAGAACATTCAAAGTGATACAGGGTCTCAAGACCAAATAATACAAATCAACAGTGGTTGTTACATTGCATATTGCTATCTTCAACTACATTGCTCAGATTACCAGATGTAAGAATGAAAGATTGCTCAAACCATTAAAGAGAATAAGAAAATAATTCTTTGATAAAACATTAGAGATAATACAGAGTTTCACTAGACAAGATGGTAGGAGTTCACCTTTGTAATTCCATTGTATATTGTTACCTTCAAATCAGTTGCGCAGACCATGAGACACAAGCATGCAAAGTCAATCAGAACATAAAAAATTGTAAGCATTGACTGTTCATTTCAACACACCATCAGACATCAGCAATACAGTCATCGCAGCTATTCATATATATATTTGTTTTGCCTTCCTTCTCTCTTTTTTTCTCCTTTCCCTCATCCCAGTTGTTCCTTCCTTTGAGCAATTTCTTTCCCTTTTCTATCATCTATTGTATGTTTTGAGTTTTACCTAGTCTTTCAGGCTCCTACACCAAGGAGACAATATAATGTTTACACATGTGAGTCCAATTTATTTCACTTATGAGTATGGGCTCTAGTTGCATCCATATACCTACAAAAGCCTTGAGTTTATCTTTCTTAATAGCTGAGTAATACTCCATTGTATAAAAATACCACAACTTTTTTATTCATTCCTCAGTGGATGGGCATCTGGGTTGTTTCCAAGATTTAGCTATAACAAATTGTGCTGCTATAAACATGGGTGCACATATATCACTGTGGTATGATGACATGACTTTATTTGAATAACTGTAGATTTTTGTACATGAATAAATTTAGATTTATGTATATGAATAAATGTAGATTGTTGTACAGGAAAAAATAAGACATCCACTGAAAATAAACCCCATTGCATTTTTTGGAAAAATATAAATGTAAGATCCAGTCTCATTTTGGGGGAAATATGGTAGAAAGGAGGGAGGGACTGACCAATGAGAGATAGTAGGCAGAGTTCTATGGGGTGGGGACAAGTCCAGGAGTGGTAAGACCTGAGTTGCAAAGTTCCAGCTCTGTCATTCTGTGGCCTTACTGAAATCATCAAACATTTCTAGGATTTCCACTCAGTTTCCAAATCTGTTAAAGAAGAGGTTTCATCAGGATGACTTCCAAAGAATCAAGATTTCCAAGAATCAAGATTTCTATTTTGAAATCCCAAACTAAAAAGGTACAAGTTTCAAAATACTTACATTAGATTGGAATAAGTGTACATGAGTCATGTAATCATTCACCATCTTTTAATGCCTGTGTATTTTGTCTATGTACAGTAGAAGTGGGGAGACAATGATCTCTAGTATAAAACTGTGATACTTATCAGTGTTCACAGGTAACTACAAAGTACATACATCTCAAAAAAGAAGAAAGGGACAAGGAGCAGTGGAGGGACCAAGGGGAGTAGAAGAGGTAAGGAAGAGAAAGATTATTTTTAACTGGGAGCAGGGAAGGGAATGGAGAAGACTGCTGAAGAACCTACTAAAAAGCTCTGTAAGACTTCCACTGTAGGCCCCCATACAGACTAAGATGGAAAGCAGTTCATCATCACTGAGAATAGTAGTTGCTTAGTCCATTTGTTGGATGTGACTATTTAACCCAGGGTAAACTTTGGCCTACTGACCAAGCTAGCAGTACAACAGTTAAGAAAAATATAAGAGCCTAACTCTGACTTATTAACTGTATAACCTAGGACAGAGTTCTGAACTTCCCAGAAATATAGTTCCTGCATCTATAAATTGAAAATATTAGCACCTCCACCATAAGGTTGCTGTTGGCTAATTTTGAACTTTACCTTGATTTGATTGAGAGAATACAGCACTGATGATTGAATGGTGAGGACACTACACTCATCAACGGGCTAGCCCAATTAATAAGGGCACAGGTAAATGGGACATTAGGGAGTGGGGCCCAGTTGAAGGAACTGGGCCACAGGCTGTGATTGGCAACTATATCTGATCCTTGGCCCCTTCTTAGGCTCTTCCCAGGCTCTGTGGTTCTGAATGCCATGAGGTGAGCAGGTTTCCTTTACCACACTTTTCCACCATGATTTCCTACCTTGGATCAGTTGGTCATGGACTGAAACCTCTTAAACCAGGAGCCAAAATAAACCCTTTCCCCTTTAAATTATGTCTGCTAGTTATTTTATCTCCATGATGGAAAAGCTGAGCAATACACTCATATAAAAGAACATCCATTTAAATTCTTGCTTGTCTGGACATTGTACTAAATCCTCAAAAAGTTAAATATTATTTTTCTCTTAAACAGCATATTTTATTAGAGTAATCCTAGCCTCAAGATATTATGGTAGGATTCTGAATTAGATTATAAGTTTTGCTTTAACTATTTGCTTAACTTTGTGGAGAGTTTAGGGTCTTCTAGATGTAAGAGAATGGTATCAGTACAAATGGAGATGGCTTTACTCTTTCCTTCCCAATTTTGATGCCTTTTATGTCTTCCTTGTCTATTACTAGAACTTCCAATGATATGTTTTTCTCATTTAAAAAAATGCTGGATTTTGTCACATTTCTCCTGTGTTACTTGAAGTAATCATGTTTCTTCCTTCCATTCCATTAAGGTAGTGTGTTGCAGTGATTTTTGTATGCTCGCCCTTGCAGTTCTGGGATAAATCCTATTTGGTTGTTGTGCAAAAATCTTTTAATAAAGTGCTGAGTGCAGCTTGCTCATGTTTTGGCATGTATACACATAAGGTGTATCAGTCTGTAGTTTTTCCCTTCTAGGGTATATCTGCATTCTGTGTAAATTTAATTATGGCATCAGCAAATGAGTTAGAAAATAGTCTTTCTTCAATTTTTTGAAGAATTTGAGAAGGGTTGGTGCAAATTGCTTTTTAAATATTTGGTTAATTTCATCATTGAAGCCATCTAGTCCTGGACATTTGGGTTGGTGTTGACACTATTATTAATTCAATGTTCTTACTCATTATAGGTCTATTCTGATTTTCTATTTTTTTTAATGTCACTTGTGGTAGGTAGGCTGTATTTCTATGTATTTGTCCACTTTCTCTATGTTTTTCCATATTTGTCATACAGATATTTATGCCATCCCCGTAAAATCCTTTTTATTTCTGTAAAGCTACTGCATGATTCCCTTTGTAAATTTCTGATTTATCATTTGAGTCTTTGCTCTTTTAGTTAGTTTAGCTAAGGAGTTATCAGTTGTGCTCATCTTTCCTTAAACTTCTGGTTTTATGTTCTCTTTTGTTATTCTATTTCAGTCACAAATGCTATAATCTTTATTTTTTTCCTTCTGCTAGCTTTTATATTGCTCTTCTTTTCCTGATTTCCTAAGGTGTTTAGTTATTAAGATGTTTCCTTTTATTAAATTGGCATTGAAGGTATAAGTTTCCTTCAGAGCACTAGTTTTACTCTGTAACACTAAGTTTTGATAGGCTGTTTTCATTTTCATTCATCTTTAAGTCTTTTCTAATATTTTTTGTAAATTATTTTACCTCTAGGTCAAGTGTTTGTATGTAATTTCCATACTTCTGAGTTTTTTTTTTTAGTTTTCTATCATTTTTATTCTATAGTGGCCATAAAAGATACTTTGTATTACTCTAATTTTCAAGTGCTGTTTAATATTTGATTTTCACCCTAATTTGTACTCTATTTTGCAGTGTTCCATCTGTACGTAAAGTATGTATCCTACTGTTGTTGAGTGAAGTGTTCTGCATATTTCTGTTAGGTTTGCTTGATTTACTGTGTTCAAACTCTCCATCCTATTGATGTCCTGTCTGGCTGTTGTATTATTGGGGATTGAGATCTGCAGTAATTAGAACAAATTGTCTGTTACTTCCTTAAATTCTATCAATTTTTGCTTAATTATTTTAGGGCTTTGCTGTTAGGTGCATATAGGCTTAGCATTATGATGCTTTCTTGGTAAACTGAATCTTTTATCACTATAAAATATGTTGTCTCTTGTAACCTCTTTGACTTTTCTTCTGGCCATGTAGCCACACTCCAAATATCTTTATTTACATGGAGCAGTTTTTTCCATCCTTGTCTTTTAATGTGGTGTCTTTCTACAGTTGAGTTTTGTAAGTATCATACAGCTATACTGTTTTCATTCTATCAATCTCTGCCTTTTAATTGGAGATTTTAATTCATTTATATTTAAATTACAATAGGCTTATGCTATTTAACTTTGTTTTCTATATCTTTTTTACTCAGTCCTTGAACTACTGTCATGTTTTTTTTTTTTTTTTTTTTTTGGTAGCAGATGTTTTTTTTAAAAAATAGTGTACTCTTTTGTTTCTTTGTCCTGTACATTTTAAAATTTATTTTTAGTGTTGACATCATGGGTTCCAACTAACAGTCTTCAGCACACAACCATGACTGAACAATACCAATGTAAGTACATAATATACAGCCCACTCTTAAACTTGCTTTTTAAAGTATATAGGGAAGAGGAATCAACAAAAGTATAGTAATATTCACTTTTATATGTACATAATTTTTACAGGTATTACTGTCTATTGTCCTTTCTTAGCAGTGAAGTACTCCTTTAATATTGAAGGAATTTCTACTAGTAACAAAGTCCTTTAGCTTTTATTTGTCTGGGAATGTCTAATTTTTTTTTTTTTCTTCAGTGGTCATTTGAGTGCCATAAACCTTTGACTATTTTCGAGTTCTGACAATGTTGGTTTGGGCAGCTTCTGGGTTTTTGTTTTTGTATTGTATTTCTATAAAGGGACAGAAATTTGGAGCTGCCCATTCACTATTTTGCTATTACTTCCTCACTGGCTTAATGCAGTACAAGTCATAAACTGTAGCTATTTTCTCCTTAGCAAAATAGCATTTAATCAATGTGACTCCAAAACAGTCACAGAACTGTTGTGACAATGAGATATTGAGATGGTTGTGAATTTTACAAAACACGATGCATACAAACCTTACTTTAGGAACTGTTTTGTTAGCCACATCAACTTGTCTCATGAGTCACACCACTTACAATGTTTTTATGATATTAAAGATTTTTTAAAATAGTGGGCAAAGAAGTTTTCTTTTTGGTCATTTTAAGACTGGGTCTCGGGCTGGGGATATAGCTCAGCGGCACAAGTGACTGCCTGGCAAGCAAAAGGTTCTGAGTTTGATTCCTGGTTCTTGAATAAATAAATAAACAATTCTGTTTTTTTAAAAAAAAGACTGGGTCTCACTATGCAGTTCAGGCTGGTCTTGAACTCACAATGATGATCCTCCTGCCTCAGCCTCCCAAGGGCTGGGATTATAGGTGTGCACCAGGACCCAGCAAAAAAGCTTAATTTTACATACATATTTTTCTCAGTTTTCATTTCTATCTCAAAAATACACCTTATCATTTATCAACAGTCCTTTAACATCAGTAAGAAAAAAACTCATGTTATTCAACATTTTATTGAACTTTTCACATTACACAAATTACTGCCCCAAACATTTAAAATCCCAATGAGACAAAAACAACTTAAAAAAATACGTCAAATAAAACATCTCCTCTAGCTCAGATAAAATCAAACAAGATTCATTGTCAAACCCTAACTTTTTGTTACTCTGCTATACAATTTGGTACCATAAGTAATGATACTCAATGACTCAAAAAATAAGACATTGCACATTCAGAGAGAGGGAGGAACAGAGAGGAAGAAGACAGAGGGAGGGAACATTAAATATTACACAAATCTTAGTGCAGTATGAAGTTACTGAAGGATTTTTTTTTTGCTTATATACTTTTTCAAAATAATTCAAAACCTGAATCTTCTCAAGAGCTGGCAGAATAATCTTTTCTGTGCTATAAGATCTATAAGCAAACTGAGAACAAATAGCTCCATAATCTCAGTTCACAAAAGATCAAAATAGATATATGAATACATGGATAGGAATATTGAAACACTTGTGCCCAACGAATAAAGTGAATGCTTTGTGCAGTTATAACAAAGCCAGTGCTGGAGAGAGGTGTAATGAGGCATAGCTGCATATGTGAGCAGGATCTCCTACCTTTCCAGTTTTGTGTCCAAGCAGTATCCAAATTATCAAATACTCCAATCCACAACCCATTCTAAATTAGCGCATTTTAAATGTATTACCTAGTGCTGGGTGTTTGGAAGGTTAAATAAATAACTGTATTAACCTAGGTTTAAGTGTTCATAAAATAGAGGAGGGTACCCTTGGAAGTATGTACGCAATTTAATAACTTGATTCATAAATTCAAGCAGGTTAATCTTTATCCATTTTAATTCAATCACTTTCAGGGAATTTTACTGCAAGTTAGAAACCCTATAAGACAAGCACATCATAAGCACCATGGGCAAAATTTACAATAAGAGGACCACTGGGTCTATAGAACCACTGAATAGAATCATAGCAATGTTGTTAATGATACTGAAGTTAACACCTTAAGAAATGTATCCTTTGGGTATTAGATTTTGGCACTGAAATTAAAGAGATATAGCAATTTTAAAGAGCAAAAGAGTATCTGATAGTTATTCTATTCTTTTTAAATTCACTGAAAAATATTTAAGTGCTAAATTTAAGTGCTTTATTTTCAAAGATTATATTTCAATCGGTTTGGAAAAGCAGTACAAATATTAATATTTTACTACACGCTTCAATTTTAGCTTTCATGTTAATTTGTATTCCCTCTAAAGAGACAGAAAACAAGACCAACCTTACTTGCGTGTGCTTCAGTCTCTCATATGATCCTATGACTAAACAAATTTATGTAACTTTACATTCATGCTTTCAACAAACCTTGAAAAATCTAATATTTAGATCAATGAAAGAGTTCATATATTTTTCATTTGCAAATACTTGATTCCATTCAGATTCTGTTCTAGAAATTTTCTGAAACTTATAATTTTCTTGTTTATTTCTTTTGGAAACCTGATTATTAAAAAAATGGGAGAGGGTAGAATGATGAATATATTATAACCATGTAAGAATTATCTGGCAGTTCAAAAACATGAAAAAACCTCATAGGTAGGACAAAATAAACCATAAACTGAAGTATTACCCTGAACATGTAATGTGATCAATCTCAATGTGTTTATTTTCCCTCTTAGCAGAATTTAAATTTAAAAATGGAAAACAGTGTATTACAGTAAACACACACACCATAGTAAACACAGTTGCTATTTTTATGATGTTTCCACAATATTTTTCATATCATTTCTTTGTTCCAACACTATTGATCACAAAAATACCCATCTCAGTGACATTCAACAAGTGACATAAAGCTCAGTTTGTCTGCGTTCTGTGCTGGAAAACATCCATGCAAAGTTGCTGCACTTCTGAGTGCTAAATGGTTCATGATAAAACTGCGAACATCCTCATGAAGAATGAAACTTGAACATGTTTAATGATGGGTAAGTCAAATGCGTATCACTTTACTATACAGAGCATGACTCACGAATTAAGTTTAGGGACAATTTTCTTTTTTTATTAAACTGATTAACCATTCTTTTTTGCTTATTTGTTAAAATATTCCCCCACGCTCTACCTTACCTACACAAAATACATGAACTATTTTTTCTTCAGTATTCACCACAATGTATTTAAATAAAAAATGATAAGAATTTGCTTTTCTCTTCAAGTATTTCTAGTTTGGAGAATGACACTTTAAGCAAAAACAGAGGGGAAAATGAAGATGTTACTTAACGATGACTGTATGCCAGGCAAAAGATACAAATCCCCAGCTGAATTTTGTCTCTTCTAAGGTAAATCACTCAGAAGTGAAAGGCAAATGAGGCTTCTTTAAGTACACAATTTATAAGTGTGGAAACAGCAATAACTGCATGATTATTTTACATTCTTTCCTAAGTGTGGTTCTAAAAATAGACTAACAACTCACATAACTAATGAAGCAAATTGAACTTTATAGATACATAATAAATTTTAAGTGGCTAGCACTTTAGTACTGGGTTTGGATGTGGACAAGTGTGTGATAACTGATTGAATCTTTTGGGTGCCTTGGCTTTTTGATGTTTTACTCTGGTGTTCAAGCAGAAAGTGCATGATTTCATTTTATGCAACATGCTTATCTATCAGTAGAGAATCTGTAGGACAAAAGAATTTCCAAGTTATATGTGTGTACATAAATGGCTTTATATCATACACATATACAACCACTAAAATAGAGACAATGCATTATAAAACCCCTCGATGTCTGCTTACAGATGGCCAAATCTAATACTTAGTCTTTTTCAATGGTGATATAATTTATTTGTTTAAAGGTAAAATCTCACTGATACAGTGATATTCTACTGCATTAAGGATAATATGCAAAGATCAATCTGGAGGATGAAATAACTAACAAATATTAAGATAAGATGGAACAGATTCAACTCAGTGAAACTTCATTTTGTATTTGATGACACACCTTTGCTTCCACCTAGTATCATTTTTACTTCAGAACGAGTGCTACACTAGCTAAAATTTTATTCTTACACAAGTGTTGGTTCTACTGAGCTTTTAAACTTGAAAAAAAAATTGTTTTAAAAGAAGAGTCAATTCAATCAGCACAGACCTTTTCTACCAGTTTCACTTTCTAGTCCATTTTTCCCCAGTATTTCCTTTTCATCCTTTATAACTTCATAGCAAATTATCCAGATTACATCTTCTGGACTCACCAGTGATAGAACCTAAATTTCAAATGCTATTTTGAAGAAGTGTAGAGTAAATAATTTTGGTAATCTGTAAGACAGCTGCATGCAGTGTGTACTGTATTATAACAGCACCGAACCCTTTATAAAAGCCAAGGACTCCCTCCTCCTGCTTTATGGTGTTGATACAGTCTCTCATTCCCTCATACTGTGTATTAATTGGAAGCACTTCATAGCCAAGGTCTGTATTGTCAATGATTGTGCGTGTTCCTTGAATGTGAAGGCGGTGCAAAACTGTTTCCAGTGGGAAGAGTATAACATCAGAGCAAAGACTGGCAGCAAAGTTAGCAATAAGTTCTGGAAAATAAGCATCCAACATACTCTGCACAGGGCTACTGCTCTCAGCTGGGTGGCTATTATACGTCTTTCTCTTTAGAATTAGTAGGACAAACTTCTGAATGATTGAGCTGATGATGTAGTGAAGGACTCCATGCAGCACCGTGGGGAAGATTAAGGAAAGAAGCGGAAGGAGCCGCTTGCTGTGAGGCACTCCCAGGCCTATCACTCTTCCGATTCCTTCTCTGACACATTCCAAAATGCCAGTATTGTCTCGAATTATCTCACTCTGAAATAGAAATGATAAAATAAAATTTAACGGCTGCTTATTCTGGCACAAAAAAAGGACTCTGTCTTTTAATTTACTGGTTAAAGAAGAAAAACATCAATGATTTGCAGACTTCAACTATTACCTAGGTGTTCAATTGTTTTTTTTTTTTTTAAATGAAGTCAGGTGGTAGTGAAGCTTGGAGGAAGTCTAGCGGGGGCAGGTTGGTCAGGGAGGAGATATGGAGCTGCACACCTCTGCTTCCTAATCTCGAGAAGCACCTCAGCACTCAGAAGCAACAACTACTTGCCTCAAGAGCAATACAAGGCTGTAAAGTCTTTAAACGTGGGTTTAAATCCTGCTCCATTATTTACTGGATGAATAATCACTGCCAAGTTGTTTAACTTCCCACTGCAAGGGCACCACTGTATAAAAATGATAATTAGTCCCACCTACATACTTTTGCATAGAGCTGTATTAAATGAAAAACAGGCCTGGCACCCAGTTGTACTCAATAAATGTTGCTCTCATTATCATCTCAAAAATCTGCCCTTTGATAATTTTGGGAACAGAAATAAAGTTTGTGGTGTACCTAAATCCACTGGTACACAACTGTCATCCAAGTTACTTGGGAGGTTTACACAGGCAGAATACAAGTTTGAGCCCAGCCTGGGCAACTCAGTGAGACCTAGTCTGAAAATTAAAAACAAAACAAAACAAAAAACAACAACCTGGGGGTACAGCTCAGTGATGGAACGTGGCAATGATGGGCAAGGTTCGCTAGTTCAGTCCTCAGTACCAAAACCAACCAATCAGTCAAGTAAATTTGTAGCATAAAAGTACAGTGACAACTTGGTTCACGAACTTAATTCTTTCCACAATTCTGGTCATAAACCTAATTGGATGAGAACCAAATCAAATTCAATGGTTAGATTCAATGATGACCTTATGAGGAAATTTGATTTGCGTGTCAACCAATTTGGTCTCTGAATTGTGGGAAGAATTAAGTTTGTAAACTGAGGTACCACTGTAATTCAGTTCTGTTTTTAACACGACAAGCAACAGGAATTACTGGTGCACCGCACTTGATATATGAAAGAGAGAAGCCAAAAATGTCCAAGTCTGTTGGCCACAGGTCCTGAAGAAATCGCACTGCTGATGAAGCGATTTGGGAAAGTAGACCAAGAATGCAGAAATGCTGATTCCCAGTACCACCCCCGCAAAAGGCAGAAATGTTAAGTATCAATATGGATTATAAGAAAAAGGCTCAAGCAGACCATATTATGAACATGGAAGTCCTCAATAAACAGATATTTTAAACCAGGAGACTAAAATGAATTCAGCAAGTTTACTAATTGCTAGGGTTTAGATCTAAAACGACCTCTAAAAATTTCATGTGTTTAGAGGCGAGGCTTTTGAAAGGTGCTTAGATCATGGGGATGCTGGTGATTAGAACATCAGTGGATTAATTAACTGCAAGGAGGTGGGGCCTGGTCACAGAGGGCACGACCTGGAAGATATAGTTTTTCTGTGGTTCCTACCTTGTATCTGTTTCCTGGCTGCCATGGGTTAAGCGGTTTTCCTCCGCTGTTCCACCGTACCATTTCTGCCTTGGAGCCAGCTAACAATGGACTGAACCCTCTGAAACCGTGAGCCAAAACAAACCTCTCCTCCATGAAGTTGCCTCCTGTCACAGTAATGGAAAACATCTAATATACTAATTCACTTCCCTATCTCTGACCTTGCTTTCCTTCCTACTTCAATGTATGTTTAAGACAGTAACCAAAGCGATCCTAATAAACACATAAGTCAGATCATATTAGCTTTCTGATCAAACCTACCATCTCTCTAAAAAGCCAAATTATTACAATAAACTAAAATGTCTTATACAATTTGGCTTCTCTTACTATCCAAGCACAACTTCCATTCTCCCCTACCTTGCCTAATTAGCACCAATCATATCTGAGTCCTTTCTACTCTTTAAAATACATATAATACCATCCCACTAGAAGGACCTTGTATTGCCTCCCTTCTGCTTAGGATCTTGAGTTATCTATCTTTACTCAAATGTTATCTTTCTTCCTAGTGAGGCCTTTCTTAGAATCATCTTAAAAAAATATTAACCATTCTCCCTACTGTATTTGTTTCCCTTGCTTTGTTTTTGCTTTCTTTAGCACTCATCACCATCAAATACTCCTTATAGGAATCTTGTTTATGCTGTCTCTCCCACAAGTGTATGAGATCTGTGGGACAGAACATTTATGTCTGTTGTATTTGTTGCTGTATCCTCAGGGCCTGTAAGTACGTGATACAAACCGGTACTTGCGAATGTTTGATGGAGAGAAAGAGTTTAGCAGTTAAAGATGAAATAGTACAGTGAAAGAAGAGAATGTTCAAAGAGATCTGAGCGCCCCCAGATGGGCAAAAAACAAATCACTGAGCTTGAAGTCAGAAGAAAGATATTGCAAGAAGCTAGATATTCAGTACAATGATGGCTTATGGGAGGGGTACAAATTTTGGACATTGTTGTTAGAACTAACAAGTCATGATGGATGATTACTTATGAAGGATGAAAAGAACATAAAATAGCAAGCTCCCTAAAACTAAAATTTTGAATCAGGCTGAAGATAACAAAGTGCCATTAACAGAAAGGGAAAAAAGATTTAAATGGAAACTAATATTCAGGTGAATGAGACTAACTGATTTTGAGATGAATGAAGATTAGTGTTGAAATGATTCACATGAGTAATGAGCTCTCTCAGAATAATCATTATAGGATGAGAAAAACAGGTGGTCAAAGACCAAGCCTTAAGACACACTAAAAGAGATGGTAGAGAAAAAGCCTACTGAAAGGTGATTTGGAGAGAGCAGAAATCTAGGGAGAGAATAAAAGAATTTTAGAATAGCAGACAGAAGGAGTGGGAAGAAAAGCATTAACGAGTAGGATGTGGAGCAGGGAAAACAGTGAGTATTAGGTTAAAAACACTGAAAATCTGCCATATACTGAGCTGGACACTTACACAACTCCACATTTAATTTTCAAAACTCAGTTATTAAAATAATACCATTTTATGAATGAGAAATTAGAATTTTAAAAGGTTGAAAATTTATCTAAAGCAATAGATACAATTTAAATAAAGAAATGAGAATCTGAGTCTGTTCTAAGCCAAAACTTTTTTCCCTAATATGTCACACTGCTTAGTTTTCTTAAATAGGTTTTTGCTATTTTTCATTATTTTAAAATGAGGATATCTTGTGCAAGGGGAAAGAAAGGAATGTTTGGGTCATAAGATGCTATTTGCAGTTAACTGAAATCAGTTCTACAGAAAAAAAAAAAAAGATTAACAGTGGGATCAGAAAAGAAAAGGATTAAGAGAAGGTACTTACATATACTAAAGAAAAAATGCTCGAGGATCTGATGTTGGAAATAAAAAAACAGGTGTATATACAGGTAGACTTTGTGTATTAAGTGAAATTAAAATTGCCTTCATCTTACAGTTTTAAACATAGGCATGAAAAAGTGAAACAGTGTAGGACATTTAATTCCATGTACTTCATGCGCCACCATGTGGTTAAAAATAGTTAAACAAGCAGACAGAATTAAATGTTAGCAGGACATTCCTTAAGCTTTCTAGTAGTTATCACAGCAATGGTAGCAAACGTTTCTTTTAAATCATAGTGTAAAAAAATTCTGTCAGTAAACTACCTATAGGAACCAGATGCAAACTGTCAAGATGACTAGCTTATGCTCAGATAACTAATACACTGCACTATAAGCTGTAACCATCTGAGTTGCACATAGGGCTTTAAAAAGTTTATAGATTCTTTGCATTCACAGCAAGTCACAAGATGGGTTGTGAGATATCTGAATGGAGAATATAGCTGCTTAAAGGGAAGGGAGAAAAACGAGTGTCCTAAATTTGGAATGGAAATATACATATCAACAATGTGTGATATATGTATGATACTTCTGAAATATATATTTTTAAGGAATACTGTCTTAAACTGTTCTGAGAAATAGTCATATATATACAATATATTGAGTATTCCAAAAATATTTAACTAAAAGAAATGACAACATGGAAATAGCTTACCTGTACTGTTTCAATTAGACTTGCTGAATAAAAAGGCATTGCCACAATATAAGTTAGGCTGTAGAAATTAAAACAGATTTATCAGCATACTGAACAAATTGGTCATATGAAATTTTTAAATACCTACTTTAATATGTCAGCATCATTTATATTCCAGCTACTAACCCTACTAACTACTGACCTTCCAAGATCTTCAACTATCAATACTTTGCCCTAACACGTAATTGTAGAAACAAAGATGAAAACAAATCAAGTGTTAATAAAACAGAGGTAGCTTTCACAAAAAAAAATCAGATTTTACCTTAACACAATAAAATATAAGCTCCTTTACAGTTCGCTGTTTGGACATCAACCTGTATATATCTCACACAGCCTACAAATCTGACACCTAAAATTTACGGGGAGGGATCCATTCCACAGCTTGCCTTTTCAGTGACAGTTGAAGAAGTTACTTTTCTGCTATTATCCTATCATCTATCCTCAGATTTCCCATCCAGTCGAGCCAGGTCAGCCTGCAACAGTGGATGAAGTCCCCTTTTGCTGTTAAAAAACAATATTGTACAGCTTTGCAAAGTTGTTTCCTATCATCAAATATTTAGACATAGTAAATTACAACTTTGCAAGCCTGCAAAATATAGTTATTTAAAATCAGATCAAAGTGGGACTTACCTAACCCTTATGGGCCAGGTCCTGGTAAGTAGTAGCTTTCAAGGTGAATGGAACATCACTAAGAAATAATGTGCTAGAATGTCCCATAGAGGGAGCCGGCAAGCTGGGGGATTTCCAATTCACAATCTTCAAAAAAAATTAAAAAATGAAGAGTAAAATTCTAATCTACAAAATGATGACTGCTGTACAAGCACCAAGTACCTTTAGGACTGTATTTCAACGTCACTAAAGTTTTAACTTTGCTCACTGCTATACAAACACATTTACATGTCTGTTTAGTAGTAGAATACAGGTTGAGTATCCCTTATTAGAAATGCTCAGGATCAGAAATAGTTCAGGAAAAAGAAAAAAAGACGTATAATATATTTGAGATTTTTTATTTTTGCTGATTTTGGAATACTTGCATGTACATTCTTGGGATGAAACCCATGTCTAAACACAAAGTCTGTTTATGTGTCATATACACCTGATGCACAGAGACTGAAGGCAAATTCGTATTTTCAGATTGGCTGCACTCTGACTGTGAACTGTGCAGTGGGAGAAGTGTGGAAAATTCATGATAAAAAATTGTAGATTTTGAAGCATTTTGACTTTGGGATGCTCAACCAGTGATAATAATTTTCTCAGAAATTTGGGCTACACAAATTAAAGACATTTTCTAACTTCCTACAAATAAAAGAAAAAAGTTGGCTGATCCCAGCCTTTCATATTAGTAAGAATCATTTTAAGGGTCACATATACGTCAGGATTTTATTCCTAAACTCTGTTAGTTGCCCTTTGATGATTTACTTCCATAAATATTTCCTTACTCTAATTTTCTTCACTGTTTCTATTAATAAATTTTAAAAAAATTCTACAGCTATAAAATTAATGAAAATTTCCAATAAAATAGCATTTTTGATACTTACGCTTTCAGTAGAAGATGTTCACCTATTTGTTTAGGATTCCATTTGTGTGAAATCTCCCTAAAATGTAAAAGTAAATAAAAATTAAACAAAAGCCATGTTATTTAAAACATCTTAAATTAGCATAATTTTCAAAAGGATAACAGTCGATTCTAACGTGCTTTAATTTGCAGAAGAAATGTATTCTAATACTGCACATTGTCTTTTATATAATACACTTCAAACAAGTATGATGGTTCAGAAACAGAAAACCACACAAGGTTCTTTTTATGTGCCAAGAGGAAAAGGTTCAACAGACTAAAAACAAACATGAGAAATTAAAAGAAGATATGTAAAAATCACATTAAAAAACAATAGGACAGAACAGGAAAAGGAAGGAAAAAGGCTTTACAAAGTACCAGGCTCAGGCCAGGGATGAAGCTCGGCAGCACAGGGCCTGCTTGGCAAGCACAAGGCCCTGAGTTTGATGCCCGGTACCAAAACAAAAAGAGAACCAAACAAAAACCAACCAAACAAACAAATCAAGTACCAGGCATAAGAATTTAACATTGAAACAAAATTAAGTAACTAACACAGAATGGCACGTTGTATTTTTTGTATAGTACCTGATTTCCAGAGTATCCTCACTTAATACAATGACACTCACTTTGCCACTGGTATTATATTCCTTTATTTGAGCACTGAGATCCAAGACTGTGCCTTTGCTTTTGCCATTATTTTTATTACCGTGGGGTAGGTGGAAAATAGAAGAGGAAGAAAGGAGGAAAGGAGGGAGCACAGAGAAAAGGAGGAAAGAAGAAAGAAAGGAAGAAAAGGAGATACAAAGAGAGAGAGAAAGGCAAGGTGAAATACAAAAAAAGGAGGGACATGTAGCAAGAGAAAAGTCAAACAAAGAAAATGAAGAATAAATGGAAGGATAAAAAGACAGAAAATAAATGAAAAAGAGAAGCTAGGGAAGAAAAATCCAAGTGTATGTGTGCACGTGTGTGCAGAATAATAGAGAAAGCAAAGTACAAAACAAAGATGAGACTTGCTGCTGAGACTGACTTCCACCTATCTGAATTATGATTACAAAACGAAACATGCGACCTGTCCCGTACATCATCTTGGTACTTCTATTACTCTTATCACGGCCTCAGAAATTGTTGCCACAGCTCGTTCCTTATTACACTGACTTTAAGCATGAAACTGTCATTAACACTATGGGCCAAATGGGTCTGTGACTTGAATCTCTGTAAGGACAGGGCCATCTTCCTTTTAAATATAATGATAATTATTACTGCCAACTTTTAAAATGACTAAGGTTAGGCTGTGTGTGGGTGCACACCTGTAATCCCAGCACTCGGGAGGCTGAGGCAGGAGGACTGCTGCATGTTTGAGGCCAGCCTGGGCTAAAAAAGTGAATTCAAGGTCAACCTGAACTGCACAGTGAAACCCTGTCTCAAAAACAAACAAACAAAAAAAACAATAAATAAAAATGACTAAGGTTAAAAAGAAAAAGGAAATTTAGAATCAAATACTTAAAAAAAAAGAGACCCTGCCTTTTTTCTATTCTCCACTACTTTATATATATATATATTTTCTTTCCGGTACAGGAATCGAACTCACGACCTTACTCTTGCCAGGCAGGCACTGTGCCACTGAGCTAAATCCCCAGTCCTCTACTACTTTATAAAAAGGGTAATTTTATAAAATGGGTACCTTATTGCCAAAGTCTAGAAATTTAATTTCATATATTTAGATGATTCAGGGAAGAAGATAAGTAAAAATGTGACCTTTGTCTTGTATATTTCATTATCAAATGCCAAGGATATAAAAATATTTTGATTTGTGAATTTCAAGCAAACCCTACCCTTGCAAATGAATGTCAAAATTAAGAAAACTGATTAGAATATTTTCCTCACAACAGTCTAATTTTCCATTTGACAGATTACATAAACATCTCTATAGAGAGTCCATACATAAAAGCAGTAAAATCTAAAATAACTGTTTCTAAGCAGACTTCAGTCTTCACACGGTCAAACATCTGTCCTCTTGAACAAAACAACTAATGAAAACATCTTCCCTTGACCCAGCCCAAATCTTTCATATTCCTATTAACTCCCTTCATCCAGTTTCTTCACAGATAATTCTGTAAACTTGGTGCTTCCATGTCCCAACTCCCCATTCACCTCAAACCCACTCTAAATGGGCTTTTACCCCATTATTCTATAGAACAGCTCTTGCCACAGTCCCCAGAACACCTCCATCTTACTGAGTGCAACAGGCATTGTTCTACGCGGACCAAACTGAATTTCAGCAGCCATTGGGCATGCGCTCCTCTGCCCTCCAGGAAACAGTCTTTGAGCTTGTATTCCATCAGTCCATATTGTGCTGGGTCTGAGCCTCTTTTGTGCTCTCACTTTCGGATTCTCTGCAGGGTCATCTTTCCTCACCTGCCACCTACTGCTGAGTTCCTAGCCGCTCAGACACTCTTCCTTTCTTAGTCTATTTGGTGGACTGGGCACTTTCCAGAGCGCAGCTACAAAATCTCTCAATGTGCCCTCAGTTAAACAGTTCCGTAGATACAGGCCTCACACCATTTGCTTACTGACAGTTCTACTTGGATACGAAAAAGGACCTAAAAATGAACTGAGCTAGAGCGAAATCAAGTTTAAAATATTTCTTCTAGTGTTCTCTATTCCAGATCTACTCATTGGAAAGGAACTGGCTGAATTTGAGGTATTCAAGGCCTATTTCATTGTGTTTGAAATGGCTGAGTATTTTGAAATAAATGAATTAAGGGTCATCATTTGGAGAAAAACGTGAGATGTTTATATTGTGCAACCACAAACATGAGATGACTCTGAGCTGAGCTGGAGTCAACTTGGACCTCGTGAGAGATGGGCACATGGACAGTCGTGGTGCCAGGAACTCCGACCTCACGTTAATGACATGAGAAAAGCCATACGCCAATAAAGGAAGGATGCTTTGGGGAGACTGACACACGGTCCAGCTCATTCCAACTGGGGGAAGGCTAGGGAGGGCATGAGAGGAAAGGGGCAGCACATGATGAGATAGCAGAGGACGAGTCCTCAAAAAGGAATCCTCCTGAAAAATTACTGTATAAGGCTGCTGAATTAAATGCCCTTCAGACCAGATGTTTTTCTCCAAGGCAATCATAATCAGTTAAAGAATAAATACTGGTTAATCCACACTGTTACACCTGGCCTACCTAATAGTCACACATACTAGGAGAAACTGATAATTTCTACTAATTGCTTTGAGTTAACACTTTGGTTTTTATTTTGTTTTGTTCTGCCACGACTCCACTTTCCCCCAAAAAGGTCAACCTGCCCGAAGAAGAATACTTTAAAAAAAGGTTAGCTACGACTTCAGATAACAGCTTTACTTGACATTCTGCTGATTACAAAACCTGAAACCCTAGCAGCCTCTTTCATATCATCCTCTCTTTCATCTACTATTCCTCTTTGGTCACCAAGTTCCACCAATTTTATGTAAGTGTTTTTAAAAAGTGTCCATTTACCTCAACTCAAAAGACAGTATCCTGGCCCTTGATACTATTATTTCTCACCTTATTCTTGTTATAACTTGCTAGGATATCTCCTTTTATCTATTTTGGTCTCCCTTTAATCTCATCTACCGCTAAAATGCCTCTTTGAAAACACAAGCCTGGTGCCACTGACCACACTTACAACTCTTCAGCATCCTCAAAGTGACCTAGGAAACCAAGCGTAGTGTCACCCCCGCTTATTCTTCAGCAATGCCTTTTTCTCCGGCCTCCAGCCACACGAGCCCTATCTCCATTACTTGAATTCTCAGTCCCTCCCACTCCGCTGCACGTTCCCACAGACCAGGAAGCACCTTCTATGCACTCTCAGGTCTCAGGTTGAGTGCAATGTTACCAAGAACCCTATTCCTACCACCACGCTCCTCACAGAACCACATTCTTTACCACTGGAGAACAAATTTCAGTTTGTAATTATTTATCCCCAGTGTGATTATTTTACTAAGATAGAGCCTTCTACTAGATTTTGAGTTCAGTAACAGGTACTTTTTATTTCTCCTCCTCATTATAAACCTGATTTCTAGCCTACAACCTGGCACATACTGCTAGTAAACAGGTAGGTAAGTAAGTGAATTAAAGAATGGGATTTATCACCAGAGGTGTCCAGGTAGAACAATACAATGAAGATAACTTTTTGTGTGTTCATCAGTAAAATTTGAAATGAAAATAAAATACATTTCCAAAGCATTGAAAGGCCTGCTTGTGTGCTGAGCAAGAAAGTACCATAATAGAATTTCATAAAATTCTATGCCTTCCATTTCTGCTTTTTTTTTTTTTTTTTGGTACTGGGAATTGAACTCACGATCTCATGTTTGCCAGGTAGGTGCTGTGCTGCTGAGCTATATCCCCCGCTTCATTTGTTTTTTGTTCTCTTTAACCTGAAGTTGCCTCTGCTTTAGAGAGGTAAGATGAGGTAACATGACTTGCCTTACGTCCCTGGGACAGCCAGAACTTGAACCAATAATGTATTCATTTTAAGCTGAATTTTTTCCACTGCCAAACTGAATTTTCTGAATTTTGTTAAAATTATATAGAATTTTGTGTTTGTGACTGTCCAAATGTCCTCAAGAATATTTGATTTCAAGTGTTTACTTTCAAGCTTAGTTATGATATAGAAAACAATAGTAGGAATAAAGTTAGCCAAAAAGAGAAATTCAGTTTTTGGGGATTGGCGATTTAGATCAGTGGTAGTACACAAGGCCATGGATCTGGTCTTCAGCACCAAAAATAAAACCAAAAAAAAAAAAAAAAAAAAAGCAAAGTAAAAAAAATTTAAAGAGAAAAACAATGATATAAAATTTCAAAACAAGATAGTAGGAGACATTCAGTATTGTTATCTTCAAAGTAGTGGCTCAC
>NW_004955418.1:4331322-4421534 GCF_000276665.1 Chinchilla lanigera
AAAATCAAATTTTGAATTGAAAACATGGAACCATTAGCTGGCCAAATATTTCTAACCTTTCTTTGTTTTGCTTCTACTGTTTTATCATATTGTACTGGAGGAACTTGAAGATAGAGGTTCTTCGAAAGCAATCACACTGGGAAAAAAGCTTGGTGTCAGTTTCTTGCCTTCTTTCCCTACAAAGATTAAATCCCAACCTTGAGGACATGTGATGTAGTAATGGCTACACCTTCAGCTACCTCACTTCCTTGACAATCCAAAAAATTTACCCTCGGGACTAACTGTATTAATGAACTACTCAAAGCCCTCAATGCTATTCCTGGACTGATACCAAAAATCACAGCATCATGCCAAATAGTACCTAAGAAATTTATGGTTTCTGATATCTATTAATGTTCCTTTCCTATACTGTTTTCAGATTCCCTTCTTACTCACTGCTGTGACTGTCCGAATGGATTTCATTCTTCTCATGTTTTTCTTCTACAACTTCAACGTTTCTCTTTCTATTCTCAAGTAACATTGGAAAGAGTTGTACAGAACAAGAAGACATTTGGCAAATTTTCCCAGTTTCTCTACCCTCTTCCTCCAAATGTATCTACAACCTCTCACTTCTAGTATCCCATGTATTATACTGTATCTTAGTACTGTTTTGAATTTGCTTTGAAGACATCACTAATTACACCGCCTTCAACTATCTCTCCAGAACACACCCACCCCTATACAAGAGATGGCACAAATCTGCAGTCGCGCAGGGTTCTGTCTTTGGGCCACTTTATGTCATTTAGTGTAAAATGTCTCCTTAGGTGGCTTTTACTCATTCTAACGCTGTAAGTGCCATTCTTCCTCCACAATACTTGAAACTATATCTCCAGCTCAAGTTTCCACAGGGCTCTGATCCACAGTTCCAGCCATCTAGACAGTAACATCCAGACATGATGATCCACAGGAATTTTGCAAGAACCTCAAGTTTCATTTATTGAAAGTTGAATTCATCTTCTCCACTCCAACTTGTTCTTCATGAATTCCCCAACTCGGCTAACATTTTCTAATACAGACATCTCAGTCATTGCTGACAACTCTCTCCCATACTCTCATTCTCAATTACACTTCAAAAATGTCCATTTACCACAACCCTTTCTGTTTTGTTCTATAGCTAAGAACCTCCTCATCCTGGCCTAGCAGCTCTCCACAGCCAGTCGTTTTTTGTTTTTTGTTCTACCACTTAAGTATATCCTTGATCAAAACATTCCTACTTAAAAAAAAAAATGAAAATGCCTTAGATTCCAAACCCCATGGAGAATAAAACATTACAAGGACATAATTATCCTTTAGCATTACAGCTTCTCTTCTTAATATTCCACCCAATACATATGCAGTATTCCAGGACTAAATCACTTCTTCTATTAGTTGAATTGTTCAGCTTCTCTAACACTGGGCACGCTGTCATCCGCTTCTTAGAATGACTTCCTTTTTTGCCAAGTCAACTGTTATTCATAATTCAAGATCTAGCTCAAGTTTCAGTTATTTTTGGAAATCCTTACCAGTAATTCCAGGTACAGTGTCACTTGGCCTCTGCACGGGACTATTGAATTATAGCATGAACAGTACAAAGTACTATCACCGAGCTGGCTACATAAAGAACAGGAATTCTTTAGATACTCATGTTTGTTCCTGAACTGGCAATTGCAGGAGATGGCAAATAGCAGGAGCTGGAAAGCTGTATCTTAGCAGATACTGGGACATGAAGCATTTTCTTTATCACATACTAATTCAACACAATATAATTAATGACATAATTTAATTCTGTCTTACTTATTACAAACAAGTTTCAGATTTGAAGTACTTTTAGATATTTTCCTATATGTTACAAACTAACGCTGAGAAAAATGCCAAGAAGGTACCTCGGCAAAGGTGTGAATTCACTGATGATGCCTTCTGCGCCAAGTGTGACTCCCTGGACAATGAACGTACTTCCCATTCCTTTCCATAGGGCTCTTGGTCCCTAAAATGAACAAAATTTGCGTTATTTCTACAAATGCCTACATTTTAAATGCAAAAAATCTTAACAAAACTCAATGTGGAATATTTACTGATACTTTCTAAATATGCATTTTTCTAATAGAAATCTTGTAGACAAGTATAACTAAATGAATTTCTATCGCTTCTTTACTATTTGTTAGGTGGCCAATATTCAGGCCAGGATGACTGAATCCTCTAATGATTAATTGATTTATTAAATATCTCTAATATTTCTATACTCAAATCCTTAATAATCCTGTCTTTTGGATGACACAGAGGTATATCAGAATTTTTATGTCCACAGCATACCTCCATCACACCTATTCATGCCAGCCCAATTCTTTCCTGACCTGCTGTACTTCCTGTTTCCCTAGACGTCATCTTCACCATCCTACGTATCTGCATAATATTTTTCTCACTCTTCTCATCTAATCAATTCTATAAATTTTGCTCTGTCTTACAGATCCATGTTCTTCTCTTCAGTAGTCCTTCCCTTTCACTATACCATTAGTGACATTCTATTCTTACAATTTATTTATTTATATTAATTAACAACATACAGACACACTCAAATTAAATAAACAATATAGTTATCAGAAGCAAAGTTGCATCACAGTCTCCTGGCAGAAGTTTCTTATTTACAGAAGATGCATATAGAGCTATACCTCAGTGTGTACATATAGGTCTAGAAATGTTATTGTTTTGTTCAGTTTTAATAGATGAAAGTAACTAAAGCAATTAAAAAATAATCAAGTGATCATTTCCTATCAGTATACACAGACCTACCCTTTTAATTTTTAAAAGTACATGGTACTTTGCCAAATAAATATACCACCATTATTTTAATGATACTCTATGGATGAACATTTAATAATTTCCAATTTCATTATGTGCAATGCCACAATGACATCTTTCTGTACAGATTATTGCACATTTATGTACATATTAACGTGTAAAAATTGTAGACATGAAATTAGTATGTTAAATGTGCACACTTTAAATTCTGATGGATATTGCCACACAATCCAAGTTTGTTTGAAATACTTTGCTCACTGCTAAAACACTGCAGTGATATTCTTTTAGCGGTTAAGATTAAGTGTGCAGTTCTTAAAAGGTTCTTTATTATCTGTATCCTGCATACTTCCCCAGTTGCTTTTTCATCCTTCACCCCTGCTCCAAGCTCCCACTATAATGCATTAAGTCCATCATCACACATTGGAACTTCTCTTCTGCCTCTGCACATCTACTTATGAAACCTTTTCTCCACCAATGGCATTATGTAAACTTAACAATAAACATACAACTCAGTGAACCTTTTCCCAAATTTTTCCCCAGATATATCCTGTGCTCAGTCCTAGTTTTGATAAGATACCTCTCTTCTACATTCTGATAGCATTTTATACTTCTAATATTGCATCTTCCTGCACCACAATCTCCTGTTTAAGGTTATGTCTCCATGATTAAATTATAAGCCTCTTAATAACATTATCGTAACTGCTGCCAAGTTCCTGGATCTTTGCATAGCTCTTTATTTCTGTTGAGTTAATTAAATGAAAATTTTGCAAGATTTCAAAAGGTATCATTACTATGAAACAGTAGGTTTACTGTAACAGTTAAGGTATCTGTACTAACCAAATTAAAGGAATTATTCTTATTTTAATGATTACCAAGTCCAAATGACAATTATACATAGTTTTAATAGATCCAAAGACTAAGTCTTACCTGAGTTTTGTTGAAGCTGTACATAATATTGATGACTGTGAATGGAGTGAGATGATAATTCCGAGCATGGTAATTAACCTGCAAAAAAGATATTACATATTTTTTCTGTTGTTTTGTCAAGAAACAATAAAGCCATGACAAATGTTGTACCATAAAGAAGTTAAATTCTAAAGTCAATGTAAGTTATACATGAGCAAAATTACTTCGCAGAGTACTTTGTCTATCAAAATATAATACACATTAACATATAAATACAATATGAAGACCAATGTATAACATACATAGTAATGAAGATAATATAATAAAAAAGTCTTGCTGCTTGATATTTGTTTCCTAAAACATTACCATTATATCTTCCTACTCTGCCTTTAGGCAACCAGTTTTCAAAGTACAGTAGATGTTGCAATCAATGAGTAAATTACAAAATCAGTTAAAAAGGTCAAAACAATATACACTGGATCCTGATGTAATATTATCAGTGCGTAAAATGAGTACATCTGAAATACAATGCTCTGGGGTATATTTACTGACAGTGCTACATAAGTCATCCACTGTTTTTACATACTTTTCAGCGCTATGCATAAAAATTTATAAAGATTTATATTGTTTTAAACTCTAAAAACAAACAAATATGGGATAATTTATTTGGTAAAAAGGTAAATTACATGATACCAGTATTTGTCACATGGTGGGTCACTGATTCTCCACGACTATCAAAAGATTAAAAAGTTCAAAATTATATTTATTCTTACTGATGCCAAGGTACCTCTCTCTGTGTTGATATTTGGACTAATGGTGCAAAAGCAACAGTGAGTAAAACTGTTAGTTCACAAATCAAAGCAATAGCATCAAATTTCATATATTTTTATGTATTATGTCCTTCACCCCACATATTCACAGGGAGGAAAAGTAATCACTTAAGAATATCCTTGATGAAACACAAAAAAATGTGAATTTTATGAAATCTTGACCCTCAGTGCATATCCTCTAACATCCTGTGTGCTTAGGAACGAAGATGCTGTCATGAGGGAAAGTGCTTCTATGATGGGACTGCAAGGTGATGTAGCTAATTCTTCATGGAACACCATTTTTGCTTGAAAAACTCACTGGCAGACTAGTCATTCATATTGTAGACAGACACCTTCTGACAAGTGAACAAAGTTAGCTTGTTGATTTAAAACATGTAAGCTTCTATATTCTGTCAATATGTTTGGATATTCAAGTAACAAATATAATTTTGGGAAATCTGTATCTATTATCAAAAGCATACAATAATTAAAGATTTTTCTGGTGAGATCAGTTGTACTTTCAATGAAGATTTTTATGATATTGTATAATCAAACACTTTAATATCTGTAAGACTTATACAACTTGATGAATCAATACTTGTAACCAATTCATGAGTAAAAATAACCATTTAAGACATTTAAATCAATGGCTTTTTCAAAGTAAGAAAGTATAAAAAATTCATGTGGTTTCACATTACAAATAACCTTTGGTGAGTTTTGGATAATTTCAAAAAATACCCACAGTTACCTGAAAAGGACATATACTCTTGAATTCAATTACATATATGGACAGAGCTGGACTTTTTTGTTTCTTTTAAAACACAACATCCTGCAATAGATTGAATGCAGAAGCAGACAGAGATGCTGGCTAACTCCTATTATTTCACATATTAAACAAAATGTTATTTTCAAAAATAGGCCATTGTTAGCATCTAAAGTGCTTAGTTTGATGGATTAAATTAACATTTATGTTTCCCCTTTTAACTTCTGAAATAACAAATATCAACAAATATTACCCACTATTATGGATTGTGGCTAAATGTGCCCACAAAGCCTCATGAATCAGTTTCTTTTTTTTTTTCCAGAGGTGGCTGAATCTAGAGTGTGTAACTGATTCTGATTTGTAGGCAATCCCGGGGTTTAGGATGGGGGGATCAAGGGTGGGTGATTGCTGGATCAGTCCACTAACTGGATTGGCACCAACTGCCCTAATCCCAGTACACTGGACACAACAGAAGAGACAGAAAGAGGGTTGGGTCTCACTCTCCTGTTGCTTTTACTGTCTTCTGCCACCATGAACAACATGTTGCTCCTGTGCCATGTGCCACCCTTCCTTGGAGCCAGCCGAGTATGGGCTGAAACCTCCACAAACTGCAAGTTAAATAAACCTTTCCCCCTTTAACTTTGGGCGCCAGGTATTTTGTCTCAGTGAAGAGAAAAGTAAGACACCCACATAAACCAAAGGTCATTGGGATTCTCCATAATTTGTAAGACATTAATGGGATCTTCATATCAAAAAGTTGGAGAATGATACATTAGAAATATTGGAACATTTCACATGGACTAATGGTTACATGTTTTCATGTTATTTATCTGTATTCTACACTTGAAATTAGGATCAGGGTTGTCAGAGAAATTTTATTTACCTGACACTGGCGGCGTAGAACAATGCAAGGATGGGCCAATACATTTTCTGTAAAGAGACTATACAAAATAATTTATGTCATATGTGCCTATACACAAATTTTATTTACATATATTTCTACATTACTCTTTAAATAATTCTGATATTATTCTTGCCTGAAGAGTCATGCATTATTTCATGTTCTTGATTTGTAAAAGGGTTTTTAAAAATATCTGGATATTTTTCTAAGGTTCCACCAGTAACAAATATTCAGTATAGAATGAAAACCAGATCTGTAACCTGGTAAATAAGGAAATAATATGTAATATTAATAGCTACAGTACAAAGATGAGAAAAGATCTCTGTATGTTTGACATGGGAATGCTACATCATTTAATTTCCATTTCTTTCCAAAAATGTCCTACCAACATAGTTCCTATCAGCAAGCTATCTACTTTTTAGAAACTGCACTGCAAAAAATTTGATCTTGATATGCTTACCATTTAAATTTCAGGATTTTTAATGGCTATGTTGATTAAATTGTTTACATATATCAAATACTTCTTTTAAAAATATTACCTACAAAGTAATTATAGCTGTGGGTTTAAGCTCTAACAGTGAAATACACATACATGTATATAAAGATAAATATATGAAAAATTATAGCATTAAGTATAAAAAGTGAGGCTAAAAGATTAACTTCCACATTGAAAAGCTCCGATTTTATTTATATTGACATTAAAATCCCCAGGTTTGTGCAAATAAACCTTTTTTCTTAGTTCAAAATGAAAGCCATTCTAGCATGAAATATAAGCCTTGTCCTTATGAAACTGGTAATCACTAAAAAAAAAAAAAAAATCACAATATTTAAGACTCACTCTTCTTAAATAAAATGATCACTAAGAATAAAAAGATAAAAAACTCATCACCAAATGTCACCAAATAGACAAAATCTAGGCTTCATGCTGCTAAATATTTTGGTAGCATTCCTATGTTTAGAGACGGCTCAAGGCACAATTACTCTTTTTTTGGTGGACAGGGAGATATGATTATATCTGATTATATTCTTTTGATAGATCCATGAGAGTTGTTATAATATTCATTATATAATTATTTATGAAACTGAATTACTAGTTTCTGCCATTATTGGAAGTAAAATCAAGTTGTAGATTTTAAGCTAGACTGCAAATATACAATATTTAATCTGCTAGTCCAAAAAACCTTAAATGCTGACCATTATATTAAATAAAAACTCTAAGTAAAAATGTAAACCTTACCTTGCAAGTCCAATACCAAATCCAGCAAATCTATTCAACTGTTCTAAAATAAAAAGAAGAAGATTACTCATAACCATTATTTAGATTTCAGATAAAGACAAACATGATTCTTCTCATATTACTCTGCTGTTCATTTAAACCTCAAAGTCCAATTCTGAGAGGAGCTAGGGGGTTAACTTGAATTAGTGAAGTACTCTGGATGGATGGGGTGGGATGGACTTGTGACCAAGTACAAGCCATGAACCTCTTACAGGTACAACTGCTCTTTAACTCCAACTGATTGATTGTTCAACCATGGGGCTATCAGGGCAGAGTTCATAAATTGTGATTTTTTTTTCAAAAATGGCACTGTTATACTTATTAAAACATCTTCCAACTTTTAAAGTATTGGCAATGGTAACCATCTGAAAAAGTTTTCAGCACTGCGTAGGCTAAGTGAAACAAGTATGCAGACAGAATGCAGAGACTACCAGTAGTGGTGACTGAACCTAGGGTCTTTGCAGAAGGTGCATCCCCAGTCCCTTTTTATTTTGAAACGAGGTCTTACTAAGATGCTAGACTGCCCAAATGGACTCCAACTTCATTGAACTTGGAGGCTTATTTCAGCCTCCAAAAGCGCTGGGATTACAAGGAAATTATCAGTTTCCAACACCCGACTGTAATCAAAATAATTTTCATGGCTACCCATCACTGATATTTACACCAAAATCTTGACTTCTCATGCTGTAATACTAGTTATTCTCTGTTACTGATGACAGAGCATCTTGTTAAACTAATAGCTACAAGTAAACTATCTCAAAATTAGTAATTTGAAAAATTATTTTACTATTACCTAAACAGGTAAATGGAACTCTCTTCTTCCATGACCAAGTATTTAAATAGTCTCAGAGCAGCTGTTTAGTTCAGTCTCTATGATAGATGATTGGGTACATATGTGCTATTACGCACGGCATTTCAGCAGTGCTACTGAAAAAGTTCAGCTAAAAGGTTCACTTGTAAAAACTGTAACACATCCAGTTGGTAACATTATTATACGTACATTAAGAGAAACCCTGTTTTCCTTGACTAAAGAACTCAAATATCATAATGGTGAACTATCACAAGCCTAGAGAACTACACATTAAATACCAGCTACAACACAATTTTCATGGGACAATATTCCCTCTGCTTTTCAAAAGAAGCAATGCCTTGACTATTCCCTTGCAGTAAAAAAGTGGTCATGTGAGCATGTTCCTTGGGGAAATTATGTGCTTCATTTTGACTAGAGGACTGTACTGGAGCCTTTGCAAAACCTCCATCCCCAGCCTTGACAGATGTACAAGCTAGAGAGAGAGACGGAGCTTCTTTTGCCACGTTAAGGTACTTTCCTCCCTTCAGCGTTTTCCCTTTTTGTGTGTTGAGTTCATCGCTGCATATTAAGAGAAAATGCTACTGAGGGTGTTGAGGTTTACTGCTGTTGACTGTGTAAGTTTCTCAAGTGGCTGGTCCTTTTGCAAAGTTACACTCACCTGACTGACAAAAGCTGCAAAATAAACCCCTGGTTTTGTTAAAAAGCTTCTCTTTTTAACCATCAGAGCACAGCTTAGGAAAGATAAAAACATAAACTCTACTGCCTAAGAAGGTAAGTATGTAACAATTCTATATGCATTCTAAATTATTTAATACTATTAATAAAAGCTTTCCAGTATTCTGAGATCAGCATGACAGGAGAAAGAAAACTACACAGGAGCCAAACAGCTGACAGAGTGCAGCAGCACATATGCAAATAGCTGACAGTATAACTGGATAAATCAATGATCTTCCTTCACATCCTTGTTTACTTACTAATCATTTTTCCTAGTCAATACAAATCAAATATTACTGTACTTCCCAGTCAAAAATCAAGAAAATGAGGATACAGCTGGTATGTAGGATGTATGTGTGTGGGTATATTTGTAATATTTTGTTACCTGTGTAACTATTATTCTAATTCCAGGAGAATGGGAAGAGGCACATATTTACATTTTATAAATAAAAGAATGCTAAAAATAACTCGATCATGCTGTGCTGTGATTAACATACAGGTCTTTCTACATCCTACAAAGCGTAATTATGTCTTGATTCCAAAGTCCTACCCTGAAACTGCACCAGTGTTTGTAACTTGTAATTGAAGTTTTTGCTTGACAACAGTGGGAGAAGGGAAAATTACAGGGAAGAAAACTTCTGGACTGGGGATCAGATAAAGCATATAACTCCCAGGATTAAAAGGTTAAAGTAAGGAACCGAGTATTTTATGAGTGTACTGTGTATCCCATAGTAGGTGTTACTCAGTTCACTTAACACTTGAAAAAATAGTAACTGTTCTTCTACAGGTCTTAAAGATGAGAAAAACCAAAGGCTGAGAGGTTAGGAAGTCAATCAATCTACAGATGGTAGACCTAGGTAGATTCCACATCTGCTAGTGCCCAACAGCTTCTCTTTTGGAGCACAAAGCTACAGTTAAAATCATTAAGTTGAGAAAAGTGAAGCGGATGACAGTAAATAAACCCATTTCCGCCTTTCTTGATTCAGAACATAGGCTGTAACACTACAGGCGCTAAAAATTCCTACTATGCACCCTACGGCTAAGGCAGATGTCTTTTTTGGAGGTGATCCCAGGCAACACACTGGTGAAGAGGGAGGAGGCCCGCTTCAGGCAGAGGACGAAAGGAGGGCAAGGCGCGCGGCGCGCCGAGGCCCAGAAGGAACCGGGCGGGACCGTCGCGCGTGTGCCGGGTCTGAGCCCCAGGACGCGGCGCCGCCACCCGACCACCCCGCTCGGCCCGCACCCTCACCGTTGCTCTGGCCCTGCACGCCGCCGCCGCCGCCGGCCGGAAAGGGCTCCTCGGCCGGGCCCTCGTACGGGGTGGAGGTGGACGGCACGCCGTAGGGCGGGCTCTTCTCACCCCAGTGCAGGTTGCGGCTGCCCGGGATGTCTGGGGGCGTCGTCACCCAGTGGCCCAGGTCCGACCCGGAGCTGAAGGACCTGGCAGGGAAAGCGACGCCAAAGCCCTGCTCGTCCCGGGCGCCACCCCGGTAGCCCAAGCCATCGAACCCGTCTGGGCGCCGCGGATGCATCGCAGCCGGGGCAGGACGAGCGGAGCCCACCCGGACGCTACCGCCACAGGGGCCACGGCGACCTAGGGCCACTCAGTTTTCCCCGCTGGGCAGCCGCGTCTGGAGAATTCTGACAACCGGAAGTCACGATGGAAACCCGGAAGTTCCGGGATCACGTGATCCTAGGCTCTTCCGGCCACCTTTAGTGCTTGGTTGCTAGGGAGACGAGGAAGTGACCTAAAGCCCACCCTTAAAACTATGATTACGGAGAAGGTGAGAGGGTGAATATGGGATTTATTAATTGATAAGGCCTGCATGGGAAGGGTCGAATAAAGACGTTTCTACCAGAGTGAAGATAGCACATAGGTCCGGCTGACCAGCTAGCATCTCACCAAATGTATGTCTTTTCTCCCTTGGCTGATGCTTCGTGGGTCCCAAGTGAGCTAGAAGAGGTTAAAGCTGTGGCGTGTTAGTAATGTTCCACTTAGCTTTGTCTCCCGCTTTTAGGATTTTGGATAAAAGTCTATTGAGTAATTTGGGTCGGTCCAGTAAACGCAGCGGTACAACGGACTCCCAGAGGAGGCACTAGAAAAGCTCAAGAGGCAGTCAGCGGGGAAACTACACGTCCCTACCAGACTGAGCTCTGCGGTTTAGGAATTAAGCATTTTACATTTCCAAGGACGCAGGGTAACTACAAACAGTTTTCTGTTTCATTTTGTTTTGAGTCTAAATCGCTCAAGGAATTTAAATCTCAGACGTATTATTCAAAATCGAGACAGCCTGATGAACAACGCAGAGGACGTCTGTAGAGTGCCTCACTACCTGTTTCCGTCAGCTCCATGGGCTCCTGGGGCAGTGTCTCTTTCTAGCTTGGACCAGCTCTTGCATGAGTTCTTCCTGTACCTCTTCTTCCGCACTGGACGCTTAGAATTCCTAGAGCTTTCAGAAGAGAACCCTGAGGTGCTATTCTTAATCTTCCAGACGTGATCCTTTATTGGAAGCGATAGCTTCGTTTTGAATGAACTGACATTCTTAAAATGAATCTCGCTGTGGTTTGGGCAACAGGTGTTGAGTTTCTTACTAAGTGTATCCAGCATTACTCCTGCGCTAAGTCCACTAGTTACTAATATCAAATGAGTTACTGTGTATGGGAACAAAAACTAATTATTCCTTAGAAAAAATTAGCATAAAGATGGGATTATCTCAGGACTTTTTTAAGGTAAAGAGGAAAAATAAGTGTGCATATGTGTACTTTTAATATAAAAAAGATACCTCACAATTTCAAATCCCCTTAAATAGAGAAAGGAGGAATTAAAATGAGAACACCCAAGTAGTGAATTGAGGCAAAAAATCAGGCAGTAAGAGTCTTAACTCTTAAATTATGCCTGTAATATAGTTTATTTTCTTTATTTATTAAAAAATTAAGCACTGGAAGAAAATAGGTAAATGTCTTTATGCAGAGGATTGGAAAACTTTCTAAGACAGCAAAGTTAAAGCATGTAAGGACTCAGGGAAGTTATAGTTAATTTGACTATAAAATTTAAATTTGTTTGATACATTAAAAAATGTAATGAAATTTAAAAGATAAATGACTACCTAGAAAAAAAATGACACTTTCTACCAACGAATAAAGGTAAATCAGTGGAAATGTGAGTAACAGGTATGGTAAGACACTTTAAAAACAAATGCATAAAGTACGTAATAATATGAAAAATATGCCCCCTGCTAATTATAAGAGGTAAAATTTAATAATGGTCATCTTTTATCTACAAAACTTGCAATCTGTAAAAGGGAAGAAGCACATTGTTGTGCCTCGTAGGAAGAATGTAGCTCTTGTTTAAGGAATGATATAAAAACATAATGAAACTTTTTGATAAGGAACAGTTTTATGATTCATACAATAAAACCATAAAAATAACCATAGCTTTTGAATCCCAAATATTAGGAAACAAATATAAAGTTTATTTCCTAAACATGTTTATGGCGTGCATAGTACATACACATGCTCATGGAATAACCATCCACAATAGAAAAAATTGTTAGGAATCTAAATATCAAGTAAGTAATTATTGTTAAATGATATAAATATATCCAGAGATGCCTTTAATTAAAATACATTTACTGAGCACCTATCATGTGCCAGATACTGTTTTAAGCAATGAGATGGAGTGATATATTAGTTCCCTTGTGGCTTGTGACTGTGGCCCACGTATCTGACATACACAATTTAAAGGAGAAGCTTATTTTGGCTTATGATTCCAGAGGTTTTAGTCCATGGTTGCTTGGTTCTAAAGCAGAACTAGAGCAAAGCTGCATACTTCATGTGGTCAGGAAGCAAAGGACAGGGAAAGAACACTAGAGAGAAAGGGGCCAGGGAACAGATATAGTTCTAAGGTTCACACCTGCATGATCCACCCAGATACACACAAAAGTGTGCTTTACTAATCTCTTAGGTGTCTTTAAAACCAATCAAGTTGACTGTCAAGATTGTCAGTCCTGAGTGATAAATAACCTAGACAAAGTCCTCATTGTTAGAAGTAACATTCTACTTTAAAAAGACCAAGAGCAATTAGATAGTTAAGCAGACCTATCATTTAGTGCCAGGTGACACAATTCTATTAAAAATTGAATAGTAATAGAAGTAGCATTTTAGGTTAGCTCTTCTACAAGAAAAAATTCCTCTGTGAAGAAGTGACCTTCAAGGAGAGTTCTAAATGAAGTGAGAGAATGAGCCATGTGTGAATGTCTGGGAGAAAATTTTTCCAGGTGGAAATAAGCTCATGACCCTGATAATCAGCTATCAGTGGGTGGCCGGTGAGCAATAGTGAAAATGATAGAAAATGAGAGCTGAAAGGAAGTGAGGAGCACCCTCTCAAGATGGGTAGCGATGGACTACATTTAGGTTTTGAAGGGATGGAGGAATGATATGACCTTACTGGTAATTTGGAAGAATCAACTAGGCTTCTGTTGCAGTGAGAGCAGTAGCCTTCTGTATATAGTAGGCCACTATAAACTGCTGCAGCACGTGGGAATAGTCTAGAATGGTGAATCTGAGAGTTACAATGTTTTTTAAATTACATTAGGGATGTGATCAGTGGACAGATGCAACAATAATGATCTTTCTAGATTACTAATTCTGTTTGCACCTTTTAGTCAGCACTATTAAAGAGCACTAGAGCATCGTCAAAGTTTTGTCATCCTACATTTCTTCAAAATGTTTTAAAAATTAATCCTGAAATGGTCCAGAACTTGTAGCTTTAAGCTAACTTGAGAAGCTTAGTAACATAGGGATTAAAGCATACTTTTTTATGAAGTGGACAATGTACACTGTATGAGAATGACAGTAGAATAATTTATATTGATCACTGCAGCATAACAAATGCTGCAGAAATCCTCCCATATCAATTCAAGAAGCTTACAACAGCATTTATTATCACATATTTTCTATAAATCAAGAGTATGACAGTGGCTCAGCTGGGTGGTTTTGGCTCAGGTCTCTTGTGGGTTTGCCATTAAGAGTTTAACTTGGGATGGAATCATTTTTAACTTGACTGAGGTTTATTGGAGGTCTGCTCCCCAAATATCTCACTCAGTTGTGTAAAGAAGGCCTCCATCTCTTGCTAATTGTTAGGAGGATTCAATTCCTTACTATCTAGAGCTTCGTAGAAGTACTTGCAAGTCCTTATGACATGAAGGCTGCCTTCATCAAGAGCTAGTGATCTCAGACAGCAGGAAGGAGTGCAATGTGTTCTACAACTCAGTCACATCTCATCACTCTTACCAAGTATTATTATTTATTTATTTATTTATTTATTGGCATCATCGAATCTAATCCCACACTAAGGGGAAAGGAGATTTGACTCCATCTTTTTTTACTTTAAAGATAATAAAAAATAACAAAATAACAACAACATAGACAAAAACAAGACAAAGCAAAAACAATAAAAAAGACTTCATTTTTTATTTTTTATTTTGTCTTTTTTTTGAGACAGGGTTTTGCTATGCAGTTCAGGGTGTCCTTGAGTCACTTTGTAGCCCAGGCTGGTCTTGAACTCACAATGATCCTTCTGGCTCAGCCTCCCCAGTGCTGAGATTACAGGCGTGCACCACCAGGCCTGGTGCAACTCCTTCTTTTAAAGGGAGGATTATATAAAAACTTCATGTTTGTACTTTTAAAGCATCAGGATATGAAACCATCTTATAATAATGAATGTGTACAGGATGTTTATAGGCACCAAAAATTAATAGGAAGAGTTTTACTTAGAATGATACAGATTTTTATTTTTTTGTGTGTGTTTTCGTGTGTGTGTATTACTGGGGATTGAACCCAGAGCCTTTGTGCTGAATTATATCTTCAGCCCTTTTTATTTTTAATTTCCAGACAGGGTCTCACTAAGTCACTGGACTATCCAGATTGGGGTCAAGCTTGTGATCCTCCTGCCTCACACTCTCAGAGTGCTGATATTACAGGCATGCATCACCATACCTTGCTTGTTTTTTTCTATAGTAAATAGATTTGATGAATTAGCTTTCTCTGCAAACAGCCATATAGTAGTACTGTGGTTTGGATATGGGTTCAGTGTGTTTCTGAACAGTTCATGTGCTAGAATCCCGGTCTTCAGTGTGCAGGGCTGAGAAGTGCTGGAACCTTTGAGAGGCGGGACCTCCTGGCACGTGGTTAGGTCACTGGGGATGCTTCCTTCAGGAGGAGCCAGTTAATTCCTGTGAGAACAGATTGTTATAAAAAGAGCAAGATTGACCTCTGAGTCCTACTTGCTTCCTCGACTTCCAGGTACTCTCCCCCTGTTGCATGTGCTCCCATTTCCATGATATAGGATGTCATTCTTATACTGTGGTGTAGTCAGGAGTGCCTTCACCAGAGCCCAAATAGATGTGGCCACAAGATCTAGGACTTTCAATCTCAAAAATTGTTAGTATATGTGCTGCCAAAGCAAGCACTGCAAAACTGTTAATAAAATAGGCAGATTCAATATTTTATTATAGTCACAGAAAACAAACACAGAAATACTTAATATCTTAATGTAGTTTAATAAATATTATTAAAATATAGTCATTATTCAGTTACTCTCAAAAAACAAATGAAGAATAGTAACTGTTGTAACAGTTTTCCAGGGTTGGCACACAGTGTTATAGCCATGTCAAACCAAAGTACTGAACAAGAACATCATTCATTTATTTATGTTAAGATTTTATTGAGATTCTGACACTGAATGATTGAGCTTACAAAATAAAGTAAAAACACACCCACATTTTAATTTGAGTTCACCCACCAACATTTATTAAGCAGCTACTATATGTAAGTCACTCTGTAAATACTGTACAACTACAAAAATTTCAAAGATGGAATTTAATGATATTTAAAGCATATTTTTCTGAAGTAAGTTAAAATGGGCAAATTTAAAACATTTAAAAATAATGTTGCTGTTGTATTTGTGTAAATTATGTAATAACCCATGGTGATAAATTTAACCCTGATTACTTGGTTAGGAATGGTACACAAAATATATTTACTATCTAAATACTTAATAGGAAACACAAAGTAAATGAACATAACCAAGAATATTTTAAGTCATGAACTGGGTGCACTATTTTTCCCATTGGCAAGTATAAATTCTTTAATAAGGTACACCAATTAAAATTAAGAAGGTAGTGATGGCTTGAATTATTGGACTCAATTTTTCACTCCTCTAGAATAACATTGTACGTCCACACCCTGGTTGTGTACTTATGATAGCAGAGTAGACTCTATCTCCCACCCTGTCCTTTGATTTAGACTTGGTCACATGACTTTCTTTTGCAAAGAGATAAGAACATATGTCGTGCCAAACAGACTTTGTGCAGCAGTCTTGCTCTCTCGGGCTTCTTCCATGACCACAGGAAGCATCTCCTGAATATCATTGCCCCTTCACTCCAAAATGAGCCACTTGGAGCAGATTTGTACTCACTGGCAGCTAGGAGACAATCACAGTTAAGTCCACCAAGCTTCACCAAAACCGCAAAACCCGACTGGAAAACCAGGAATGAGAAAGGGAAATGTTTATATTTCACACTACTAACAATATTCTGACAATTGTGGACTAACATGAGGCTTGTGCACATTTTTAATTGATGGATTTTATTTTTAAAATGTCCATTAGGATTATTTGCCATGATCACACACATGCCAAATAATTTCAAAAAATCTTTAAATAAGATGATGAATGTTGTAAAAAAAAAAAAAAAACAAAAAAAACAAAAAAAAAACATTGGTACAGTAAATACCTTGGCCATATCTTTTCCCTGAAGTTCACTTTTGATGTCAGTTTTTCCCCCTGGAAAATCAGTTCTAATTTGCTGCAATATTACAGACTACTTTGAAAGAAGGCAGTAAAGATATTGGTAAATGCAACACAAACATCTTAAAATCTTGCTTTTTCTGCTTCTGCCTCTAATGTACTTTCATAAGGGAAATGGGCCAGTGTAATATTGCAGTTTTGTTTTTCAGGGTAAGGGATGAAACCTAGGGATTCATGAATGCTAAAGCAGCTCTTCACCACAGATACAGCTTCACCACTGAGCTATATCTGCACTCCATTTGAGTTTTAATTCCCTTTCCTTTCTCTTATTGACTGATAAAATTTTCAGATACTGTTCCATTTATTCCTTTAAGAGCATTAAAGTACTAGCAAAAAATTTACATGTTTGGCAGCATAAATACAGAATATGAACAATTTACCAATTAAATTATATACTCCTTGATTAATCTAAACCAATACCATAAAACTTCAAAAATAGCAAAAAATGTAATCTAAACACTGTTAAATTATGAAATAAATATTAAGTTGTATGTACCCATTCAAAACAATTAGTACTTTTATCGCTGTATCTTTTTCCTGAAGTTCACTTTTGATGTCAGTTTTTCCCCCTGGAAAATCAATTCTAATTTGCTGCAATATTACAGACTAGTTTGAAAGAAGGCAGTAAAGATATTGGTAAGCTTGATTACAAGTAGGACAAAGTGCGGTAAAATTTGTGATCTAAGAAAATTGGAGAAGTGAGGTTTATAGTTTGAGAACTATGATTAAAATATAACATATATTTTGTTTTGTTTTCTTTTGTTTGTTTTGAGGCAGATCTTGCTTTGTAGTTCAGGCTGGCCTTGAACTCACAGCACTTCTTTTGCGTCAGCCTCCTTAGTGCTGAGGTTACAGTTATGTACCAATATGCCTTGCAAAATATAATACATATTTTAAGTTATTTAGTTTTGTAACAACTTCATCTCTTTTGCAATTTTTTAATAAGCACTCACTCTATAGATTTCTTTACAAAAAATGCAGATAAATGCTATGGAAAAGAGTGACTCAGAGTGCTGACGAAACCTTGAGGGGTGGCATCTAAGTTATTCTGAAGAAGGTCGTGGTTGGTGTTAGAAGGCTTCCAGGATGAGATGGCGACCAAGATGAATGCATTAGTTAGAGTTCCTCCCATAGAAAATAACAGAAACTCATTCTACTCTTTTAAGTGGCAAATTTATGGAAAAGATAACCCAAGTTTAAATGGTTGAGAGAAGGCTGGAAAATGGATAGGAACCAATGATACTCTAGAGGACCAAGAAGTAGCAGGTGCCACAATTGTCTCTGCAGGAAAATATGATAATGGTGTTATCATTGCTTGGGGCATGGTTAGTGCTACTTTTATCTTGGTATCATTTGCTCAAAATCCTGGACTAGTGCACATCTACATGACCAAGCCTAGGTCCTAATCTCACACAGTGGCCTCAGCGTCTTAAGGTGGACTCATCTGCCTAGTGTGGTGGAGGATGGGAAACATGTCCCATTCAGATTACATAGGGGATTCCTCCAACAGCATGGGAGGAGGATGGATGACTTTGCAGCCAAAATGATTAACACACATCTTGTGTTTGTGTCTTGATATAGGAACGTTTCTCTGGTGTGTGGTGTTAGGGAGCAAGGGGCAGTGGGTGTTTGTGTCTGTGACTGATAGAACTTGAATTGAAGGGCAAGTATAATTTCAGACAGAGAAAGGGCAGATATGGATTTGTACAGTAAGCAGATTTAAAATAAATGGTATGAGAAAAGCATGGAGTTCCAGCTGTCCGGTTTTAAAAAAGAAACAAAGTGAGGCAAGCAGGCAGTTCTGTGTGTGAAATGTATGCCATCTGAAGGGGTTAGGGAAATTTTGCCATGCTAATTTTCGTAATTCCCAATTAAAGGCTATTTCACACTATAGAAATGATCCCTGAAAGTATAGCCTTAATGGCTATTTCAGTATTTAAAATTTTTAACAAAGTGTCAGATTTGACTTTTTGAAACTTCATTCTTTAAAGGGGGAGTGAAAAGAAATAAGATGTGTTATGTATGTCAACTCCCTAAGGTGAATGTAATCATATGTGCAGCAAACATGCACTAATAAACATAAAAAACACTTAACAAATCACCGTAGGTGATTGATTAAAAGAAAGGGCAAGTATAACTTTGTTGTTATTTAATTTTTCTTTAAAGTTCCTATTTTTTTTGTTGTTGTTTAGTACTTACAGGTCTAATAATGGTTGAACACCTTAATTCTAGTACTATACCAATATTATCATAAAGTTATTATTATTTCTCAGCTATGTGAAGTGGTGCATACCTGTAATCCCTGCACTTGGGAGGCTGAGGCAAGATTGTCATGAGTTCAAGGCCAACCTTGAACATATAGTGAGTTCAAGGTCAGCCTGCAGAATGAGACCCTGTCTCAAAAACAAAAAAATTTTAAAATAAAATTTTAAAAATACAGTATTATTTCTCATTTTAAGTTTTAATCTCTCTTAAATTTATTCTTACTATAATATGAGACAGGTTTTTTTTTTTTGTCTTTTTGGAACAGGGTTTCACTGTACAGTTTAGGCTGGCCTTTGACTCTCTTTGTAGCCCAGGCTGGCCTTGAAATCACAGCAATCCTCCTGCCTTAGCCTCCTGAGGGCTGATGAGATAGTGTTTTGAAATGCTTTGCCTTCCAAATTGTGGTCAAACTCTACCATTTTTCCCCATTGAACTTTATCATACATAAATTGCTATGCTTTTCCTGCACTTTGTTTTATTCTGATAACATTAAAATTTAAAAGCTATTACAGTAAGTTTTAATGTGTAGTAAGCCCACACTTCCTTCCCTTGCTTCTTTCTTTTCGTACTATTCTGGGTTACTATGCCATTTATCTGTCTATGTGATCTTTAAAACTATTCATGCTTCAGACCTACTGCTCTAAAACACATACACCACCCAGAATTCTCTTTCTCTCCCTCTCTCTCTAAAATTTGAAATGTATTCCCATACAATGCATTATGTTAACTTTAAGAACTTATTTTAAAAATTCTACAAAATGTTTCCTTGAAGAATTCATCAGATGCTGAAACCAAATTTAATTTTAAGTGTTCTAATGTAAAAATATGTTATATATTTCTGTTTGTTGAAATCTGTCATGTAGTGTATAGAATGAGTTGAGGGTCTAATTGATTTCTCTTACCCCACTCCACAATAAAGGAACTCCTTTAGTTTACTCCCCTTCTTGAAAACTGAAGAAATGTCCCCATTTTTCTCACATGTCATTATTTTAACCTGGATTATAAAAGCTGTAAACATAGCAGTCTTTCAGTTTTTTCCATTTCATTTTTGCAATGGGAAAATTAATTTTTTTGATGTATCTAGTTTCATGCCTTAAAACCAGTTGTTTCCAGTAATAACTTCTACATATTTGACTTTATTTGATTAGTTTTAAGTGATCTACTCTTTGGGCAGTTTATTCTGAGCAATTTCTGAGTAATTTGAAGTGTAGCAGAACTGGGAGAAGGATTTGTCAGCTCTCTCTGTATAATTATGTCCTATTGACTTCTTTGTAGAAATTATTTACAGCTAGTTTGTTCTCTAAATGCACTATGAATTCAACTAATTTTTATATGATAAGGTAGAATTATTCAGCCCACCATCTTTTCATTCTTTAGGATAATCTACCAAACATTGTATGTTTTATGCTTTTAACATTTTCCTCAGGTCTCTTGAAATTACAAACCCATCCAACGATTTTTAAGTAACTCAGTTTTCTCCTTCTTTTTTCTTTTGAATATAGAGACTACTCTTACTCTTTATTTAATGGCTTAGGTCTTTTTAAAAGTCAGTTTTCTTCCACCACCGCTAATTCTTACAACTCACTAGCTTTTTGTTCTTTTTTATCTCCGTGTGGTGCTCTCTGAGAAACGGTATATCTTTTATATTCTTCCTCTGTGTTGTATTCCTAACTCGATAACTTACTAATGTATTAGGAAGGGTGAGTTTCAGAGAATCCTGGGTTCAGATATGATTTAATACCACAGCGTACTCAAAAAAGACTTACCTCGCGCTTATTGTAAACACAAAAACTCAAAACGGATTCATTTCTAGTTCAGATCAGTTCGATTCTTCCGAAGTTATTTTTAGGGCTATTTCATAGGACAATCTCTACACTGGCTTTGAGTTTAACCAGAAATACGCCTCTCCGTCCTTCTATATAGCAAAGCACTAGTGAACATTTGCGGAATGCATGAAGTCCCTCGCCTGATTAAGCACAGGATTTGCTTCCCACTGGCCACAGAGCGCTTTCTGAGGCTTTCTTCTGCGTTTAAATTCGCCCCCGGGTGGTCGGGAGGTGGCTGAGAACACTGGCGGCTCCAGAGTTCCTAAATAAATTAACGAACAGCAGTTTGACTCATAGACAGAGCTACCTTCGTTTGAGAAGCGTTCTGTTGTTTTTGTTTAGATTTAATTTCGTTGTCCAGCGCAGTCTTTGGAGGCGGCGTTAGGACCTTAGGAAACGCTAGGGCGCCGCGGGCCACTGCCCCCGCGCAGGCCGGGCGCGCAGAGCAGGCAGCGTTATTTGAAAGGACCGCCTTGCAAAGCCCATGAAGGTCTTTCACACGCTTTCTTTGCAGACTGCGCGCAAACTGGAGTTCGGGAGGGCAGTGGAATTTCACTTCCAGGTCTTGAGTGGCTAAACCCTGCTCACGAGACCCTGAAGGCGCAAAGAGCGACTCCCAACGCGTCCTTAGCAACCAGCGGCGTCCCGGCGGCCGGCGGGGTGAGTAGCTGCCAGGACCCAGGAACCACTTCTGATGATTTGCGAACGCAAGTGGTTGCCACGATCACTATCCCACAGCAAACAGGAGACAGAAAGAAACACCTGGCCTCCTTTCTCAGGGCTCCAAACTTTTAGGAAACTTCTAGTCATGCCATAAGCAAGTTCACCTTCCTGGTAGCGTCCTGCGCAGGTGATCTGTCCTGGAACAGCAACCAGGTCATTGGATATGGGAAGTCGTTTGCTGGGAAGATTGAAGGAAGTGGGAAATTTTCTCCTTTGTCCTGGGTCATCCCTAATTCAGAGGCTTGCATGCCTTGCTGGTCAATTTTTATGTCCTTCTGTAGCTGGGAAAAATGCACTTTTTTATGGATACACCTCTTTTTAAAAATTTTTTTTAGATCTCACTGTGTAGTTCAAGGTGACCTTGAGTTCACTAAGAGTTCAAAGGCTGGTGGTCTTCCTGCCTCAGCCTCTGGGGTGCTGGGATTACAAGTGTGCACCACTATGCCTGGCTTGTGCACAACTTTTATGGACTTTGAAGAGAAAGTTCAAAAATGGAGTACAGTGTGTGTGTGTGTGTGGGGGGAGGGTAATGAAATAAAAGTGCTTTTAAAAGCAATTCATGTAAGAGAAGTTCCAGGTAATCAATTAGGGAAACTTTCTAGAAGAAGATAAGGCTGTGGTAGGAGTTTTATTTACCTTATCTGCGTGTCTGAATGGGTCCTTTTAGTGGTGTTCAAATTGCCTTTTGCTCCTTAGGGTTATAGTCTAAATATTATATTCCTTAATGTATGTTGCCTGTCCATTAGCTTGATATAATTTTAATATTATCTAGTTTTGTCCTTTAAAATATACATTCCAAAATTGTTTTAATTGGAGCCTTGAAAATGCACTGAGTTAAAATTAAAACTTTTTTTTTCTTAAAGTTAAGGGTCTCTACCAGGTTGCAGATGAACTGCTGAGCTCCTAGTCAGCTTGTCACAGCCGCTTCCAGAGCTAGAATACACCCCTTCAAAGTGGAAATATTCATTGTTTTGATGCTCTACCACAGTCTTAAACTGCAAGGTGAGATTGGATTTTTATTTCCTTAAAAACCATTCTGCACGAACCATTATGACCTTTATCAGTAATGTGCATTTGTATTGGCAGACTCCTTTTCAGAATCATTCATTGTCATGACTAATTTGCTAAATGTTCTTCTCTTGAGCTTTATTGTCCATCAGAGCTCCCAGAATAGTGTTTGGTTACAGCATGTCCTTAATAAATAGTTTGGGCTCTCAATTAATTAACATTTTCTAAATGTGTCACACATATGATTCCAGGAGATGATGTTTTGCAAGTTTCTGACAAGCAAGGCGAGCAAGTTTCTGAATTAGGGAGCGCTCCAGACAAGGGAATTTAGAGGGAAGCAAATGGCCTCCATACATAGCAGTAAGAACATTTTCCATTTCCTCTGCTCAGGAAATTTGGTAAATCATGCTGTTATTTAAAAAGATTCCCAGTGCACATAGAGGTACTGTCAAACCTTACAATATTCCAAACTGACCTGTGTCGCTTTGTTCAATCCGGTTTCCCCAATTTAGTACTTTATAACGTGTATTTTTAAAGTAATTTTTTCTCAAGAAACTGTATTCCACAGTACACATTTTGGGAATTAATGTTCCAGAATCCGTACTTTTTATTTTTGCTATGTTTCCATAAAATCAAATGAATTAATTTCCTTGAAACATTTTTTTACTGGTTCAATAAGATGCCAAAGGACATAAATCTTTTGAAAGCAACTATATCATATTAGCAAATTACTTTATTTTGATTACTTTGAATTATATCTTCAACAGTAATGTGATAAATCAGCACTATCTTTATTGTTAGCATTACTAGCTTTTTACTGCACAATGGCAAGATTTTGTTGGAACCATCATTTTAGCATTATATCTACTGTGTAGCAGATGTTTTATAACTGGAGAATGGATAAATGTGAAAATCATTGATTTTCCTTTTGGAATATCTTTCTGCAGAAGGCCAATTAAATGATTTTAATAGCAGTCTACCAGAAAAGTGATAAGAACCTAAATTCCGGAAGTGGCTCTTAAGTGATGTTAGATTTCTGATATAGAACAGGTGGGATTTGCTTACTGATTGTTTTGGGCAGTTATAGAGAGCTTGTATTTGAAGACAACAGCATGGTCAATAGCATGGGAATGGATGGTATCAAGTCCCAACAGCTGCACGTGTGATGATAAAGGCGCTCCAGCCACAGGGCTGATGCGAGTATCAAGATATAATCTATATGAAAGTACCTTATAGACTACAAATCCCATGCACGAGTTATTATTATTAATTGTAGAAGAGTGCCAGAAGAAATACGTTTAAAGCAGATTTTTCAGGAAGATAAAAGGACATCCTAGGACTGTATCTGAATGTAATTGAAACTGAAGTCTAATAGATGAACTAAACAGGGATTTATTTTCGAAAAGGTAAAAATGTAGGCACGTCAGAGTTTGTATGATTGCTCTCAGTGCTAGCTGGCTTTGTGTTCCATGATGTTTGCATGTGATTTTTGCCTTCCTGATCTCTCCAGACAGCAAGATGACTACTTTGTAGCATTTTGTGTCATCTGGGGAGGTGGGAGAAATAGGAAGGGACAAAGAAGAAGGTGCTGTGCTTTTGTAAGGAGAACAAACTTAACCAAAATTCCCCATCAGACTTTAGTGAGAACTGCAAGTTTCAAAGGAAGTTTCAAAAGTAGTGTTTTTGGTCAAGAACATAGGTTTTCCATTGGGTGTATGTGGTGGTGCATGCCTGTAATCCCAGCACTTGGGAGGCTGAGGCAGGAGGATCATTGTGAGTTCGAGACCGGCCTGAGCTACAAAGTAAGCTCAAGGCCAGCCTGAACTGCATAGCGAGACCCCGGCTCAAAAAAAGAAAATAAAAAAAGAGCATTGGTTTTCCAAACAAAATTAGTATTGCTTTAATGAAGCAGAAGAAAAGTGAATATTGGACGCAAAACTAGCAATATCTGCTACAATGGGTATAGATGATAATGTAGATTGAGACACCTAGGTAACAGTTTACTAATAATTAACATTTTATACAGATTTAAGATTTAAAAAAATATCTTCTCATTTAATGTCAATTTGATCCCCATAATATCCCTTGGTGACAATGATAGCCTTAGTTGGCCTCAAAACTTGAACAATATGTGATCAAGGTACTAATACAGAAGAAGCAAGGATTTATAGTTAAGCTGTGTTTCTGGTTGGTCTAACACTTTAAAAACAAATGCTGCCACAACTCACACAAGAGGAATTTGACAGTCTGAATAGGTCTCTGTCTATTAAAGAAATTGAATCGATGATTAATACCCTTCCAAGCAGAAAACACGAGGCCCAAAAAGGTTCAGTGGGGCAATTCTACCAAACATTTAAAGAAGAAATTATAGAAACTTCCTAAAAATTTTTTAGAGAAAAGTAGAAAAAAGTACTTTTTAATTCATTGTATGAGGTTGGCTTTATTTTAATATCAAAATTAGACAAAAACATTGCAGGAAAAGGAAACTGCAGACCATTATCTCTTAGGTCTATGCAGACATAGGTGTAAACATCTTAAACAAAATATGAGCTAAATGAATTCAACAGCATATGAAAAGAATTAACTCAGTGTCTAATACTGCTTCTACATTTGTTGTGCTCCACAAACGTGCAGACAAGTAAACAAACGAATACATTTATAAAAATCACTTTGCTGTGGTAACCAGCATCCAGAATGTCTCCCAGTGATCTTTGCCTCTTGATATTCACGCCCTTTTGTAGTAGCTCGTCCCGTTGAATCATGGACCGACTGTTTCACCAACAAAATACAGTTGCAGTAAAGTAATAACTTAGGATATACAAGGCTGGGTGTAAAAGTTTTCATTTTGGCTTCTTGGGTTGTCCTCTCTGAGAAGCCAGCGTCTATACTCAAGATCTCAGGCAGTAGGGAGAACACAGGACGAGGAAGCAAGGTCTGTCCCCATCATCCAGCATCGTCTGGCCAACCATGTAACTGAACAACTTTGGAAAGTGGTCCTTCCAAACCCCATTCAAATCTTAGATGATTAAAATCCCTAGGTAGCATTTGACTGAAGCTACAGCTGCTATTTGACCGAAACTTTGTGAGAAATCCTGTCCAGCCAAGCTGGTAAGACATTCCTAATCCAAGAAAACCATGACAATGGCAAATTATTATTATTTTAAAGTAGTAAGTTTTCAATGACTTAGTATATAAATTAAATACTGAATACAACATCCAATAATAAGATTAACTATTTTTTCAAAGATTTGAGGGTGCCATGAGAAACGAATTTCACCTTATAAGAACTTTCACTTGTTTCACATCCTCTTCTCTCATCCTATTTTCATGTCCACTCTACTCCATCCTATTCTACTCCGAGCTTTTGCAATGTATCATAGACTCCATACCCTTGTCAGGAAACGTCCGCTCTATCATACCTCCCTCTTCTTGGGCTGGTTTTGCTAAGGTATGTTGGAATGAATAAAATGATCTTTCTTATCTAGTCTTAAACTGTTTTCTATTCAGAGCTCCAGCATATAAAACAGGTACAAATGAAGCTTCTCTGGTGAAACAGGCTTTGGAAACAAACCTCATACTCCTAACTTTCAAGACATTACTGCATACAGATGTACATAACACATAACACACCAACTCACTGTAATCACAGTCTATGAGTCATCTCAAAGGAATGAATATGGTCTGAAATTAAATATTGTAGATCAATATTTCTTATGGTGGGAGAGCTTGTGCTGTTGTCATCTTGAGAGAAGTGATTTTTCTCATGTAGTACTCTTCCAGAATTGGAGAAATGCATTTACCAACTCTGGACACTGAATGCTTTTCATCATGAGCCTAGATGTTTTGACAGACACATCTCTGTGCATCTCCAGATGTCACTTAGCAGGCAGAACTACCCCTGGTGTCAGAACCACTTCTTAAACCACAAAAAGAGTTTCGTTTCTACAGCAGCCAGACTATTAAAGAACTAAATGCCAGAATGACATTTTATTGATGTTGCACAAAATTGATTATTGTTTTCTTGTAATATCATATATTTATATTGACCATACAAGACCATCTCATCTTTTTACCTGGAGTAGGTTATTTATTACATTATAGTCTATCTTTTAATTGCAACTTTGGGAGTGATTTCATGTAGTTTTACCAGTAATAACTGATTCTCCCGCAGCTCATTTGTTTTTAAGCTTATAGGCATGGAAAATTGTGGCTCTGAGCATTATTTTAAGAAAATTGTAGGGGCTGGGGATTTAGCTCAGCAGCAAAGTGCCTGCCTGGCAAGTGCAAGGTTGTGAGTTTGATTCCTGGTACTGGAAGAAGAAGAAGAAGAAGAACAACAACAACAACAAAAAAAAAACAACAAAAAAAAGAAAATTGTGGCACACTTGTCAAGTGAACAAATATGATTTATGACACAAATTTTTCTCACTCTATCTCTACTGTCTTGCCTACTTTTTTGCCAATTTAAAATTTAATTTCCCCTTTATTTTTGAAATTTATCTTTAAGACTTGAGCACATGTTAATGTGTTGTGGTATACTAATAGTAGGAAGTATAGAACAGCACAAAAAGCACCGAGTCTGGACTCTTGTCCAGAAAGTGTGTGATTTTATCTGAAGCACTTTGGAAAAACTAAATTTAATTGAAAGCAAGCTGTTCTATATGTGAGGTTGGGTCAATCGTTAATTTGGATGAAAATAAATGTAGCGAAGTAAAAAATAATAATCTTAAAACAGCACCAAAATAACTTAATGAACTTCCACAGAGAGTTCCACGAGTCGTGACCCATTATGCATCTTTTCCCAGCTTGACTGAAAGTAACCACGGCTATGTGCCGTCTGACTAGGAAAACGGGACTCCTTCTTCCCCAGAGCTCTCAATCGAGGGCATTGCATTTTGGCAGGTAGGCAGTCAGCCAGACTGTGTAGTCCCACCAAAGCCCGTGTAGAAGAAGCTAAATTTTTGGCAGTGTGCTTAAAAATTAGGGGCTCTCTTTCTTTCCACAGCCCACATCTATAGGAAGGAGGCTGTACACTTTGTTCAATCAGTGAAAATGACAGTTGTCCCAATTTCCTTCTCTCCAGCTCATGATAGTACAGAGGTTTCATATCAGGAGAGGCAGGCCAAGAAAATCAGAAGCTACTGCCCTGATCAGCTACTAAAGCAATGGCTTGGAGATTTTGCTTTGAGGCCAAAGCAAGAAAACTGTTGTGAAGCTCTGCCTGAAAAGAACTAACTTTAATTTGCTCAGAATGGTCAAGCCTAATGTTTCTCCTGAAAATTACAGCTCCTCTTAATTAAGAGCAACAAACGAAACCATAAATCATCTGGCCTAAGCTCTTCTGGAGTTAGAGCAAACTTTAAAAATTGACTTCAAAACTACCTCTGCCTGAATTTAATTGTGTTGGAATGCTGAGAAATTTTTGCTGCAGGGCATTTTTAAAAGCAATAGAGTGATGAGCTCATAATTAGCAGAGACTAATGGGCTGGATGTAATACAAAATGAGGCAATATTTTAACAGAGAGAAGAAGGGAAGACGAAGAGAGCCTTGCCAGGTCCACCGTCCTCTTAGGATAAGTATGTGTGTGCCCAAGGCTGTGCTCTCTGAAGAGTACCGTCACAGGCTTCACACTGTAGGAAAATAGAGTTTACTAACATACCCTAGTCAAGTCAAAAAAACAGTGAAAACAAAAACAAGCATCAGAGATGGAGGAAAACGATCTCTATCTAGAACTGCTGCAATATATTGCCTCAAATAACCAGTTTTCAGCTAAAAAAAGACATTCAAAGAACCAGGACGGTATGACTCATAATTAGGAAAGGAAGAAAACTCATCCTATGAAATGGAGCAGATGTCAGGTTTAACACATAAAACCTTTGAGTGTCCATTATAAACGTATCTAGATAATGAAAGAAAATCAGGTTTAAAGGAGCAAAAGAGGATAGTAACATAACTTCTCACCAAATAGAAAGTACTAATAAAAAAATTTGCACACATATATCTTTATATGTAAAGATATATAATATTAATAGCACAAAAATATAATATATAATATATATAATAGCACAAAAATTTATCAAAGACTTCATTTATTGGTTCATTTTAAAACATTAGTGAGGGCCATATATTGTGCTAAGTAGTTATTAATGTTGATTAATCCTTACAGACCCAAGTGTTAGCAACACTTAGTCATTAAACTAGTAAGGAAGTGTTTCTCTGGTTACCTATACTACTTTTTTTGAATAGTAACACACAGACATACCTTCCATACATCATGGATACTGGCCTGTGGTGATGACTGCCCCACTTATTCCGCACCATTGGTGCCCTAAGCATAGCCGGTTGGTGCTTACTGTCCTCAAGACTTGTTCTTCTACAATATGGCACCAGTGCAGAGCTCTTTCACCAGGTTTAGGCCTAAGGTTTATATCAGATAATACCTTAGAAGATTCATCAAGGTACTTGTGAGCAGAATTTTTTCCACAAATATATTCACATAATTTACACCACAAAGCTTCTTAAATTTCTATGGCCAATCTTCTGAATATTCATACTCATATCCACTGTTTAGTTTTTCTTGGTTATTTCTATTTAGTTTAGCAAGTCACATATCAACCATTTCCTCTTATTCAGATAGCGTTTTTTAAAAAGATTATTTATACATCTATTGGTTATTTCCGTTACTTTTCACAGGGTTGCTTGTGTTTCTTGGTCATTTCCATCCAAAAATTTGTTTTTCTTTAGTTCAGGGAACTCTTTCTTCATTATTTCTTTGATTGCTGCCTTTTCTGTAATTCTTCTACTTTTTCTGGATGACCTGAAGATTTTGACATAGGTATGGCTAAAAAAAAGAAGAAAAAAACCAAAAGAACAACTAAAGTTCTTCATATTATTTGGTGGGTTTGGACTGAAAAATTTTTATTATTTATTACTCTTACATTTTAAGTATTTTGCTTATTAGCTAAAGAGATTTAAAGTCCTTGAGCTCAAGGCCAAAATAGGCAACTTAAAAGAAAGATGTAAAATGTGTCATATAAATATACGTTCGACTACTCCTTTAGTTCTTGCCACACACATAGTGTGATAATGATCAAATTTTTCCTTATGTGTTTCCCCCTCAAAATCACTTGTAGTCTTATTATGGACTTCATGTTCAAATGTGATATTATTGTTCTTCAGGCCAATCTTTTTCTCTAGATTAGGGTATCTTAAGAGAATGCACCATATTTTAATTACCTTTGTTTCTTTTAAATGTAGGAATCTCAAACATCGTGAATACTTTCATCAACCAAATTGAATTTCCTAAATGAGAACTACTTAAAATGAATAATGTAGATACTTTTGGTACTACTAAGTGTATAATGATTACAAATGTTCTTTTATTTTTGGTTTGTGGGGTGTGTGTGTGTATGTATGTTTTTTTTTTTTAATGTATATTGAAGGTTGCAAATAAATTACTGGAACACAACATAAACCCCATATAAGAATTCATGGACAATTACATCCACTTTTGTGATTCCTTTACAAAGCATTTATCATGTTAACAGTTTGCATCAAAGCCAAATGGCTTCCTATGGTGAATAAAAGAGATTGAAGATATTTAACTAAGTGTCTCAGAACAAGGCTTTGTCATGTTAGCATCAGTTCATTGCCTCTTTCCTGAATAAATGAGTAAATAAGTGATTGATAGGAGATGAATGGAAATAGTTCCTACTTAAACTTTAATGATGTTTTAAAATTCATTTTCCTCATTGTCCAAGGCTTCTTAAATCATCTATAAACACTTTAAACATTTCAGGTTCCAGTATTTTGAACAGTGCTATTTTATATTAATTAAGGATTATATTTATGGTTATTATTTCTGGAAAAAGTGCCAGTATGTTTAGTACTATAAAGTTAAAATGCATGCAGTAGTTATAAATCATGTTGAGGAACTTAATGTGTTCAGGAAATAATATTTCTGTACTGTTGTGGTTTGGGTCGCAAATGTCTCCCCGGGGTCTCGTGATTGGAAGGTGACTGGATCATGGGGCCGCTACACTCATCAGTAGTTGATTCATCGATGAGTTTATGGCTGAATATGCTCTTGGGCTGTGGGGCCTGACAGAAGTGGGTGTCTGGGGCATGGCCTGAAAGGCTCCTCCCTTCTCTCTGTGCTTCCTGGAGGCCACCAGTGGAGACCTTTTCCTCAGCTGTGATCTACCATGCCATTTGTGCCTTGTAGCCAGGCAAACATGGACTGAATTTTTTGAAACATGAGCCAAAATAAACCTCTCCTCATTTAAGTTTTGGGTGTTCAGTATTTTGTCCCAGTGACTAGTAGTACAGGTACCTTCTTTAAATTGACAGTTTATACTCCAAGCTTCTGTTGGATATGCAGTCTCTGTTTTTATTATGCATGCTCTTTCCACGGGTTTATACAAAGGTCCTGAGTGCTTGTGGATCAAGAAATTATTGAGGACTACCTCAGGTCATTGAATCATTGTCCTATCTTAGGTTCCTTCCTGGTTTGGTGTACCCTTTCTGGGCACACAGTTATGTCAGAAGATTTTGATGCCTGTGATGTGATACTGGGTCTAGTTTTTTCAGGTGCAGTTCCTAGCCATTTTTTTGAGGAAGCTGGGAGTGTTATCACAACAGAGGAAAGAAAAGAAGGAAGCTTTCATTTGTCTACCTACCTGTGTATCTGGTTATCCATATAAGAATTGAAATTCACCCTTCTGCTGTATTATATAAAACTCACTTTTGGATAAATTAAAGACCTAAGTGTGAAAGACAAAATTATTATTTCTTTTTTATAAATGAAACACCTTAAAGCTTTTTTAACTATTTCCAGAAGGAATATGGTTTTATATTATTTTACTTTTCTATTTACACCAATATTGTAGCTTGCAGTTGGTGTTTTTAATATGTGTATGAGGTGCAATAAAAAAATACAGCATGTGTTTAAAGAAAATTTATTACAGTAAAAGATACCTTGCCTTTATTCCTCCTCAGAATGCTTCCTTGGGTTTCAAACACACTTATCCCATTGTTCTTGTTACTTTCTGCGCAGTTGTAGAGGTCCTTTTTTATGAGCCCTTTCACCCCATCACTTTTTTTGATATTAAGGATTGCACCCAGGGCCTTTGCACTGAGCTATACCACCCACTCTTCTATTTTATTTTGAGGCAGGTTCTCTCTAAGTTGCCCAGGATGGGTTTGAGTTTCTGATCCACTTGCTTCAGTCTCCTACAGTGCTGTGATTGCAGGTGTGTTCCATCACACCTGGCCTTCAAGAGTGTCTTTATTTGTGCTGTGGTGGCTGTCTTGACATCCTGAATCCATTCAAAATATTTACTTGTCACAGTCATTTTGACTTTGGGGAAGAGCTTGAAGTTGCATGGTGCCTTGTGCAGTGAATAAAGTGGATGGGGACCTGTTCCACTGGATGGCACTCAGCACCATTTGCTGTATTTTTTTTTTTTTTTTCCTCCGGTACTGGGAACCGAACTCACGACCTTGCGCTTGCCAGGCAGGCGCTTTGCCGCTGAGCTAAATCCCCAGCCCCATTTGCTGTATTTTTGGATCACATCTCATAATGCCACTCAAGAAAGAGAACTTCCAGAAATTGACATCTTACAATGGGAAGTATTTTTCTTATTTAACCCTCATGCAATGCTGCTTAGTACATATTATCATCTCCTTTTACAGACTAGAAAAGTAAAGCTTGTGTAAGGATTAGAGGAACAGCATAGAAATCTAGTACCCGTCCTTCCTGTCCACCTTCCTGCTTTAAGAGTTGACAACTTAGGTTGATAGAAAAATCTGCACACAAATGTTTATAGTAGTAGCTTTATTCATAATTGTCAAAACGTGGGAACAACCAAGATGTCCATCAGTAGATAAATGAACAAATAAAGTTATATATATAAGTTATATATATATATAATGGACTATTATATATATATTTATATTGGACTATTATCTAACACTAGAAAGAAGTGTGTTACTGATACATGAAAAAACAAGAAAAACCTTAAATACTATTACTAAGTGAAAAAAGGCAATCTTAAGAAACTACATATTATATGATTTCAACAATAAGAAATTTGGGACAAGAAAAAACTATAGCGACAGTAAAATATTCAGTAATTGTGGAGGTAATTTTCAAGTAGTGAGAATACTATGTATGATACTTCATGGATTCATGTCATACATTTTTATAACGTACACAGAACACACAACACCAAGAGGACTTTGGGTGATTATGACATATCAATGTAAGTTCATCAATTCTCATAAACAAAATTCTCCCATAGGGGATATTGATAATGACACAGACTATCCATGCATCCGGGGTAGGATGTATGTGAAAAACTTCTGTACTTTTTTCTCTGTTTTGCTCTTAACCTAAAACTGTTCCTAAACATTAAAGTCTTTAAATAATCAACCCATATGCACACATGGAACAAACATTGTTAATGTCAAACATTTTAATATGACAGATGATCTTCTTCATGATTTTAAATTTTAATCTAAATTGGATTTTAATAGTATCCACCAAATAAAATAAGGTGTTGTTATGGCTTGTGTCTAGAGGTACCCCAAAGCCTCATGCAGTCTGGAGAACCTGGCTTTTCAGAGGTGGCTGAATCTAGGTGTGAGGCTAGGATTAAGGGTTTGTGACTAGTAAGTCAGTCCACTGATTGGTTTGGCATAGCTCTGGCTAGGATTAAGGATGTGAGTGCTACACCCACCCTTGGACAGGGAGTCTGAATACAACATCAGGGACAGAAAGAGTCTTGTCTCTCCCTTTTGCTTGGTTTTGCAGTCTTCTACCCACCATGAACAGTTACCCTCTGCCATATGCCACCCTGCCTTGGAGCCAGATGATTTTAGACTGAAACCTATACAAACTGCAAGCTAAAAAACTTTCCTCCCTTAACTTTGGGTGTTAGGTATTTTGTCTCAGCAAAGAGAGAAAAGTAACTAGGACAGGAATGTATCTTGATTATGTCTGTGTTTTAATAATATCTGTAGCAAAAATTGAGCCAAACATAGGTGTGATAAGAATAGAAAACATTTTTTAAAAAAACTTTTTAATTTCAAATATTAATTTTAATGTTTAACCAATATAAAGAAAATAATGTTGTATTTCCAAACTAAAGGGCATTTCTATTTTCACCACTAGAAAACTCCTGTAAGTTCTCCTATTAAATTTAATTTAAATTATAGTTGAAGAAGGTAAAAGATTCAGGATTCATGGGCTTCTTATGTGTGAATCTTTATTTATTTACTTATTTATTTTGGTTTTTTTCCTGGTACCGGGAATCGAACTCATGACCTTGCACTTGCCAGGCAGGTGCTGTGCCACTGAGCTAAATCCCCAGCCCCTAATGAATCTTCTTTTAAGAAAAAATAAATTCTAACACTGCATCACAGTATAAAATGCTCAGGGATAACCTTGTAGATTGTACCAAGATCATCACATCAACGGTAATTGCTAGATTATGGAACATCTTCTTTTAGATTTCTATTACTACCAAAACAAATTGCCCCAAATTAGAGATTTTAATGATATTTATATACTATCTCACAATTCTGTTGCTTATAATTCCAGGCAGATTCAGATGGATTCTCAACTCAGTTTCCCAAGATTCAAATCAAGATAGAAACTGGGAAAAAAGATTTTAAAAACACAAGTGTGTAAGATCCTGATATATAAGGAACTCAAACAATCGTTAAAACAAAAACAAATAACCTGAAACTTGCTAATTGTCCTTATGTCCCTTGTCTCCTCTCAGATGGCAGTGTGGTATGATGGGTAAGCGTGCAATGTGGAAATCGACACCTTATGTAATTCCTGCACCAAAACAGAACATGTCTCTGTCATCATGTAGGTCATTTAATTTTCAGGTGATTCAGTTCTTTTATCTATGAGTAAAAATTATAATGGCATTTCCTGTTGACATTTACATTTTACATAAATGAAATTTAAAGAATGATGCTATTGCTTCATTAAATGCTACATATTTAGCAATAATATACTTTTGCTTTAGCAGTTTAAATACAAATTCCATGTGACACACTTGTGAAAGAGTAGTAGAAATTCTTTGCTTTTTATTTCTTTGAAATCATACTGTCATTGTTTAGTTTATTACTGGGGTGAGTGAGCCCCTGCAGTGAGCCCCCAGTTTCCTGAGAGGTGTGATGGCACATGCGAGAGAGAAAGAAAGAACAAGAGACAAAATGGCAGCAGGGATCCAGCATGACCAGTTATTCACAAGGAGCAAAAGGCCATGAGGCGCCTAGAACCTTGGCATTTATTGATGGAGAAGGGGATTTGAGGAAGAGATTATTGGATGACTCAGAGGGTGGAGGTGATCTTTTACTGGAAAAGATCTTGCCCTTGAGTGTTCTTTAATCTTAGTGGTTTTTGTTTTAGTCTTAGTGGGTGGGAGAGGATGACCCACCCCTAAAAAGGTAATAGGAAGTCACAAAAGGGTGATGCTGATACTATAATCCCAAGCCTCCTGTGTTATTTTTCTCTAATTGCTGAGATAAAATACCTGATGCCTAAAATTAAGGAAGGGAAGGTTTATTTAGCTCACAGTTTGTGGAGGTTTCAGTCTTTAATCAGTTGGCTCCAAGGCAGGGTGGCATGATGAGAGGCAACAGTTTAAGGCAGCAGAAGACAGCAAAAACAGCAGGAGCAAAAGGGAGGAGAGCAAACCACCCACCCTAGGGTGCGTCCTCTACACTTTAGAATGTAGAACTGCTGAGTCTCTTAGTTAAGCTTTTAAATTATAATAAATTTATGATAAAAGTTTTACCTTTGTAGCTTAGCTATATGAAACTAAAAACTAGATTGCATGTAAATTAGAGTAATTATAAAAGTAGCATGCTAAAATAATTAAATGTTTACATTTTTTTTCTGGTTTTATATGCTTTATGTTGGAAGTGAAAAGCTAATCTCAAATATCATAGACTATAAGGAGGACCTACTGCAATGCTCTAATAGTGATAATAATAATTTTTTTACTGATAAATTTAAATTTGAAGGTCTACTCAGAATATTATGAAGATTATTTTTAGAACAGGGTTAAACTTTGTTGCAAAAGTTGAAGACATTTCAGATTCAATATTTTGATTTTGGGGGAGCAGCATCACTTTTAAGTCTTGTTTTCCTTATTTATACCTAAGTGAGAAATTCCAATATCATGTTAGAAACATTTTTGCAGGCCTGCAATTTTTTTCTTCTTGGAACTATGAGATTGCTTTGTTACTGTTTTCTATTACTCTTAGTCAAAAGTAACCTGGCTTACTTACATTTCTGTCATTTCTGGGACAGAATACCTTACACCCAAGTTAAATGAGGAAGGTTTATTTAGCTCACATTTTGTAGAGGTTTCAGTCCATAATCAGCGGTCTCCACAGCAGGGTGGCACATGGCAGAGGGACAACAGTGCATGGTGATAGAAAACAGCAAAAGCAAGAACAGCAAAAAAAGAAAACAAGCCTCTTTTGAACCCTTTTATTTTATCCAGATTGGTGGGATAAGGGCAGTGTCTATCCAATCAGTGTACTGATCGAGCCATCACCCAGCCTTAATCCCAGGACTCTTAATCTCAGCATTGCACTATGAATCAATTACCAAGTCTAGATTCAGCTACTTCCAAAAAAAAACAAAACAAAACAACAACAACAAAATAACTCATCTAAAAGTGCATCAGGCTTTTGGGGGGACATCTAGACACAAACCAATACACAATCCTTGACAATAAAATACATCAAGGGATGTAAATAAAATACATCAGTGATCTCTTCTTCATAATAACAATACTATCCAAGGAGTTGTTTACAAACCAGTGTCAATTATACGCTTTTCTAGTTTTATCAAGATGAGTTGGAAACAGAGAGTAAGCATTCAGAAATGTTTACAGCAACATTTCCTCCCCTACAATCTGGGAATGTCTCTTCATCAGGATATCAAGTAACTAGCATGTCAGGCAGAAGGTACAAATTATCTACTACTAGCACCAGCAAATGTGAGGATCTCTGGGCAACACCTTCAGTGATATAAAATAATTACTCTGTAAGTGTTTGAAAGCTTGAAAATATGACTAATCATTGATAACCCTGTAAAATATTTTAGGAAACAGCTTATGTGGCTAATATAATATACACGAAGAGCACTTTGCCTTGAATTTCTCTTCAATACATTTTTTTCTCTATAGTTTTTCTTCTCAATCTATCTGACATTAAATGTTTTTCAGTAATTTATCTAATAGTATGTCTCCTTAATACTTCTGTTTCTGGACTGCATTTCTGGATTATGAAATGTGCACCATTTTATGAATGGTGGGCCTGATCTTGAAGACATTTTTCTTAGTTTCCTTACACAACTTGATTGTTTTATATGACACAATATTTCTCACATTTGCAATGCTTATTACTAGATTTATCAAGGTAACACTTTGCATCTATCTATTTTTTATTATTATTCTTTAAGCTGTGTTTAAGTGCATCTTACCATTCACTTTTGACAGGAATTGTGATCATGTTCCTGAATGCTTCTTAAGGTGGAAATGTCCAATGTGGTGATGTTAACTGCTAACGAAAACATATCACTAAAAAGATTAATCATGCTTTGGAAGAATTTTATTTTATACTAAATTTAGCTCTACTTTGAGTGAAATTCCTCCCTGTATATATTTTAGCACTGCTGCTAACTTAGAGTATGTTTGAATTACATTCTAGAGGATGTGAATTATTAGAAAGAGACCTTGCTATATATTAGCAGCAATTGATAATGACACTTTGCGTTTGAAATCCATTTTGTGATGGATATTTTACCATTGCCTTTCACATCTGCTTTCCAACCTTCTCTGCTTTGCCTGTGCCTTCTGCTTCTGGTTTGGTTTAGCTAATGGAAGCTTGGGCAGCTGATAAACAGGAGTGTGGATGGAGACTGAGCTCAGAGTTCTTATTCTCCAGTTCCTTCAGATTGGTTGCATCTCTCAGATCAATAGCAAAGCATTTAATTTTTTTTATAAGAAAAAATTTTTAATTGGATAGTTAGAAGAAAAATAGGAAAGGACTCCAGTTTAGGTTCAAAGCGGCCCACCCACAAAGGCCAGTGTTTTATTCTTTATTAGTATCTGTTTGCCGTACAGAATGTTTACATTCCTTGTGGGGAGTTGGCGTGTGTACATGACGCATCTTAATTCTCTTCATGCCCTTCCCCTCCTCTCATTTCCCCTCCCTTCCTTCAGCCACTCCATTTCAGTATATCCTGTTTCCTGGCAAGATCTCCTCTGATATAAATCATGAGTTTTTAAACTTAGTTTTATTAAAAATGGATTGCAAAATCACTAAGTATTAATATGACTACCTATTTCATTACTTGATTTTACCAGCTAAATACTCCATTAACCACAGTACCTGTTCTAGTTTTGGTTATATATTCATGAAATATGATCAGCTATTCTTCAAAAGGAAAAGAAATATGGATGAGGGCAAGCTGAGAGTGCATAATCTATATGATAAAAAGACAAGAGCCATAAACAGAAGTGAGAAGTTACCTAAAAATACCAGACATATTGGTCTAATAATGATTGCAAGCATTTATATAGTTTCCTATATTCTAACCTCTATTGTAACCAACTGACATATACTAAACTATTCTCACATGGACTCTGTGAGGAGACATTGTCCCCATTTTACAAGTGAGAAAACCCGTGCAGAGCAGTTAAGTAGACCTGTTACTCTTGTTGTATAATTTATCATCCTAGCTATTATCCTGTTCTTACAATGGTTTTGCTAATAAAAAATACTAAATTATAATAAACGTTAGACACTATATGAACAAATATGTCCGTAATAGCAACACAGCAGAAAGCATATGGGTTTTGGCAGCAAAGTTAGTCTTGATTCCCAGGTGTGTGTTTAAATTTAAATTTAAATAGTTTCCTAATAATCTGTTCTTAATCCTGATTGTCATTCTTGCTCCCTTTTTTACAAATCATGAATTTGCAGGATATATGTTATTTAGTACTGTGAGTGAATTTCTATTCTAAAATAAATTTTATATTTTTCTTCAGGTTTATGATCTGTAACCATGCCCATTAACAAATCACCTGCAGTTAATAAATTTGGAGTAATATCTTTCCCTTATGGTGAAGAAGTCTTGAAATTTAATTTTCAAAACTCAAGTAAGAGTCATAAATCAAGGTAAGTAAAAATTATATTATCAAAGTAGGAAATCCATATGCATTATGGAGAATTTGGGAAGTTCAAAAACTAAAAAAGATTAAAAATTGAAGAGGTAGAAGGGAGACTGTTAGGAAAGAGGAGGGGAATGGGGAGGTGGACCAGAGAGGGAGAAGAAGGTAATGAAAATGATTGAGGTATGTTGTGTGCATGTACAAATATGCCAAAATCTGTCAAAGTAATATGCACTACATTTTAAAATGTGAAAGAAAATTGTTAAAAGGAAAAACAAATCATGTCTCTCAAACCAAGGGTAAAAACGTTCAAGTGTCCTATTTTTTCAACAGCTTCATTCATTGTAATGTTCATCTATTTTCCAAAAGCATAGATTATACAATTACTGTATAACTTTATACAGAAATCTGTATAATTTTCCTTCTGTTTGAAATAAGCATTTTCTATACTTATATAAATTTTAATTTGCTGCAGGAATACATAAAATGCATCAGATAAAGTATTTAATAACTGCCATAGTGTGAGGAAGTTTAATATTTCTTAGTCCTTTCCTATTTTAAATTTAGTGACAACAGCAGTTTTCTGTATCTCAAATCATTTTCCTAGAGTAAATTTTCAAAACTGAATGCAAGTGCAACTTCAAAGAACTTGAAAACTTTACAACCACGGGGTGCATTTTCTCTAGTTGTTTTGTGTTATGTCCTTGCCCTAACACCATAGCAACCCATGTAAACAAAGGAGGGGCTTGTGAAGTTGTTACTGTCCCAGCCACTAGTGAGGAAAGTGAATTCATAATGAATGCATCATCCACTAACAGCAGTTTTGCTGTAAATTATATAGCATATGTAATGCATTTAATTTTATGAGGAAGACATAAGAAAAATGATCAGTGCATATGAACAGTTTGAAGGAATTATATCTTACGTCTAGTAACTCACTCAGTTTTCTTCAAATCTGCTGTGTGAATGCAATCATTATGAACTGCAAACATATACTAGTGAAAGTAAAAAAAGAAATCTGTACTAGGATCATTCTCAGCAACAGATATTTTTCTCCTCTTTAAAAAACTGATCATGAAGATAGCATTCTATCTAGCTCCCTGGTGATGAGAGAGGAGAGTGGGCTCAGTTCTGGTAGTCTTTACTTTGGATACCTCATCAGACAATATAGAGAGATTTTACGATAAGTTTCCCACACCTTGACTATCCTGGGTTCTTCCCACCACATAGTCATATAGTAAACACACACACTGCTTTTTTCTGTGAGCTCTTCATCAAGAGAAACCAGATGTTTGACCTGAAGCAGGGTTCTCCTTGCACTAGGAACATGATTTTGCTTTCTGTGATCTGTACCACGAACATTTTCATGAGCCTCATAATCAGTGTCCTTCCCTTGTTCTTCCTCATAGGAAAATGAGTTTTTGCAATCTCAACATAGGGCTCCATCCAGATCCATTAATTATGCACTGAAGTCTATATATTTCTGGAGCAAAGTAAATAAATCCCCAAAATTTACAGCAGATTACTGGTTCAGAGCATATTATTTTGTGATAATTTTCTTGTATAACTAAGACTATTATTGTGTATAGTTTCCTGTCTTTTTGCTACTTCATCTCAGAGATGAAAGAGACAGAATTTTTTTTGAAAGCATACATCAACTATACACATTTATTTTAGCTGGCTAAAATAATTAAATAGAGTCTGAAACACGAAAATTTAGTTGAACAGATTCTTTTATATCTTTTTTTCACAGAAACCTCTTTGATATTTTTTATATCTGGGGGAATGTAGTTTTCATAGCTTCCTGAAATGTTAATAAGCCTGAAGTTTTTCCTTTTTATTAATGTTCTTGACACTCTTATGTTTGTGAAATATTTTTTATAAATGCATGCTCTAAATATTTTTTAAAATTCTGCATATCCATATAATATTTTATATATATATATAAACATACACATTTATAATACATCATAGCTCTGTAGCTGCCAGCACCAAGAAAAAACTTTTCTGGTCTGGTCATTTTTCTGTTTGATGCATAGTCTTTGTATGTCTTTTATTTGAATTATTATAACCTTTAAAAGAAATTTAAATGATTAGGAACGTGCAGTTGGCCTCTTCATTTCAGCCTGAAACATCTATCTTTGTGGCGTTTGGTGCTGGTTACAGATGACGTGGCCACAAATAGAGCGTTTTAGGAACTGAGTAACTGTACAGAGCTTGGACACTTTCAGTATGTGGTAGTGTCTCTTCCTTTAGGATTTATCGGTCCAAATGCAAGATCAGCAATTGCTCGTGTGATTATATGTACAAAGTAAGCAGAATCTTGCAAGTGCTTGGAAACCACAATGCTCATATACTTTGCTCTATAGCAATTCTGAGTCTTCACCTGCATCTCTAGAAGGCCAATAATTAAGATACAATATACAATGTATAACAACTAAGATAATAGCATACTCCACTAGGAGTATGCTAGGTCAATGTAGTAAAATGATGAAAGTGTTTAAATTTGGCAAGAAACTTTGGTGTGTGATCAACCTTATCACTAAATCACAACTTGCAAATTTGCAACAAAAAGGCATAGCAGATGTGCCCGCATGATGGGCATGCTCTCTTTTTTCTTTGGTTTGATACATGGTCAACCATTAATGAACACATTACTGAGTTCCCTTGCTGCTGGATGTGGTCTTGGACATAATTTGGTCAGTTATGTGTTGACAGAGGTGTTGCCCATGACTGGCATGTTGTGCTCTTTTAAATGGAGAAATATATCCTCTTGCTCTTCCTTCCACTTGCTTTTAGTTTGCAAAGGTAATGTGAGCTCAGCAGTTACAACAGATACATTATGTGTGAAATGGAAGGTGTATGTGGAGAACAGTAAAGTGGCAAGATTTTTTAAAAATCTGAATTTCTAGCACCATGGGGCTTCCATATTATCCCTACAGTTTTATTTTGGTATACCACCTGGAAAAAACATGAGTGTCTGTCTTGATTAGTTTAAAATAATGTTACCCTTTTTATAGCAGTTAAACTAATTTCCTGGTTATGGGAAAAAAAATCTTTCTGTGTATTCTTCGAGATTCATTTTGTAGAACAAAGCCTGCAAAGGATGCGCCACAGCTTAGGCTATCATAGCTTTATTCTCTTGCCAGATGATTTGTTTAGGGGGCAACTGAACAAGATTAGATTTGTTTTGAGGCTTTTATTTGGTTAGGTTAGTAAAGAAAGTTTGGTTGTAATGACCATCATCCAGGGACTTGCATCCTCAAATTGAATTCTGGAACTGGCTGATACTTATTATGAAAAGATAATAAGTATTGCCGAAGTTCTACTCCATTTCCTCCTTGTAAATATCCATTTCTGCTGATGCCTTCACTTTTGAGTGTTTTCACTGCTATGCAAAAAATTGTTAGTTTGATATATTTGTCTACTTATTTTGCTGTCTATACTTCTGGAATCTTATTAAAAAATCTATGCCTATTCCAGTGTCTTGAAATGTTTCTCTTATCTTTTCTTCTAACACTTTCAAGGTTTAAGGTCTCATATTTAGGTCTTTGATGTGTTTTAGTGAGAGTTAAGGGTTTAGTTTGATTCTTCTGCACACAGATATCCAGTTTCCTTAGCATCATTTATTGGTGAGACCTGCTTTTCTCTAGTGTGTGTTCTTGGTGTCTTTGTCAAAAATTATTTGGTTGTAAATCTATGGATTTATTTCTGGGCTTTCTTTTCTCTTTTACTGGTATATGTGTCAGGTTTTTTTCACATATTTTTGAGTGAATCTAATCAATCACTGATTTTTCTCTTCCATTGGATAATAAGAGAGAATAGAGAGATTAAATATTTGAAGGTCTTTCCCTAAGCAAAAGAATACAAACAAAGTCTGTTTGGGTAGTTAAAGACAACAATTGGAATACTTACTCTCATGTCAGCTTCTCATGTTAACCCTTATTGGCATTAATAATTACATTTCACTGAGGTGATTTTGAACTTTCAAATTTTGTTGTTTTTAGGTAGACTACTTAGGGACAACCTTCACTTGACCATTGATTATTACCAAATGTGCAATAGAATGTTTACAAACCAAGACCCAACATTTAGAAAATGAAACAGGTATTATTCTAAATACTTTCAGCCATCAGTTTGCTTCTAAATAGCTTTTGCTCATAATTCAGTGTGCGTCAGCAGTGCACCCTCTCCTTTTCTGTTTGGAGTTCGCTTTGTTGGTCACTACTAAGTCAGAAGACTTACACATTGACGTTAATGGTAGTACTGTGTTCCACATTGTAGGACTAAGTGAAAAATTAGAAATTTAAAGGTATACAAAGACTTATTAGAGGACTATATCAAACCATTTATATTTTTGGAAATAAATACAATGTCTCTATTTTTAGTTTCATACCATAAAGCCTCAGTTGTGGCGGTATCAGGGAAGAAAGGATATTTCCAGAATGTGATGTGAAAAAGCCAAGCTCAAGTTCAGTAAGATGGGAGTAATAAATTGAGGGGATGTGTTCATAGAGCACATTTCTGCGCATGCCCACATCATCAACTCTTTATTTATGTCCTTAAGATTCATAAATATGTCCCTGAATTCCTCATTCAGTCAAAGGTATTATGTACACATTAAAAGGATCAATTCTTTCTTTTATTCTTCTGTTACCTCTTTTTCAGGGGAAGCTATGCTAATTGTTATTTGAAATTTCTGTTTCAATTCTATTTTTTCATCTTATTGTAATAAATGTATCAAAATGCTTTTGTTTCTTTTTTAATCCATGTATTTATTAAGTCTGAAATCTGAATTTACTTCTCTAATGAAACTATTCTCTTAAAGGCTTCCATTGACTACTGACTCCCACAATATTAACTGTAATGATCTTTTTGTTTTTCTACATAAGTATAGTTTCAATGACTTTTTTCATGTTAAATCTATTATCCTTTGATATCTCAGTCTAGAAATTTTTGTTTGCATGAAACAAGTATGCATTCAAACTAAATAAAGCAAATGTACTCACTATATGGTCTCTAACACATGTAGGAGATAAAATGGTCAAGTTAGCAGATGAAGTGTGAAGATAAATCTGTAGACTATAAAAGGTTAGGGACTCTGGCTTTGTATCAATAAATTATCCAGCAGACATTGATTGTGGGTTATGGTGAAGAAGCGGCTTTCTAAAATTTGAATTGCTTTGTTGTCTTGAACCAACTCTCAGCAAAGTCTACCCTTTGGCTCTACATGACTCTCTAGTATCAATACCAACTGATTAAAACATCAGCCAATTATCCAAACTCCTTTGAGAGGCATCTTGAGTCAGACACCTATTGTGACACAATCAGTAATGAACAGAGGGCAGGGAGCCACACGGCATTAATATAGGGTAGAGGCCCACTAGTTTAACAAAAAACTTGAATAATGATCAATTTACTGAGATGGAATTTATACAACAAATTGAACATGCATTTGAATTTTATTGTAGTGCTTTCCTGAATAACCTTCTACCATATTTACTGTTTCTTCTCTCTCCTGTCTCATGACTCTGGGATTTGTTCAAATATTTCCCTTTTTGTTTCTTTTTTCCTTTTCCTCTTGAAGTTTCATGGCCTTCCCTGTCACTGATATGTAGGTGAATTGAAATCTGTACTTCCAGATCTTACGTACTTCCTATGCCTGCCTCGCAAGTTCATTTGATTATAGACCTCTCCATTTGCTGGGTTGTCACTCTCACAGGTAAATCATACTCAGTACGTCTAGAATGGCACAGATCTGCTGCCCAAATTCTTCCCATCCAGTTGTCTTGATGTCATCTTCCTATGTCTAACCATATAGGTCACAACCTTGAGCTCTTGAATGTGTTCATTCTCACAATTTCTTTTCTCATGTCCCGATAGTCATTATGGTGGTCTATTTTGATGGTCAATTTTGACTTGGTTTGGTATAGTTCCTGTCTGCTTGGTGAGTTCTGAGTCATCATATGCCCAAAGAAGCAAACAAATGACTTTAAAAGGACAACTACTTCTCTCTCACATTCTAGTTCCTGTCTATGCCTGAGAGTTCAAGATCATTTCTGCAGAAAAGCTTTTTCTGAATGTCTTAACTAAAAACAGTAATGCTCATATCTAAACCTTACCCAGCACTGAATATGATAGGAACCGGGCTGTGTGGCCTGGTTTTTAAAATTCTGCAAGATTTTGTCCCCATTTCCTCAGATAGGAAATGATACTTACCCACAGATTAAGTGACTCAGTGAAAGAGGATAGAACTGGGAAGTGTTGCAATCGTGAACTTTACGTCTGAATTTTCACAGGATTTTCTTTCTTTGTTTTTTGAGACAGAGTCATTATGTAGTCTATGCTGGCCTGGAATCTACAGTCTTCCTGCTTCATCCTTCTGGGTGCTGGGCTTACAGGTGTGCACCACCATGGCTGGCTTTCTCCCAGGATTTTGTTTCCTTTTTAAAGTACATCTTCATTACGTTATGGCATCCTTCCTTCTTGGAGTGCGAACTTCCTGAGGCTAAGCCTGGTTCCTCTTCTATGCCTCATTTTATCTAGCAAAATGTTTTGTATACATCTAGCCAAATATGTTCATAGAAATAGTGACTTTGGATTGGGTATTTATGCAAGCAGCAGACTTCAGCATATTCTATTGATATGTAAAATTAAAATGATCATCTTTACTCACTGCCTCTTCTATGGGCTTATACTTCCATACTTAGATTATGTTTATCTTTGCAAAATCTGTTGATAGTTTGAAGAAACTGAAATAAAAGCAAAGTATATTTTCTTTTCAAATGCCTCTATATTTTAAACTTTTGTTTTGATTCTTTTCATGTAATGTATATCTCATTAAATAAGAGTTAATTTGAATAACAACCTTTATTTGTAATGGGAAAGAAGTTGTTAAAAGTAGCTATATTTTTTTCCCATTAAATATTTATTAACATAAGCTGTGGGAGGCCAATAAAAGCACTCAATATCTTTACATAAAGTGGAAAATGATAAGATTTTCATATTTTAATGGTTTATTACAGACCACAATCTATATTGAAAAATAATCAACAAAATTAAGATTTTAAAAATGTATTCTAAACTTATGAATTTAATTAGACATTATTTTTGTCCAAAGACTTTATATATATGAAGCGGAGATAAAATATCTAATTTTGGAGAATGCATTTTAATTTATATTTGAAATCCTGGGTGTTGTATAATATATGTTTGGTAGGGGGGAAATTTGCTTAAATTGCATTAATGATTATTTGTTAAGAATGAGCATGTATTGCACCTTCTAAATCATTCTGAGAGATCTTGGAAGAAGAACTGAAAACAAAGACTTTGAGACATGCAGCTTATTTTAAATATTGGCTTTGTTTCCTTTTAAAGATATATCCTTTGACAAGATCCTTAGTCTCTCTGAGCCTCCTTTCCCTTGTATAAAACAATGCAAATACATTTTGTACATTTCAATCAGTATATGGAAAGCAAACACCAGATGTTCACTAAGCAAATTGTTTATATAACAATAAAGAGAAACTTAAGAAACTCAATTTCAGCAAGGGGTAAAAGACAGCTAAATTAATATTAAATTACGGAACATATTCCAGGCTTTACAATGAGACTTAAGACCAATTCTTGGCCCTTTGTAGTTATGTGATTTTAAGCAAATTTTCTTCACCTCCCTTCTGCCACAATCACCTGGCCCACCTTGTCAGCCCTGGCTAATTCTTGACGTTCCACCACAGACTCCTACTTCCCTCCTTGCGCCTGCATTCATTTTGTCTTCTGCTTTCCTCATCTTTTTCTCATCTCAACTCAGTTGTCTCTTCCTCAAAATGTTCCCTGACCACTCCCATAAAATAAAGTCACACTCATCTGCTACTCTTTTCCACAGTACTCTGCATATAACTTCCTAGTACCTGTCATCCTGAAAAGTCATCCTTTCATAATTTGTTTTTTGGGTATCTATTTACCCCTTTCAAAGTGTAAAATCTATGAGGTTTTGTGCCTAGGAAAGTGCTTGTCTATATAGTAGGTCCTCAATAAGAATCAGCAAATTAGCAAATGCCTGGTTCTACCTTAAAGTGATGTCTTCCATCCCATGTCTGTCAACATTTCTTTTTGTGAAGTACATTTTATAGTTTGGACTGCTCAAATAGGACAGTATAGAGTTCCTACATACTCTGTACCCAGTCCTTCCTATTATTAACACTTACATTAGTATGATACATTTACCACTACGTTGAACCATGTTGACATATTTTTATTAATCAAAGTCCATATTTTCTACATTTTGTTTATATTTTCCTACTTTTTATCTATTGTACTTTTTCTGTCCCAGGATCTTACACCTATATAAGTATCTATACAGAATACAAAATTGCAGTTGGTTGAAATGTCTCCCTTAGTTCTTCTAGACTATGATGGTTTCACATTTTTTGTTTTTAACAACTTTGACAGTTCTGAAAAGTTCTAGTCAAGCATTTTGTAGAGTATTCCTCTGTTGTAATTTTGCCTGAAGATGTTCTCATAATACTGGAGTTATGGGATTTTTGTGCAAGACCCCTGAGGTTAAACATCATTTTCACTGTATCACATGAAAGTTACATTGTATCAGTAAAATTTGTCATTATTGATGTTGACTTTGATCACCTGGATGAAGCAATATTCGTTGTATTTGTCTGTTGTCAAATTGTTCACTTCCTCTTTTTCCATACTTACCGTAACTTTGAAAGAAAATCTATGTGTTACAAGAAGTTCATTTAATGAGATTCCTACTTCTTAATATTTTCAGAAATAAGTTTCCAATAGATTAAAATATAAATATAAAAATGTGTAGAAAGTAATTCCAAGTATCTATCTGTTCTTTGGGTAAAGAAGATCATCTTAATGGAGAAACCCTAGAAATTATAAAGAGAATTATAATCATTTATATATATGTAAATTTTTAATGTGTGCTCAATGTTAGTTTGACAATGAAAAGAAGATTGAAATAAAATACCTGTAGCATATGTTTGCAAAATGTTAATAATAATTGTACTAGTTACTGTTAACTCAAGCATGTGTCATAAACTGTTTTAAGTACCTAGGATTTGATAGGATTGATCATGAATTTCAGAATATGCGTACAATATGCAGTGATCAAATCCATCCTTATCTACCCTTCTCTATACCTCCAGGTAATCACCATTCTACATTCAGGTATACTTCTTTAGCTTCCATATGTGAGAGAGATCTTACAGTACTTCCTGTCTTTCTAGATCTGACTAATTTCACTTAGCATATTGTCCAACAGTTCCATCCATTTTGATGCAAGCAGCAAGTTTCCATGGTGGAGTAACTTCTGCTGTGTCTGTATTCTGTATTTCCTTGATCCTCTCATCTGTCTCTGGGTACCTAGTATGATGCCATGTTTTAGCTACTGTAAATAGTGCTTCTGTAAATGTGGACATGTCCCTCTTTGCTATGCCAGTTTGTTTCCTTTGGATGTACATTCAGACGTGTAGCTGCGGGATAAATGGTAAATTTTTTTTTTTTGAGAGACTTCTCATAAAAGCCCACAAAACAGCACAGAAATGGGAGCTAACCTTTTTTAGATGTTCAACATGTAGACATGAGAATGGGAGAGCTGAGTTAGATACCCTTGTCCACAAGTTGAGCTTGCCGCCTGGATGGTATAAAGGGGAAGAGAAGGATGGATCTTCTTCTGTTTCTTCAGAGGAGTGCTAGGCTTCTTCTTGACCTTAGACATCATCTCCTGGCTTCTAGCTCAGATGCCACAGCTTCCAGTGCAGATCCTTCAGCCTTCTGGTGAGACCCTCAGCCTTCTGGCATAGATCCTTCACCCTTTCATCACAGACCAATAGGCCTCCTAATATGGACTCATATGAGACACTGTAGTCAGCTCCAGATGTTTAACTGGATCCTTTGGATCTCCAATGTGCATACAGACCCTCTTGTATTCTGCCACATCCAACTCTGTGGTGGCCATTGTAAGCCAGTCTTGTAAATTCTTATATATTTGTATATCTTGTATTATATATTTCTCTAATAAACACTGACAGATACATAATTTGGTACCAGGCAAATGGGGTTGTTGTTGTCTGTATCTGATTGTGTGGTTCAGGAGCCTTAGGAACTGGCTTGTGGGAAGAGTTGGGAAAGGTTTAGAGTAGCTGAAAAAGTAGCCCTGGAAAACTGAGGTTGCACTTAATGGAGTTTCTAGTCAGAACTCAGAAGACCAGAAAGTTGATAGAAATTGTGCCAGTAGAGACCAGGCTCAGGAGATTTTTATCAGGAAGAAGGACTACATTGGTTGTTGGACTCCAGACTGTGGAGTTTCTTGTGACACCCAATGGGTTAACATCTGCTTCAGTTGATTAAGGGTGCAGAAGACTTCTGACTCTGACGGGCCAGACCATCTTGAAGACAGGCTGTCCCACCAGCTCAGGCCAAGGCAAGTCTTGCTGGTAAAACAAGGAGGAACATTCTGTAAATAGTTTGATAAAGTTCACAATTCAACATAATTGTTGTCTTATTGTCACGCCTTTCTAATCTAAAATATGCACCCATGTTTAGCAGAACACAACATCTTTGTTTTTCAATAAAGCTAGGGGTTTAAGTCAGTTAGGGGCTTCATTCCAGTGGAGTCCTCTGACTTCCCCACAAAGATATTCTCTGTCTCTCATGTCTTCATGCATCTTACTAATCAGGCTTTGCTGGTTGAAACTTGACACCAGACAGTATGTGTTATGCTTTGGCAGAAAGTCTGTCTGCATTTTGCTCATGTCCAAAGACTTTGCCTGAGGCTGAGATTAAGAGTGGTGGACTAATCTGGCAGAAGAAATTTCAGAGCAGTCTAATGTTGAGGTGGTGGCACGGCTAGTGTTGGGGGCTTTTAGCCAGATTTTTATTGAGAATCAAGAGTAAAAAGCTCAGTAGAGTGATTTAAAACATTTTGAGTTTGGCCAGAAGGGAAGCACTATTAAAGCTGTAGACTACAAAGATAGAGGAAAGATCTTGATTGCTGGGAAGGAACAGTACACTAGAAAAGATGGCCTGAAGATATCACAAGAACCAGCAGGACTCCATCCATGTTCTAGTGGCATACCAGGGAAATTGTTCCTTGGGACTTGGTTCACAGCACTTGACCCCTACAACCAACAAAGAAAGAAGCCTGGATACTGCTCCAGCTGGTGGCAGGCCTGAGAGTGATCCATGTGGTGCTGGTTTTAGATGCATGCAGAATGCAAGAGTAAAATGCAAGACTGAGGTTAGGAAAGCTTCCACCCAGGTTTCAGAAGAAGGCCTGGGAGGCCAGACAGTGTGCCCCTAAGAGGGCAGTGTGTAAAGCTATGAGTGTGAAGCCAAAGGTGTTGTGGAGACCCCGGAAATTTGGAGAAGCCAGGAATGTGGATCATCTGAGGAAAACTTCAAGAAAGGAGCAGAGTTGGCCCAAAATAGAAGGCCTGAGAGCTATAAACACCAGCAGTGCCATAGAAGTGGAGTCCTTTGGAGTTCACATCTTTCCACAGATTGCCTCAGATGCTGAGCATGGAACTACAGGACTTAATGTTTGCCCTGCTGGTTTTGGACTTGCTATGTCCTTTTCTTTTTTATCCCCCTATGTACCTTTGGAATGGAAATATCTATCTTGTGCTACTGAGTGTTAGATATGTTTAACTTTTTTTCATTTTTATAGGGGCCCACAGCTAAGATTTTGCCTTAAATAGCAGAGGACTCTTTGGACTTGGATTTTTCAGCAATACTGAATCTGTTCAGAGTGTGGCAACTCTTGGAGATAGAGTAAATATCTTGTATATAAAGTGATGTGCATGAGTCTTTGGAGGCCAGAGGTGGAATGTTATGGCTTGTGTTTAGATGTCCTCCAAAGCTCCATGTGGTCATAGGTGGGGCTTTTTTGTAGGTGGCTGGATGCAGTGTGTGACTGATTCATGGTGAAATGCTGGGGTTATGGCTGTAAGTGCTGTCTATGCTAAAGGTGGGTAGCCTGGATTCCGTATAAGGGCAGAAAGAGGGTTTCAGCATTTACTTGTAGTTTGTTGGTTGCTTCTTCTTTACTTCGCTTGCTTGCCTCCTTCTGCCTGCCTTGCTTTGCCATGAATTGTTTCTCCCTTGCAATTCCCCTCTACCACACCTCCCTGCCTTGGAGTCAACTGACTCTAGACTGAAATCTTTACTAACTGTGAACTGAAATAAACTTTTCCTCCTTTACCTTTGGGTATTAGTTATTTTGTTTCAGCAATGAGAAAAGGTAACTAACATCATGTGTATCAACTCATAGTTACCTATTTTGAAAAATATGATGAAAACTTTTAAAATCTACCTTACTAGCAAAACTGAAGTATATAACACAGTATTTTCAACTATATTTACTATATTTATATATTATATTGTATCTCCAGAGCTTGTTTATCTTGCATAACAGAAACTTGGTCCCCTTTGACTAGTATCTCCTCTCCCCAATCCCCAGCTCCTGGCAATTTCCATGCTACTCTATTTTTATGAGTTTGACTATTTTAGATTTCTTTTTTCTCTCTCTCTTTTTTTTGGGTGGGGGGACTGGGAATTGAACTCACTACCTCATGTTTACCAGGCAGGCACTATGCTGCTGAGTTACATCCCTGATCCTGTTTTAGATTTCATATAAAAATGAGAGCATGCAGTATTTCTTTCTCTTTATCTTAGTTTAGCATTAGGACCTTCAGATTCATCCGTGTTGTTGCAAGTGTCAGAATTTCTTTTCTTTTCTTTTTTAAAAAAGACTAAGATATATGATAGGCAATTAGATTACTAGCATATTTTGACTATTGTGAATAATGCATCAACAATCATGGCAATTTAGGTATCTCTTCTTAATACAGACTTCATTTCATTTAGAAATATACCAAGAATTAGGATTGGATCATAACTCTATGTTTACTTTTTATTTCTTTGTTTTAGGAATCTCCACATTAGTTTTTTTTTTTTTTTTTTGTACCAGTAATTGAACTCAGGACCTTAAGCTTGCCAGGCAGGCGCTGTGCCACTGAGCTATGTCCCTGGCCCTCCATACTGATTTTTTATACTGGCTGTACCAATTTAGAGTCCCATCAATAGTATACAAAGGTTTTCTTTTCTCATTGATAATACTTAGTGTATTGTCTTTTGATAATAACCTTCCTTACAGATATGAATAAAATAAAATAAATTTATTTTTTATTTGTATTTACCTGATGATTACTAATGCCTGGGATCTTTACATGTACTGTTGAACACTTATACATCTTTTGAGAAACATATATTAGGTTCTTTGCCCACTTTTAATTTTTTTTTGCTATTGAGTTCTTCACTTCCTTATTTATTTTGGATATTAACTCTACCAAGTGTATATTTTGCAAAAATTTTCTCCTAATGTTCAGGTTCTCTTATTACTCTATTAATTACTGCCTGTTGTACATGTGGATATCCAGCTTACCAAGTTAAGATTTTGTCTTTCCTTTGCTGTGTTATTTTTTCCTTGACATATAATCACTTTACTTAGATGCATGGATTCATTTCTGGATTTTCTGTTTTGTCCTAATTAGTCTTGATATCAATATAATGTGATCTTAATCATTATAGCTTTGTAATATATTTGAAGAGTGGAAGTTGATACATATGGCTTTGTTCTTGATTATCAAGATCACTTTGGCTACTCAAGGTCTTTATGATTCATATTAATTTTAGGATTGTTCTGTTTTTCTGAAGAATGCTATTGTTATTTTATAGGGATTGCATGGACTGTTGATGACTTTGGGTAATGTTGATATTTTAACATTAATTCTTGACACTGGATATTCATTTGTCTTTGTCTCCTGTAACTTCTTTTATCAGTGTTTTATAATTTTTAATGTATGAGCCTTTCACTTCTTTAATTAAGCTTATTTTGTTCTTTTGGTTGCTACTTTGAATGCTCTTTTTTTCTTAATTTACATTTTTGGTAGTTTGTTGTGTATAGAAGTCTACTGATACTTGTATGGTTATTTTTCATCCTGTATGTTTACTGTATTTATTTTAACAATTTTTGTATAGAAATACTCCTGTTTTATGCTTATTTTTTATGCTTCATTTTACTAAATTTATTAGTCCTAATAATGTTTTTGGTGTTGTCTCTAAAGGTGTCTCTGTATTTGATCATATCATTTGCAAACAGAAATATTAGTAAGATTTCTAGAGATTTACCTATTTTATATTAGTAATATTATATTAGTAATTACTAATTTTATATTAGTAATATTTCTAGGGATTTACCTATTTTCCACATTATTTAATTTGCTGATGTATACTTTTTCACAATATTCTCTTAGCTTTTATATTAGAGACATTCTCTATGTATCCTTTTTCATTTCTGATTTTATTTGAATTTTTCTGGTTAGTCTAAGAGTCTGTCCATTTTGCTTTTGGTTTCCAAAACACGAACTCAATTTTGTTAATTTTCCATTATTTTTATATTCACTTTTGATTTATTATTACTCTACATAAGAGACTGCCAGTAAATACTTACCAAGTAAATTACTGGATACATACCCTTTTCTATGTAGCAGTTAAAGAATTGGTTATAATTGTTATTTGGTTCCAGCTTACAGAATATTTCATAATTATTTCTGCTCAACCTATGATCATCACATAGCACTGTCATTTTGGGGGGTACATCTGACTCCCAGTAGGACTGTTATTTACTCAGGAGCAAGACATAATATTTTACTTTTTTCATTTTCCATAGAGAATTAATTTAGTAATTTTAGAACATAGTAAACTAACTAAATAAGTGCATTTTATTTCTAGTTTTCTCCTCATAGCTAACTCTGATAATTTGGGGCATCCACAAAAATATATTTCACTGGTCTAATTCTACTATTTTCACTATTCTTTTAATGTTACTTTTGATTCTGTGCTCATTTTAAATTCTGTGGTATATGATTATGGTCATTGTACTTATTCTCTTTTATATATTTTCAAACTTGATTTCCCACTTCTCTTTAAAATATTGTTTACTCTTTTTACATTTTTCCATGAGTCTTTTTTCATTCATTAGGCTTTAAATATCATATAAGTGAAGTTGACTTAAACATTTATATATCTAATCTGAATCTTTCCCCTGATATCCAGTTACCCACTCTCTCATCTCTACTTGTATGACCATAGTTATCTCTAACATAGCGTTTCCAATACTGGAACTTATCCTTTACACTTATCCCTAATCTGATTCTCTAGCAGTCTTCCTCATTTAAGTAAATAGCAGTTCCATCCTACCAAACACTCCCTTCTCTCATGATAAATTTCTAATTCATTGGCCAGTCTAGTTGAATAATGTAGAAACATAGCCGATACTCAAACTTTTCCCTTACTTATTTTGCTGTTATTTTGCCACAAACCATTATTATTTCCCACCCAGCCAAATGTATGGCTACTGGTCTTGTTAAACCCCATTTCCCCATATTCAAGTCCTCAACATAGTGTTAGAGCAATCCCATTAAACCTCAAGTTAAATCGTGCAATCTAGTTTGTCAAAACCCTGCAGTAGTTTCCCTTCTCACTGTCTTTCACCTAGCTTGCCTTACTTCATGCTTCCTTTCTCTCTTGCTCAGTTCACTTCACCCACAGTTGTATTAATTTCATTTTTACCTATGAAGAAAACATATACTAAAAAAGACTCTGGCAAGCATCATAAAAATTTTTCTCCATGATCATAAAGGCCTTTGACAGTGGGAATTTGTTTCTTATCCTGAGAGTTACACATATATTTTTCATTTTATTGATATTTTTTGTGAAATATTCTTATTGGAAAAGCAAAGTGCCATTTCTAGAATGTTGTTATATTTAGCCACCATAAGTTGAATAATTAAAATTTGAAAATGATAAATATTGTTATGAATGCTTTTAAATTTAGGTCATTATTGTTAATCAGAGAAAAGTTCATCTTGAAATTTAATCAAACACAGAATCCAGTAGAGAAGAAAGAACTGCTGGAACAAGCAAGAAAAAACATTCTCAGATGTAAGGTATAGTATATTATTTGATTACTTGGTATGTGAACTTTGGTTTATAGTTGGTGAGTGATTTACATGTTCTAAAATTTTGGAGGAAAGAATAATACTATAGGCACACCTCTCTTTAAAGAAATTGTAAGTAAGCAAAAGGAAGTATTAATGTAAATTAAAGTTAAAGCTTATAACTAAATAATTAAATTTTCAGTGGCTTTTGTGTGATGAATCCTCCTAAATTATTAGGGAGAGTGGCTGTCCACATTTCAAGAACCAGTGCAAGAGCCCACAGCAACACATCAAAGGCTGGCATACAGAACTCTGATTATGAAAATTATGCATTTCTTTAAAAAGTTTAGCTGAGGTACAATGTGACAGAAAGAGTAAAGAAAGCATTTTCAAACCTTTACTATATAGATACAAGGACTGTATTCTTTTTCTTTTCTATTATAAACTATTCTTCACTTAACATGAAAAGTACGTTTCTTTAAGGTAAGATACTGATGCCCAGATTTTCAAACATAATAAAACAGAAAAAGAAGTGAAATAAACCTTTACCTTGCCTGTGATGTTTGACTCACTGTAAGTTTGACTTATAAGCTGTCTCCATTTTTTCCAATTCTTATTTTTGTCCCCTTTCCTTCCCACCCTCCCCACTTATTCCCATACTCTCTCTCTTATTCCCACCCTCCCTCCCTCTCTTATTCCTCTTCTCAAACACAAAATATCTCCCTACATCTTATTATCTACCTCCTATTTTCTTCTTCATTTATAATTTTTAGTTTCTCATATGAGTAGGCATAATTCATGAAATAAAAACTGCACAAAATGGAAGTATAAAGCAAGTGCCTTCTTTTGTGTTTTTGGTAGTAGTTATTATTTTTCATTTAATGGTTGTTCATATATTTACTCTTCTGAAATAATCCACTTAAAACATTTGATGAAACAAATAGTATGCATGCAAGAGGTGCCAGGAGGCATGCTCATCGGTAAGCTTTCCAGTTGACTAAATGCTCCCTGGGAGCTTCAGGATTGCACACTGCATCAAAGGAGCTGAGGCAGTCCCCATTGTCTCCCTCCTTTCCATTAGCATTGATCCATCAATGTTGGCAGCCAGAGTTGTACAGCAAATTTGTATCACACTTATTTCTGCAGTAATTTTTTTTTTTTTATAAAATCAGAGGTGCATCTCTTGGGAAAATAAGGTAGAAGTAACTATTGGAAGGCAGAGTAAGACTGATTTTTAACAAATAACTAGTGATGATCCTCAGGATATTAACATTCTCTAGATGTGGTAGGGATACAGTTTGAAAAACATGTCAAAAATACAAAGAACAAAAGCAATAATATAAAATTGTGTATAACTCTGGCTACAAAGCATCAACTTCACAGAAAAACTTTTAGGATATAATTAAGAGATGATAAAAATCAACAAATAAAAAGATGTACATCTTGGTTTGCCTTTTTCATGTTTCCCTATGACAGAGAAAATTAGGTCTCAGTTCCTTGGGTTTGGGGAAGCATGTGCATCTTCCTTTCGCGTGGACTGAAGTAATATATTTGGCACAGTGCAAAGGAGAAATCCAAGATGGTATGTACTCTGAGCCCTTCTTAGGAATCGAAACTGTTTTCTAGATTAGCAGTTAAGACATAATTTGAGATCCTTAATTTCTAGAAATTTTGCAGCACACAAGCAAAATTTGTTCTTGTCTATCAAAATATCTCATAACGTTTCATTCTAACAGCTTCTTTGGCAATTTTGAATTTATGAACTTGACTGCTCAACTTTTTAATTATGAAAATTGTTTTAAAAACCTTTTTCTCATTATAGTCTTTATTACTTTTTTCTAAAATTAGCAACTAATTAAAAAGTAGCATAAACTGTCATTTAGTGGTTTCCAATTACAATCAGTACTTTACATTAAGAGAAGTTTGTTTCTGCATTTTATAATTCTTACTTATAAAGCATTAATCAAGTGGCTTTTGTTTTTTTTTGTTTTTATTTTTTTGGTTTTTTTCTGGTACCGGGAACCGAACTCACGACCTTGCGCTTGCCAGGCAGGCGCTTTTGCCACTGAGCTAAATCCCCAGCCCCTTGGCTTTTGTTTTTTACTTATTTTATACAGCTAACTTTCCTCATTACCTTTTCCTTCTCATTTATATGTCTCCTTGCAAGCACCCTCTAACCAATCTAAAACAGAAATTAAGTAACATCATTTTTAAGGGGGTAGAATTCCTTCTCTCATTATCCTAAATGTTATGTGCATTCCTTTTAAAATGAGTTTCGGAATGTTTAACCACATAAGGTCAGGGAGTATTGCCCCATGTAAATTGGGACTGTAATACTCCCTAGCAGCTGGAAGCAGTAAGAACTGTTTCGTATTTTACTTGCCTGTGTGGTCCTTTAGCACTGTGCCACCCACAGCCCGACCTCTCTTAATTGTATAAATGACACTGAGGTAAAAACTTTTGGTTTGTTACCGACTAGTAGCCAAGTGCTTTGTTGATTTTTGTTTTCTTGCCTCCGGCAGTCATGTGATTCAGAAGGAGCGGTCCTTGCTCAGTCCCAGGGGTGGAACAGTTGGCCTAAATTAATTATAGTAATTCCCATTAACCTGCCAGTGAGCAGATTGGGAGACACGACTGATCCTGTACACAGGGATGTAAACCCGGGACTGTTCGGAATACTTTTAACTTGCTTCGAAAAATACGTTTGGGAGAAAGCATCTCTTCGCTCTCTATACCCCTGTTTATTCCTCTCTAGATTGCTTGGGAAGAACAGGAGGCTTGGAGCCTGGGTCACCATCACAGGGTGTCCTTGTGTAAACCACCGATGACGGTGCACACAGTGGGCATTTTTTCTAATCATCCCTGGACCCTTTCCTGTTCTGATCTTGTAAAATAACAAATAATTTCATTTCGAAGATATTTTTTGTTCAGTCGAACGTTGCACAGAGCTAAAAGTGTTTTGATTTATTTAGACATTGACTGCCAAAAGATTCCCTCAGCGTGATTCCTTCTCACCGTCCCCATCACTGAAATAATGTCCTAATAGGCTTTCGACCTGTATTCCTTTCTGCTACTATTTTATATCCCACTGTCCACTTAGCAGTGGTCATTTGACAGCTTAAATAATTTCCAGTGACTTCTGATTTCACTTAAAATGAACCCCAAGTCCCTGGCACGGTGTTTCTGAGCCCAGCTTCATGTTGGATTTCCTGCACGGCACCTGAGGCTTCCAGAGCTGGGGTTGAGGTAACCGATTGGTGGCAGCTGTATTACGTTTTCTGATCTGGCCTTGGAAGTCATGTAGGGCATTTCTGCTGCATTTTCTCATTTAAAGGAAGCACAAGAACTAGAGTTTAGGGAAGGGAGGGTAGAATTTATCTGTTGATGGGAAGGGTGCTAAAGAATTTGTAGATATATTTTAAAACCAGCATCTGATGAGAAAATAGTTAATTGCAAGAATTAATTATAGGGTGTACAAAAACTGGGAAATTTTAAAATGAAAAAATTTCTATTTTTTAATACTTCAGAAGCTTTAGGTATGCTGTATGCTTCTCTGGACCATGCTTCCTTTGATTACGATCATCTGCCTGCTTTATTTTTTGTTGCGGAATCAGTTTTATACAGGCTCTGCTGTGATGCATTCCTGCAGGAGTTTTTATATTCTGTTGAGATAAAGCTGACAAAGGTATGTTTTGAGTATTTTATGTTTCGAATCATTAATTTCTATTATATGTAACCACATGACGTCTGTTTTAGGCCCAAGACGAGAGAGTTCCTTTTATTATGGAACTCAGGTTTAGTAATCTTACTTTAAGTTATGAACAGAACATTATTGCCTAATACTCAAGTGGACATAGTCTGAGAAAATATAATTTTACAAACTGTGTTAGAACATATTTAATTAGGGGCTGGGGATTTGGCTCAGAGGCACAGCACCTGCCTGGCAAGCGCAAGGTCGTGAGTTCGATTCCTGGTACCAGAAGAAAAACAAAAAACAAAAAACAAAACAAAACAAAACAAAAAAAAGGAAAATGTGTATTAAAATCAATGTGTTTATTAATTTTTGGAATATATGTAAGTTTTATCTTTTCCATTTTGAGACATTTTAGTGCTACTTAATTTGAAATTTAAAATTGCTGACAGGTAACCTTAAATAGCTTCTCTGTTTGAAATTAATTGTTTCAGTCATCTATGTCTTATTAGAGCTTTATTGAACTCTCTTTACTTAGGTCATATTTTATAAGGTTTTTGAAATCATGTGGTTTTACTGTATGATGTTCATGATTGACTGTTGGAAACTTTATTAGTCAATTAAATTTAGATTAACTAATAATAAATTTAGCTTAATTAGTACTTTCACTTTAAAGAGAGTAAAGAAGGACTTTGTGTATAGCATATATATGAGACAAGTATAAATTATTTTTTTGGTCTTTTTGAGACAGGGTCTCGCTGTGTAGTTCAGGTGGCGTTGAGCTCACTTTGTAGCCCAGGCTGGTCTTGAACTCTGAACGATCCTCCTGCCTCAGCCTCCCGAGTGCTGGGATTACAGGCGTGCACCACCATGCCTGGCTTGAGACAAGTATAATTGATTATGTAACACTGTGATTGTTTTTCTTGTTTAGTTTTGCATATGAACTCTTAGAAACAAAGCGTGAGTGAATATTCATGACTCATCCCTTCCTTGGGATATTTTGGGGAGAGGCTCTCTAACATATTTGGGAAGAAAAGATTTATAGAGACCAGGCAAAAACAGATATAGAAACATAGGAGCAACTGATTAAGTGAAAGACTGAGGTTATATGGGAGGACAGAAGGAAAAGAGTTAAAATGTTGCCAATAGTTTTCTTGGAATTGTGAGGTTACAAAGATTTTGTTTTTGTTCTTTTTGGAAACTGCCTATTGTTGATATATAAATATATGTATGTATATATATAATGGAAAACATAGAGATTATAAAGTTAAAATATAAGTACAAATCTAAAATATATAAAATATAAATTTGAGTGTTTATAATTGAAAAAGAATGGAATGGAGAGACGTAAGTAGGTCTGGTTCATCTGTCCTCTCCTTCTCATTTCATTTAATGACCTTCCTCCATTTCTTAACTTTTGTATTTCTGCTAGAAAAAGTCAGCAGAGGGGAATGATGGTGCACACGTATAATCCCAGCACTCGAGAGGCTGAGGCAGGAGAGTTTACAAGTCTCAGGCCAGCCTGGGCTACATAGTGAGTTCAAGGCCAGCCTGAACTCCATAGTGAGACCTTGTCTTAAAAAAATAATCGCTATAAGATTTTATACATTGCTTGTGTGTTATACATGTCATGTTATTTAAAAATTTTTATTAGTATATATTTGTGATACATAGTGAGTATGTTTGTCTTGGGGTATTTTAAATGTTGTGTCTTGATCCTTTTTAAACTTCCCTTTCTCTTCCTCTCCCTTCCATCTCCCCCAGCCCCAGGTCCCTTTCTCATCATCAGCTTAGGTGACTTAGACATTTCTTGTAGCAGTCACAAACAAGCAGTGCTTTCTGTGTGCTTTGCAAATGACAAGTCCCTTAGACATAGTAGACTTAACAGTAACTTACTGCATTTTCTTGAAATGCTACAACATATGTGCTATTATTATCTGGCATTTCACAGCAGAGGAAATAACTTGCTGCTACAAGGCACCCAGTTCTCAGATTCACTAATTTCACAGCTTACTGTGTATTGTTTTAACTAGTATAAACTGGCTAGTGGAAGTAAGCAAGACCTCCACTGGTAAGCACTTTCCTTGCCTTTGTAGGATTGCCATTATGTAGCTGAAACTACACTGGAACCTTCCCTTTACACCTTTCTTTTTGACAGCAAGCTTTTTGAAAGGCATCGTTGTCAAGGCTTTCCCCACTTCCGTCTGCACTGTTTTATACATTTATTTTAACATTTTTATGGCGTTCAGCATGGGAGCTGCACATGTGCATAGCACATCTTAATTCTTCTTACCTCTACTTCCCTCCCTTCTCCTCCCTCCATCGCAGTTCCTTTCCCATTTGCAGACTGAGCTCCTTGTTTCCTATTATCTTTAGTTTGCTCTTTAAGCTGTTTATACTTTGGGTTTATAACATTGGAAACCACCTGATATTTAGCCTTTTGTGTCTGATTTATTTCGCTCGACACTATTATCTGAAGGTCTGTCTCTTTTGAAACAAATGACTCAAATTTGTCCTTCTTTGTGGCAGAGCAGCACTCCTTTGTGTATGACACCACAATTTCTTTACCCATTTATCTGTTGATGGGTAAATAGACCACTTCGAGGACTAGCTATTAGGAATTGTGCTTCCATAAGCGTGAGTAGGAGTGTGCGTCTCTGTAATCTGATGTCATTAATTCTTTTGGGAAGATACCTAGCATGAAAGAGGTGGGTCAAAGGGAATTTCTAGTTTTAGTTTTTTGAGGACTTTCCATATAGATTTCCATAGTGGTTGTACTAGTTTACATTCCCATCAACAGTGTAGAAGGGTTCAAACCTTTTTCCCTGGAGCATTTGTTATTCTTTGATTTTTTTTTGATGATGGCCATTCTTTCTGGGGTAGGATGGAATCCCTGTGTTGTTTTAGTTTTTATTTCTAGTAATCAGAAATGCGGGACTTTTTTTCACGTATATTGGCCATTTGTACTTCTTCTATGAAGAGTCTGTTCAATTCAGTGGCCAGTTTCTTGACTGGATCTTCTATTTTAGGGGTTTAATTTTCTGGAGTTCTTCATATATTCTGTTGTCCTGTGTGGGAGGTAGCTGGCAGAAACATTTCCCCTATGTTTAAGTTGTTTATTCACTCTGTTGATTATTTCTTTTGAGGTTCAGAAGCTTTTTAATTTAATATAATTGTAGTTTTGACTCTTGATGCTGTTTCTTGTGAAATGGAGGTTCTGTTCAGAAAGTCCTTATTATGCCTATGATTTCATGAGCTTCACATATTTTATCTTCCAGCAGATTAAATGTTTCTGCTTTAATACTGTATGTAGATCTTTGGTCCATTTTTATTTCAGTTTAGTACATGGTAGGTGATAAGAGCCTAGATTCAGTTTTCTGCATGTGGATACCCAGATTCTCAGCACCGTTTCTTAAAGAGTTCGTCTTTCCTGTGTGTGTGTTTTTGGCCGCTTTGTCAAAGCTCAGATGCTGAATGTGCCTGCTGTTTCTGTATCTCTATTCTGTTCTATTGATCTGCATGTCTGTTTTTGTGTCAGTTTCATGCTGGTTTTTTTTTTTTTTTTTTTTCATTGCCTTAGCTTTGTAATATAACTTTAAATCCAGCACTGTGATGCCTCCTGTTTTGCTCTTGTTTCCCAACATTGCTTTTGCTTTCTGAGTCATTTCTGGCTCCGCATAAATTTTCTCTGGTTGTGTGAGATCTTCTTTTGATGTTTTGATTGGTATTGCATTAAGGGTATATATCAGTTTTGGAGGTATGACCATTTTGACAATGTTATTTCCTTCTATCCAGGAACAGGGACTGCAGCTTTTCATTTTCTGCTGTCTTCAAGCTGTTTTCTGAGTATGATAGTTTTTGTTATAGAGGTCTTTCACTTCCTATATTTAATTAGTTACTAAGGTGAAAGATGTTAAAGCCATGTTTCCAAGCATAACATAATTATGGATAACCTGTGAATCAGGTGAAATTCATGACTCAGGGTATAATGCAGAAGTTTCTCTTTTATGCCATATTACATTTTGAACATTAATTTTCCTCTCAATATCTATCTCTTATTCCTTCAAAAATTTCAGATTATCCTACCTAGTTTTTCACTCATTGTCTGAAATGATGGATGTTGCTGTCTATCATGGTCTCACTTAGCATATTATAATATTCTCTTACACAGTCTGTAGATCTTCACTGCTTTCTCACTCAACTTCAGTCTCTTAAGAAAGCACAGTGCTGTTATGAAATCATGTATATGTCAAGACCTCCTTTTCCCACTCCCACTGCACATGCCTTAGAAACATTTCATTTTTTATTTTCTAAAACTACAAATGGTGCACATTTATAATTTCTAGAAACATTCATGAATACTGATGGTTCATTCTCAGATTTATTTCAATAATAGAGGTTCATCATAAAACATTTTAAAGTACTGATATAATTAAAATTTTATGCCATTTGGAACAATATGCACAGTCTTGGGTTCAAGGTCTTTTATTGCCACTTATTTGCATAATAGTGTTGGATGAAGTACTGAAAATTGGTTAGGTTCATCTACTTTATTTTAATATGTACATCTGATAATGCTCTGCCTTACTACATTGCAGTTAAGAGAATTTAAGATTTCTTTTTCACACATGGACATACATAACACACACTAGATAGTGACAGTTATTGCTAGTGTTTGGTTCTTCTCCATGATTTAGCAAATTGCACAATTTGTATTCTATTTATTTGTATAGTTTATGTGTCTTATTATAATTTTATGTGAAATCTTGTGTGTTATGCTTTTGCAGATATTCCATTTTATGCAATCTATGTAAAACAGGCTATTTTTTGCTGGTTTAAACATCACAGAAGATTTTACAGTGCTTTCTAAAAATGAATTTCTTTACAGTGGAGTGGAGAGCTTAGTACAGTGTGATATTCCTCAATGCTCTCTAAAATAATGTTTTTCACACTGTTTTGAGACTCATTTCTTCTTCTCAGTATGATCCAGCACACACATAATAAACATTCATTTACATACTGGCAAAAAAGAATTATGAAATATAGCATGATATTTTCTGTTCCTTTTAATTTTATTTAAACATTGCCTCTTCATGGGTCTCATGAAGCTTTTGGGGAGCATTACCTACAATTTGAAAATACTGTTCAAAAGTATGCAGAACAAAATAACATTCAGCATTGGTGAAATGTAATATACAATTGATTTATGAATTACTTTTGCTGACTAACATTTCAATCTTCATATAAGTGTTTTAAAGCTATTTCAAAACCACAAGATATTGAGTTTGAAATTACCAAAAGTAAATGTAATAATAAAACAGTTTATTTTCTATATTTTTTCTTTTAAAGAGAAAAGAACAAAAACAAAATAACAAAAACAAAGAGAAAAACCAAACAACACAAAAACAATAAAAACAATATAGAATTCCAAAAAAGATGGGTAGGAAATTAACAATGGTTGTTGTATTACATATTGTTTTCAGCAGAGTAGTTGCTCAGATTACCAGGTAGAGGCATGCAAGATTGATCAAGCAATTAAACATTAACTGTTCCTTAAAGGAGAAAAGAAAGTAAGAAGGAAGTGAAAAATATGTATTCTATGTGTTTTTTAAATATTCATTGATGCAACACAAAAGTACTTTTGTCTTCTCTGTTTTGACAGATCGGCTATTTGATCTTCTTACGGCTTTTTATATTTTTCCTGCATGGTCAACTAAGAAGTTTTAAAGAACACTTACTGAGGCTTCAACCGTACTCATATGGTAGAGTATCCTTCTTCCTACACTTATAAATGTGTTATGTTACATTTTAAGAAGCGCAGGCCGTAAGATGCATTTCATTTCTCATGAATAATAGTAGGTGTGCAGTGTTAGCTTCTGATCCTGATTGCATTTGTTCAGCTTTTGTTTTTTTGTGCCTGTGTACCGGTTATTACTTTGTGGTGAGAACATTTAAAATCTATTCTCTTCACAATTCCAAAGCATATATTTTTGCTAACATAGCCCCCATGCTGATCACTAGGGCTTATTCCTCCTGCCTAACTGAAGTGTTACACTCCTGACTAAAATTTCACTTCTCCCTCGTCTCTCCTCCAGCCTACGCTAGCCAGTTACTATGCTCTGCTTTTTACTACCTACCTAAAAGTATAACAGTGTTTGTGATTCAGTTTCCTCACCTCAAACTAGGTTTCAAAAAGTCAGATTCCTAAGGTAATGGCAGTATAGATGCTGAGTAAGGAGAAAGTGGATGCAGGCGGCAAATGCAACATGCTGTGCACCAGCTCGGTGCTTCAAATCACTACCTAAAAAGTTTTTTTTTTTTTTTTTTTTTTTTTTTTTTTTTTTCCGGTACCGGGAACCGAACTCACGACCTTGCGCTTGCCAGAGCAGGCGCTTTGCCGCTGAGCTAAATCCCCAGCCCACTACCTAAAAAGTTTTGCAAAACTGTTTTGATTGAGAACCACAGGAAGAAATGTTTGCTTTGCAATTTGCTATTCAGCACATGCATAAGGTACACTCATTCATGCAGTGACAAAAAGGGACTGTTAAGGGAGAGAGTTAAAGATGTGAACAATTATTTTTTTCCAGTACCGGGAATCGAGCTCACAACCTTGTGCTTGCCAGGCAGGCGCTGTGCTGCTGAGCTAAATCCCCAGCCCCGATGTGAACTATTATAGTGGGAATCATATATAGTAAAATAGCTTTAAAATATTCAGGAGATAAAAGGGAGTAGATTTGGTGGCCAATTGGATTTATACACTGTGTGAAGGAGAGTGAAGAATTCAGAAGGAAGTTCAGGTTTTGAACACTGAGGGTCAATTTTGGAGAACTGTTGTACATATTGAGTTTGAAGTTAACTTAGAAAACAGTGAAGTCTCCAATATAGATTTTACAATCATCCATCTTAATATGGCTGAGATAACCTGAGGGTGAGAAGTGCGGTGAAGAGAAACTAATTCTCAAAAGTGAATCTTCGGGAACATAAATGTTTAATGGGTTATTGGAATAGCAGGGCCCAGTAATAGAGAATTCAGAGAAGTAATAGGAAATAGTGACATCCAAGGAGGAAAGCCAAGAAGATCAACATTATCAAGAACTCCAGGAGCGTTAGATAGGAGGAGATCTGAGAAGTGGGGTGGATCTCTGCAGTAAGAACGCCATCGTCCACCTGGGGGCCTCCCTAGTGGGGAGCGGGGAGCAAAATTCAGGCTGGAGGTAAGCAGTAAGGGAAAATTTAGATGCCCAACTGAGATTGCAAAATATTTCAAAAAGTTCAGCTATAAAGATTTATACAAACATATAAATAGTTTGGGTGAACAAACAAATTAAAACAAGAGAACATTAGTGTGGTTAGTGTATGATAAGGGAAAGAGATTTAAAAGAAAAGAAGGGGATGATATTTGATGGGAAAAGTCACTGAAGGGAGAATGGAAGGTAAGAGCAGAAGTGGTTTAGAGAGCACCTTGTTCGCACCACACCGCCTGTCCTGAAGCAGAATGAAGCCAAGATGAGGCTGTTGGTTAATAGGATGGACACATTTGATTTCTTCAGTAAATTATAAATCTTTTGAACTCAGTGTTCAGCATAGTGGCATATCAAGTATTCAGATGGTGGTGGTTGATAGGTTTTGAAAATTATTTCAATTAAACCTCAGGTTCTCATATTAGTTTGTTATTGCAGACATGTCACAATGAAACCAATACCTTTCTTTTTAAAGTATAAATACTCTTCTTTGCTCTTTTATCAAATTTTGGTAAGTAGAGCTTTAGGGGACATCTCTATCTCTAGAAACAAGTTGTTTTCTATTCAACACCATCAGCAGCTGCTGCCCATCTGTAGAGCTATCCAGTGGAAGAATGGCCATCACTAATTTTTCCACTGTGTGAATGGAATGAAACTCAAAAATTGTCAAAGAGTTTATAAAAAGAGCACAAAGAAGATAGTCCTGTTAAATATCGCAGTGTTTTATGTTGTGACATAAGTTGCCTACGTTTATAAGTATGTGCTTTGAAATCAATAATAACAGTTTGAGAAGGAATAAAACGAGCATGTTGGGTTAGAAGCTATGGCATTGATTGTAAAATTGCAATTTCAAAGTATCCATTATGACTAGAGTATCTATTATAACTTGATTAATTTTCAGCTGGAAGCTACCAAGCATTTTTGGGTAGTAACAATATTTTAATTGGGCATTCAGTAACAATATTTAATTGGGCATTCAACCATTATGCAAGCCTGTTCTAAATTATATAAAATCTTATGCCTGAATTATTTACCTTGTAGTTTGCTTTTGCCCCACCAGGGGGCAAACATAACTTTATAAATCTTCATTAGACTGTGAAATGTAAAACCGTTTCAGAACCTAAGTACTGAATTTTATTTTGCTGTAATAATTAAAAGACATATGAAACACAATGCAAGATATTAATCAAATGCTTCCCACGATGTTTTTTTTTTGTTTTTTGTTTTTTACAATAGCACTTTTTGCTTCTGGAGAGTCATATCACAAGTATCCAAATATCTTTTCAAATGTCCAATTCATGCTGAAAACGTTACAAATTATATGTGAGAAAGAACTCTATTCTGAATCAGTTTTTAGCACCGTGGAAAATACGGGAAGATTTGCGAACACAGAATCAGATACGGTAGGTAATCTGATATGGTGCCTATATCCTGTTACTATGGTGAGTATGGTTGACAGTTCAGCAACCTTCGCTGAAGATGAGTGTAGCCCGTGGGATCTAGCGGGGACATAGTGGGCGGCAGCATCCGCTAATTTTCTGCAACTCTGTGCACATTTTCTGCTCGGGGCATCACCACCAGCACTTTAAATGGAGAAATACCACGGTGCTTCCTCCTTATAGGTGCCACACTAGCTATCTAGCTGAAAATTGCAACAAAATTTAGACTGATTTATAAATTAATATTTTAAAGTATTTTATTTGCTTTCCAAGGAAAATATATAAAATGAAGAAACAAGCGTAATATTTTGTGCTCCCACAACTCATCTGTAATAGCACTGAATATGCCCTAAATTCAACTAAAAGCTTTAAAATATAGCTCAAATTGAGGAATAAAAATAATTATTAGCACATAAAAATCTCTTAATTTCCACGGCTCCTCTTAATTTCTTTTTTCTAGTGAAGTAATAATTTTATTTAGTGGTGACTAAGTACAAGATTAATATTAAAAGCTGGTCCTACATCACATTCATGAAACATTCACAAATGAAATTCAAAAGATGGCATTTATTATATCTTAAAAATACAAAATATCTAGTGATAAATTCAAGCATTTGAGAAGGCACTATCAATAAACTGTAGAAAATCATTTACCACAATAAAATTGAAATGATAAAACTCTCTATATAACTTCTTGGTGTGAAATAAACTACAATTATGCAAGCATAAGCATATTGAGCCACATAACTGTACATGTTCTTTTTTATTATTATTGTTTATTGGAAACATTTGTATACACATAATGATCACATTCATCATAGAGAATTTATACCTGTCCATGATGTATCTTGATTTCTCTTTTCCCCCCATTCCTCTCCCCTCCCTTCAGTCCCTTTCCCCCTCTCATTTACAAAGCTTTGTTTCCATTTTATCCTTCTTTTCTCATTTTTTCCTTTTCTCTTCCTTCATTTTCCCATCCCCACTCCCTAGTTCTCCTTTCCTTTTGAACAATTTCTTCCTACTTCACAATATATATTATACACTTTGGTTCTTATTTACACTTTCAGATACACAGAGAAACAATGTTATATTCACATGTCTGTCCAATTTATTTCACTTAATAATATAGCTTCAAGGTCTATCTATTTAGCTATAAATGCCTCAAGTTTATCCTTCTTTATGGCCAAGTAGTACTCCATTGTATAAAAAAATACATCTTTTTTTATCCATTCATGTGTTGGTGGGCATTTGGGTTGTTTCTAATATTTAGCTGTTACAAACTGTGCTGCTATAAATATAGGTGTGCTATAAATATTGCTGTGGTATGATGTTTTTAATTCTTCCAGGAAGATACCCAGAAAGGGAATAGCTGGGTCAAATGAGACCTCCAATCCTAGGTTCTGAGGAATCGCCACACTGATTTCCACAGTAATTGCACCAATCTAATTCCTACCAACAGTGGAGTAGGATTACTTTTTCCCCCACATCGCCACCAGCATTTGTTACTTATTAGTTGATTTCTTGATAATAGCCAAACTTTTCAGAGTGAGATGGAATCTGCATGTTATTTTAATTTTCCTCCCTCAAATGACCAATAGTGTTGAATATTTTTTCATATGTTTATTTGCTGTTTGTGTTTCTTCATCTGTGAATTGTATATTCAGATGTCCATTTTTTGATTGGGTCTTTAAACTTGGGTGGTCTGATATTTTTCAATTCTTTATATGTCCTTTATCTGAAGGATAACTGGCTAAAAGTTTTTCCCACTCTATGGGTTTTTTTTCACTCGGTTGGTGATTTCTTTTGGTGTTCAAAAGCTTTTTAATAAGGTGAGATCCCAGTTGTTGATTCTTCGTAATACTTCCTGTGTAATTAGGGTTTTATTCATGAAGTCTTTGCCTACTCCTATTTCTTCAAGAGTTCTACCTATTCTCTCTTCCAGAAGATTTACTGTTTCTGATTTAATATTTATAGCTTTAGCTGGGGATATGTCTTTGATCCATTTTGATTTTAGTTCAGTGCATGGTGAGAGATATAGGTCTAGTTTTAGTCTTCAACATGTGGAAAGCCAGTTTTGTCAAAGATAAGGTAGCTGAGTGTGTTTGTAGTTGTGTCTGCATCTGCATCTTTTAATCTGTTCCACTGATCCTAAGGTCTTTATTTTTTTGCCAGTATGCTGCTGTTTTTATCAGAGTAGTTTTATAGTATAATTTCAAGTCAGGGATTGTGATGCCCTCTGCCTTGCCTTTGTTGCCTAGAATTTTTTTTACTATTCTAGGTCTCTTGTGGCCCCAAATACATTTTAGAATTGTTTTCTCTAGGTCTGTGAGGTGTACTAATGGTATTTTGATTGGGAATGCTTTAAATCTGTGTAATAATTTTGGAAGTGTGACCTTTATCACTATATTGGTTTTTCCTACATGAGCAAGCATATCTTTCCATTTTCTGATATCCTCTTCAATCTCCTTGTTCAGAGTAATGTAGTTTTCATTGTAGAGATAATTTACTTCCTTTGTTAGACTGAGTCTTAAGTATCTCATTTTTTTGATACTATTGTAAAGGGGATTGTTTCCCTAATTTCTCTCCCAGTAAGTTTGTTATTTGTGTAATGTTATTGATTTCTGAGTATTTCTTTGTATCCAGCTACACTACTGAATTTGGTTATTAAATCTAGAAATCTTTTGGAGGAGTTTTTGGGGTGTTCTGTGTAGAGTATCTGTTTATGGACTTTTGTGGTTTCTTTTGCTATTGAGTTGCAATTTCATTGCACTATGCTTTGATAATATGCATGGCGTAATTTCAGTTCCTTTGAATTTACTTTAGCATGTTCTATGGGCTAGTATGCCGTCTATCTTGTAGAGTGTTCAATACAGAACTGAGAAGAATGTGTGTTCTAATATAGTGGGGTGCAACACTGTAGACATCTGCAAATATTGATAATTTAACTTTTTCCTTTCCTATCTTTATTGCCTTTATTTCTTTCTCTTGTCTAATTGCTTTTGCAAATGTTTGCAGAACTATATTAAATAAGAGTGGTGATAGTGGACATCCTTGTCTTGTACCTGATTTTAGAGTGAAAGTTTTCAGTTTTTGTCATAGATAGTTTTTATCAGACTGAGGCAAAGATTTCTAATTTTCTGCAGGGATTTTATCATGAATGGGTTTTGGATTTTGTAAAATGCATTTTCTGAATTTATTGAGATGGTCATGTGATTTTTGTCTTTGGCTCTGTTAATATGGTGTTCTACATTTAGTGATTTGTATATGTTGAACCATCCCTGCATCCCTGGGATGAATCTTGCTTGGTCATGATATATAATCTTCTTGATGATTTGATGTGTTCTGTTTACCAGTATCTTATTGAGGATTTTTGTGTCTAAGTTTATTAGGTTGATTGATCTATAGCTCTTTTTTTTAATTGGGTCCTTCTCTGGTTTTGGCATCAAGAAAATACTCACTTCCCTGAATGACTTTAGATTATTGCTTTCATTTCAATTTCATTAAAAGGTTTGAGGAGTAATAGCATTACATATTTTCTAAATTCCTTTTAGAATTCAGCAGTGAATCCATCAGGACCTGGGCTTTTTTTTTTGTTGGTATGTTTTAATTACATTAATTACATTTCAATTTCACTGATATATTGGGCTATTTGGAAATTTTATATTTCTTGATTCAACTTCGATAATTTATATATATATATCTAGGAATCTGTCCATTTCTTCTCCATTTTCCATCTTTGTAAAGTTTCCATCTGAATAAAGTTTCTCAAAGTAGGTATTAATCATCTGAATTTGTGCAGGATTCATTCTGATTTCACCCTTACATCCCTAATTGCATCAATATGAGTCTTTTCTTTCCTTTTTTTGCTGAGGTTGGCTAAAGGTTGAATAGTTTTTTTAATCTTTCAAAGAACCAACTCTTTGATTCATTGATTCTTTGAATTGTTTTCTTAGTCTCCATTGCATTAATTTATGCTCTGATCTTTATAATTTTGTTTCTTGTAGAAGGTTTGGGCCTGATGTGTTCTTCTTTTTCTAGACATTTGGAGTTCAACATTCAGTTGTTCATTTAAACTCATCCTGTTTTCCTGATAAGAAAATTTATTGCTATAAATTTCCCTTTTAGGATTGCTTTCATTGAGCCTCATAAATTCTGTTGTGTTGTATCAGCATTATCATTTAATTATAGATACTATTTACTTTCTACTCTAATTTCATCTGTGACCCATTTGTTGTTTAGTAGGGTGTTAATTTCCATGTGTTTATGGACTTTTGTGGTTTCTTTTGCTATTGAGTTCCAATTTCATTGCACTATGGTTTGATAATATTCATGGCATAATTTCAGTTCCTTTGCATTTACTTTAGCATGTTCTATGGGCTAGTATGCCTTCTATCTTGTAGAGTGTTCAATGCAGAACTGAGAAGAATGTGTGTTCTAATATAGTGGGGTGCAACACTGTAGACATCTACTAAGTCCATTTGTTCACAGGTTTGGTTCAATTCTGATGTTTCTTTGTTGACTTTTTATCTGGTTGATGTATCTATTTGTGACAGTGGGGTGTTAAGGTTCCCCATTACAGTCATTTTAGTGGTTATTTGATTTTTCATGTTCATTTATATTTGTTTTATATAGTTTTGTGCACTGGTATTTGGTGCATATATATTTATGATTGTTATCTCTTCTTGGAGTTTTCCCTTAACAAGTATGTAGTGACTGTTTGTCTCTTTTGATCAGTCTTGGCTTAAAGTTCACTTTGTCTGAAAATAGAACCTCTGAAAATAGGTACCTCCGCTTTTTTCTGGGTTCCTGTCACATGGAATATTGTTTTCCATCCTTTGACTTTCTGTCTGTGAATTTCTTTTTGCATTAAATGTGTTTCTTGTATGCAGCATATTGTTAGATCTTGTTTTTTGTTCCAGTCTGCCAGTCTGTTTGTTTAGATTGGTAAATTAAGACCATTAACATTGATTGTCGTAAGTGATGTGTATTGATTTATCCTGGTCATTTCATTTTCCTGCTGTTTGTTCCCTGTATTTCTCCTCTGTTTAGTTGCTTGTCTTGTGGATACTTTCTATTAGCATTGTTGGGATTGTATCTTCTTTACCTCTTTATAAAATATCTTTCAGAACATTTTGGAGGACTGATTTGGTGATCTGGAATTTCCTTGGTCTTTGTCCTGAATTTTTTCTGGGTGTGCTGGAGATCTGGGGTTTCATTTTGCTTCTTCCTCTTGTCATTTTCTATTTATTATATTATATTATATTTTGTTTTGTTTTATTTTATTTTTCTGTGTTGATGCTTGTAAGTTTCTTATAGTAGATAGCTTTATCACTAGTGTCGAGGCTTCTCTAAGGGGTTTCTGTTCCTCTGAGGTGTCTTGTAGGTGTAGGTGGTTCTTGGTCATTGCGTCTGTCCCCAGGCCCTCCCTACCCAATTTATTAAGGATGAGATGTTGCTATTTGACTCAGCACCCATTTCTTTGGTACTGGATTATGTTGATGGTCATGAGAGCGGACAATCATAGTGTTGCCATACAAGGAGGAACAACAGATTGCAACAAGTATGTCATCCTGCTAAGTAGTAAATTGGCAGTAACAATAGCATCAAGCAAATCTAAAATCTGACAAACTATGGTAACTATTAATTTGGTACCTTTAACCATTTTGGCAAGAGCTATAGTTATATATGAAAGTCCACCATTATTCAGGAACTTACATATATGGAATTTCCACTTAGGAGAGTGATTTTACCCTGTGATATGGAAATTTAAGAAGGACAAGGGAGAAAACAGAAAGCTAAATGAAGAGAAATAGAGCATCAGCAAGGCTGAAGGACAAAGGATGATCGCCCAGGCTTTGGGAAACAGGAGAAGGGGGCAAGTGAGAGAGAATGAAGGAGAAAGCAAAAGGTTATCGAAGCAGACCTGAAGGTCTAGTGAGAATGTTCACTCACACGTACATATCGTAAAACCAAGTGAGATCTTTGAGGAAAGAGAGAAGGAAGATGAATAGATCAGAACAAGCATGAAGGTGAATACCTAAACAACCCCCCAAAAAACCACCAAAAAGCAAATAAGCCCCCCAAAACCTGTTGGTCTCTGTCTCTCTCTCAGTTGCTGTGGCACCCTCAGACAGAGCTAGAGGCTGCTCCCACTGCATACAACTGGCTTCTCCCAGGCAGACCAGCCTTCTCTGTTCCACTTCCACTGGCGTCTCTGTCCTCTCGCACTGGAGTGGGTGCGGTGCTGTGGGATGTCTCTCTGCTCCTGTTGTTGCTACAGAGACAGCCAGTCCTACTTTGATCTGTACTTTGGGGGCTGGGATTGTGGGGTGGTGGTGGAGTAGTACCAAGCCTCACTAGTCGCATTGCTGGAGGGATTGTTCTATTCCACTCTCTGTCTTCACTGCTGCTGCCACTGCTGTGCATCACTACACCGCTGTGGTCTCTGGACTTACTGGCTCACTGCTTTGCTGTCATCTGGGAAGCAGCCCTAGGCTGCTGAGTCCACCTCAATCTCGTCTCTCACATGGCATGGTGGTGGAGTGCCGCTGGTGTTTAATCTGCACGTCTGCATCCCTCTCACTGGTCACAGGGAAGGAAGGGTCCTGGATCACCTCCACTGCAGTCCCTAACCTTGTCGTTGTTAGGACTTTCAGTTACAGCACGTAACAAAAGAGAACCTGGCAGGCCCTTAAGGAGGGAGCAGTGCTGAGGAAATTTTCTGCCAGGCTGCCACATCCTCTGTGTAGAGGAAAGCACAAGTGACTAGGGGCCTGTGTCCCAAACCTGTCCTATTTGGCTCGAGTTAGCCCACTCTTTCGCAGTCCATCCATTTCTTGGAGACTTCACAGTACGGTGAATCTTGCTTGGCATGCAGGCGGCATGCCACTGGCAGCCCCCCAGGCTGGATTACTGTTTTGTAAAGTCCTATGTCTATGTTTTGTCTGATCTACAAGTCTCTTATTTCAGATTGATTTGGGCATCAGGATGTGTGTGCCTCCCTTTGGTCCTATTTCCTGTGTTTGTAGTTGATTTTCTCTGAGTAGTTCCAACGTGGTTCCCCCTGTATTCCACCCTGTTGAATCTCTCCCTGTGATATGTTCCAAAAGAAGGACTTCAGTCTCTGGGGTAATGTCTTATTTTCCATTCATCATAAACTTTTCAAAAGGGGACAGCAATCACTTTGAAACTTAAACTCTTTCATTACTTTATTTTATATGTATATTTATTATTTTATCATTCATAAGTAGTAATTTGTTTTTAAAAAGCACATGCTTTTTAACATATTGTAAGTTGAAACACTAAAGTAATTTAAGAAATATTCCCTTTCAAAATAATGTTATTTATGTGTGACCTCACAGGTCTTCCGTGTTTCATTGGGCATTTTCTAACATTAGCTATAGAATATAAGAAAAGGGCACTTTTTTCTGCATCTGTTTATAAGCTTTCTAGGCCTAGAAGTTTAGTTCGTTACTGATGATCCATTTATATAAAGAGTGTCAGTTACTGAAGTAATTTGAGTCTTTTGGTTATAATTACTAAAGAACAGACATTCCATCGTACCAGGCAAGCTTTTGTATTTAAGTATTAAAACCCAAGGCTTCTGCTGACTTTGACAAATGGTGTACTTTAATTAGCTCTGTGGACTGCGGAGCCAGCACACTGGATAGAGTTTTCCACTCTGTCTTTTGCTCGATAGCAAAGCTGGCTTTCCCAAGCACAGTTGTCACATGATAATAGAAGCATAGTCCTTTATAGAGATAGCTTTAGACAAAGCTAAAATGTAGTAGATCCCTTACTACATAGTTGCCTCTGTTGTGAAATGCAAATAATTTTTGGACAGCTAGCAGACACGGAGTTTACATTCTAATATGATTTTTCAGTCTCACTCTGTGACACTTTAAGTGTTCCAAAGGCACTATCTAAATATAGGATATTTTGTGCTGTATTATAAGTGTGAATGGGTACTATGAATTGGATTATAATAAGGCACAGATTCTTTAACATGAGGAGCATTATCCTGTGAGTCATGACCCATTATCCAGATGTGTTTGTATTCATGACAATATCAAATATCCCCCAAAAGACCAAAAACAGGATAAAACTCAAAGATCTAAATGTGAACAGCCAAAATGGAGCTCCTGCTTCAAAGTTTATTTCTCTTATAAAAGAGAATCAGGTAAGACAGTCAGAATTGATGCACTTAAGTTTTAATAAAATTCAAGGTGGTGCACTGCTCAGAACTTTCAGATGACGGTAGATCAGCAACACTTCTGTAGGTTGGCTTCTCAAAGTCCAAGTTATAATACTGCAACCAAAAGTCCCCAACAAGGGAGGAGGATGAAAAAACTATAGAAAGTGGTGGTCAAAAGACAAGCCTAAAAGAAAACGAAAAGCAAAAAACAAAAAAAAAGAAAGAAGAGAGGAAAGGAAGGGGAAAGGGAGAAAAAAAATTTAATTGGAGTCATTTAATGCTGTGTTCAGTGCTTAAAATCTATCTTAATTTTTATTAGATTGAATATGTATATAATTACTCTGTCAAAGTGTTATGAAAATTGCTGCATATGTATCCTGAGTTTCTGTACTCTTCTTAACAGTAGCAGATGCCGATTTAGTGGCAAGGCAAAGAGGGAAACCACTGACTAACTCTCAAAGCACTGCTCCTTGTTGGCCTACTAGGCTAATCATTATTGTATTTTATTAAATCACATAACAGTTGTGATTATACAAATTCAACTAAGTTTGGTAAAGTTGCTCTTGGTTGTGCTAGTGTCCATAAACCAAAGTTTGACAGGAGCACATCTGCAGTTAGGCAAATTGGATTTATTTTTGGCAGGGAGCAAGGGGGTTAGCACAGGGAACTGTGAGATTTCTCAGCAAGGAGAGGTGAGAATGCATCTATGATATGGTTTGATCTGCAGGGAAGCTAAGGAAGTAGGGCTTCCTTCTAGGTTTCACATTGTTAGGGGCAATTCTGTGATTGGGTGTTGTGTGGGATAGTGAGTTTGTTTTTGTCTGTGTTTAAGGAAAATATTGTCAAGTGGCTTTGTTTGCTTATCATGGTCTCAGTAATATTATTTCAGGTGGTTTTAATTTAACTTAATTTAATTTAATTTTTATTTTTTGAAACAGAGTCTCACTGTGTGTTCCACGCTAACCTTGAACTCACCATGTATTCAAGGCTGGCCTTGAACTCCCAGCAGTCCTTTTACCTCAGCCTCCCTAGGGCTGGGATTACAGGCATGCTCCACCACATCTGGCTTGAGATGGTATTTTGTGAGTTTTTGTCTAATAAGGCTTCAAAATGACCTGGCTGTCAGTGTCAGACCACACCGTAATAGCACAATGTCAAATCAATCCTAGATGTCAGAGGCTGCTTTTTATCTTTCTCAATGATGAGGAAAGATAGCCTCATATGAAATTGAAAATAAGATGTAAATCTTATTCGTTGTCTCAATCCTTATCTTTTCTTTATCAAATGCTTCCAGGAATTGTCTCTGGTGATGGAACATAAGTGTGTTAGCAGAATAATTTTTCACCTGACTTTTAAGAAATCTACATAGCCATTCACTATATATGATTTTTTAAAAATTGTTTTGATTTAATTAATTCATCCCAAAGTTTCAAACATATCTACTTACCTATTTATTCAGAATAAGTTTGCTACTTGAGGACTGTCAGGCATTCAGTAACTTGAGAAGAGAATTTCGTTTATATGGGCTCTACTTTTTGGATGGGCTTCACCATAAAGCAGAAAATGAGTTATGTGTATATTTACTGAAGTCAGCATGCCTCGGTCTGTGCCTCACATAATTTTAGAACAGAACTTTCCTGTGGAATCATCTCACATTCCAAATACTGATTTGTTTTCATTTTCCTGTTGGAATTATTGTTCCCCAGAGTCAGTAGGCTTGTGAGGACTTTGTCTCAGTTAGGCCTTTATCTTCAGCATCTAGCTGAGTTCCTGACATAAAGTGAATTAATATACATCTGTGGTACTCAATTAACAGTTTACGAGAAACTTAAAATGACTTAGTTTGAATGTATGGATGAATATCTTTTTTACTAGCTTAAGGATATCAACATGAATATTATCTTTTCTTTGATGTTGCAGTGCTACACAATAAAAGTTAGGGAGTCTTTTAGAGTCTATGAGTTTCTTTTTAGCAGGACAAAATATCAGCTAAGTTAGCAATGTGGGTACATAAAGCAGAATGTGTATTTGTGTCTTCAGGGTTAGAAAAAACTCAATGAAAGTGCTATGTCATTAGTGTATCTCAAGGAGTGTAGCAGACCCGTTAAATCTATGACACTGTCAGGAAGAATTCTGAGAAAAAGTGAACAACTGCCCATTTGTTACCTGAATTTGTAGGCTTTTAACAGAACTTAAAATACTTAACAGACATTAATCATGTCCTGTAAAACATACATTCTGTTCCTTAAAAGTAGAAATTCACATTTTAAAGTCTAGTGTGTTGGTAGATCTTTTTTCATATTTCTCCCGTTCATCCTTCCCCCAGTATCAGGAAAAACAATGTCACATAAACTGTTTGAAACACAACTGTGTCTAAAATTGTCCCTTAGAGGATGCAGGATTTTTGTGTTACTATAAAACTCATGTCATATAAAATACTGTGTGAAAATACATACATTGGGTTTAGGTTAATTATATACACTTACCAAAGTATACTTAAGTAATTATTCTCCTTCGTGAAACATGAAGTGTAAGAGCATGTGCATTTAAAATTTGTTTTTGTGTTCGTTGGAGTTAAATAACTCTTTCACAGATATAATTTTTGTCTTCATTCCAGGCACATTTGCAGTGTAATGATGGAGGATATGAACTTAACCCCCTGCTCTGGCACTGTGTTGCTGCTTGGTTTTGTGTTCTGAGCAATAGTCCTCAGCTGAACAGCGTGCTTGAGCATCTCATCTTGCATAAAATGCAGCTTCAGAAGAAATGCTGGTAAGAGTGATGCTGTGAATCCCGAGTAACTCAGGGAGAAACCTTTGTACTTAGATGTTAAATAAGTTTTGTATTTAAATGTTAATCGCCCTTCAGTTGACTATGAAAAAAGTATATTCTCAGTTCCACAGATGAAGGCAATTTATATATTTTGTATTAGTTCATATTATCAATAATTTGTTCCTTTTTTTGCTAGATGTACGTGCTAGTACATATAGTTTGTCTTTATTAAATGAAATTTTTAATTGATATGAATTTTGTTCCTCATTTATTTTGCATGTAATTAAATAACAACAATGAAATATAGCTTGTCATCATTGGAGGACATATACTGATTCTATTTCTTTATGCTTTATTTGTAATATGTAACAGAAGTGAATGCCCGCTGGGAAGGGATGAGAATGGATATGCTGTATTCCTAACTATAAGGACAGATTTTCACATTTTCATCATAGAGAATGATATTAACTGAGGGCTTATTGTATATGGTCTGTATTTGTTGAAGAACTTCAAAGAACTATATCTGAGGAAATTTAGCAGAAGGCATTCCTTTCTAATATTTGTGGAGGGTATGTCAGGATTTTGAATGACTTTTTTCAGTGCTAATAAAATAATAATTATCATCTGTCATGCTATAACAAATTGAAAATTCAGATATATTTTTGTTAAAAAAGTTTATAAGCTTTTGTTACTGCACTCTATACCAAAAGCCTTTGTAGGTATAAAGTCTACATTTCTCTGATCAACTATAAATCTTGCTAAAAATGTGGAGCATTTCTTACCAAAGGAAAGCCATTTGGCCACTTATATTTAGCAGTTTGTGGGATTCTAGATTATGGAAAGATTTCTGGAGAATGGCTTAAAAATTACTTCTTTTCCTAGAAATAGCTTAGTTTAGAAGACACTCATCCTATTTCATAGCCTCGGAGAAGTAACCCTGTTGGTATTAGAGTTGGACAAAAATGATGATTCTTTCACATCTTAATACTGAAGATATTATTGATAGGAAAACAAATGTGCACCAAATTAGAGTATTTATTATATTAATGACAATATAATTTTAATAAATATATTTTAATATGGATCCTATGTAAAACAAAGACTGGAAACTTTCTTCATTATAAGTTGAGCTATTCTGAAAGACAAGGAGATTCTCTCAAACCATTTTTAATTTTAGGAAATAAGTTGTAAAGGATTCAAACGTATGATTTATTTTTCAACAGGACAAACAACTAAAACAATTTTAGCTATTCAAAACTGTAGCTTAGGGGGCCAGGGGTATAGCTCAGTGGCACAAGCACCTGCCTGGCAAGTAGGAGGTCCTGAGTTCAATTCCTTGTATAAAAAAACCCTGTAGCTTGATGTTATAAATGAATAGAAATTACATCTTAATGTATAAAATAATTATTACATGACTTTGTCAAATTTATTTACCAGGTACTCTAATAATTACCACTAAACAGTTTAAATAAGTACTGAAATGGTAAAAGTGGATGATTAAGAATGTCTAAATCTAGAAGGCAATTAATTATTTCTTTAATTTTTAAAGTTTTATTCTATGATAGCAACATCCATTTAATTTTATTTGCTGATGATTTGTGTTTAAGTTTGACTATGAATACTTAAGTTTTTATAATATTCAGTTCTTTATAGACTGGGGGGCATAAAGAAAATGCCAAACTGTTCTTATTTTAAAAATGAAGAGACTGAGGCCAAGTGTACTAGGCTTATTAGTGACTAAAACCAGGTTTTAACTATCCCAGTGCAGCATTTGCTCCAGGCCTCATCCTGCTGTCATTCTGGACACATTGCTTAGTATATAAGCGCTTTGGGACATACTGTCACTTAGTCCTGCGTTTTGTTTCCAGAGGATATTATGTGAATCATTAAGTAAAAGTGGGATAGCAGTATTTAGACAACACTGGAAGAACAGAGGGTAAACTGAATAAATGAATGACTGTTTATCATAGAAAGGAAAGGATGACTGCTTAAAAGCACACTGCCAGAGTTTTAATTCTAAAAATCGGAAGCTAATAAGAATTAAGACTTTGTCAATATTTTCTAAACTGGATAGCTTTAGAATTGTGACAGGTGATACCTTTATTTAAGTGCCCAAAATATAACATCAAATAACAATTAGGAGGAGTAACCTGGTCAATTTCATTTTCCATGTATATCAGGAAAATAACATAATAATGAATAAATGTTCAGTGACTTCAAATGCGAGGGTAGACTACTCATAACATATCAGAACAAATCTCAGTTACAGTGATAAAAATTGCTGTGCCTATATAAATAAGTGGTTTATCTACTTATTTCTAATGCTGTCTGTTAGTAGATAATTCATGTATCTCCCTGCCTGATTTCTTCCAACCCTCTTCATAAGCATTGTAGTATAAAAAAAAGCAACAAATTAAAGCCACAGGTTTCTAGGCCTGGAAAAGTGCTGGCCCACGGTCCACAAAAAGACTCAAAGAAGGTGATCACAGAAACAGCATGGCCTCATGGGAGAAAGGGAAAAACTGAGGGATGAATGAACTGAAGACTAGAAATTATGAAAATGTAAAGAAAGCAGAGAAAACGAGAATTCAGGAGCCTCCTTCCAGTGCTTTGCACTGGTCTTTTTCTGTGCAGAGCTAGAGACAAACAGCTTGTTGGAAAGCAGATATCCACTTAATAATGTGGAATTTTGTAAGATGCTTCACATTCTCAATGCTCCACCCTGTGATTTTGGCCTTTTATAAACTGCTCTCTTTGCTCTGGGGAGATAGCTCGAGCCAATGCAAAAGGCTTTCTAGTCTACATGAGAGTAATGAATCGTGTTTGTAATTGAATTATTGGCCAGTGAGGACTGCGGAGAAATGCAGTATGACATTTCAGTGGAGCACTATAACATATAAAATTATATCTCCCAAAACAAAGTAGCCAATTTAATATGCTCCATGAGTGAATTCCAAAAAAGCTTGATCATTTAAAACTAAATCAGCAAGGCAAATGTTTCTGAGACATATAGTATTTGTGTGTGCATCACAGTGAATCAGAGAATCGCCTCTTTTGTACGGAGAGCAAGGCCTCAGCTTTCCAGCCAGATAATTGATATCGATAGTGTCTATGCCCTTGTGGTAATAGGAAAATAGTATTTTTAATATTCTCACTAACTGAAAATATTCAAAAAGTGTGCATTAATAGTCTTCCTTGATTGCTCATGAGTTGAGATGTTACGGTAGTTCACTTCATTCATTTTCTCTTTTCCTTTTGATTCATCCTGGATTTCTTATTGATGTTTTGATCCTCTGTGCTACTTACAACCATTTAGTTGTATGAAGGATAAATAAGCAATTTATGCATTGCTGCATCATCACTCAGTGAAAAAAGCTTCCACCTGAAAGCGGAACACCTGAGTTTTAGATCTATTCTTAGCTACCTCTGTGATTTTGAACAAGTGACTTAATCCCCATAAATCAGTCTGTGTAGCAGTTATACAGAGACAAGAATGACTTCAAAGAGTTTGTGAGGGATTTAAATGAGATAAGTATTACAAAGATGCTTTTGTACTTTAATTCTTTTCTAGATATTTTATCTTCTGCTAGATTTGAACTAATGTTTCCTCTTTCAGACCTCCTGCCTGCTGAATTTCTTCCCCATGTCTTCTGCTTAAACTAATGAAGTTAGACCCTTTATCTGCCCCACCTTACTCTCCCCATGCAACCCATTGTTTGACAGTGGTGTGGATAACTGATGGCACTTCAGACTTGCTTGCCTGCTTCCTGTTCCCGCCACCGCCATAGTGTGGGTGGGACCCCTAGCACTTCATGGCCGTTGCAGCGTCTCCACTGCTTTCCTTGCCTTGAGTATTTCCATCAGTAATCCATGACAGGGGCTGGGGATTTAGCTCAGGGGCACAGCACCTGCCTGACAAGCGCAAGGTCATGAGTTTGATTCCGGGTACCTGGAAATAAAAAACCAATAATAATAATAATCTGTGACAGACCAACTGCTGCCAGGCTGCAGCATAAATGTAATTGTATCTTTGCACATCTTCAACGTACCTAATAACAATTTCTTTTTATATGGCACAAAGGTTAAAATCCCAATTAATGTCGCAAGACTGCTCTCTTATTGGCTTTCTTGAGCTTCATGAATGGACTCTAATAATCCAGAGAAAGAATCTCTTCAAGAGACAGGCTCGGGGTTAGGGATTTAGCTCAGCGGCACAGCGCCTGCCTGGCAAGCGCCAGGTCATGAGTTTGATTCCCGGTACCGGAAAAAAACACCAAAAAAAAGAAAAAAAGAGACAGGCTCAAGACTCGATGCTTCATGTGCATCTCTTCCAAGTAGCCAAAAGTAGACAATGGAAAGAGATCTATTATTTCAAAGCATTTTTAAATTCCTTTATTTAATTAATTTATTTATTTTGTTCTTAAAAGTATTTTACTTCTGATTGAAAAATGAACAGCTTCCACACTGTTCATTGCAATATGATACGTAATATTCACGATATAATGCTGGTCATTTGAGGACATGTATATACACCTCAGTTTCTCCTTCATGCTTTTTCTTTTAGAAACATACTCTTTACCAAAAAGAAACTTCAGCAGTACAGGAAAAACTATTTTCCCAATAAATTTATGCATTTTTTTAAATGATCAAATTTAAGAATGGAATACTGACTCCTTTCTCCACGTGTGCTGAAAATGGAAACTCTTGTTTATGTAATCCTTCCCTTGAATAATCGTTTATTAATGTAAAGTGAAATTTATTGTTGCATTTTAATTAAATAAGTATTTAAAATATGCCATCTTGTAATGAAATATTTATATATGTAAGTTATTATATTTATGAAACTGTTTTACTAATTAAAATTTACCTGTATTCCAGACTCACTTGCAGGCATTTGTAATTAGAATTTCCTCTTTTTAAACCATTAAATACTGTTAATAGTTTTGGTTGGTTTGAATAAATTTCTAAGAATAGACATGATTACCTGTTTTATTAGGTAAGGCCTTGAATGTACACAATCCTAGGTATAATATAAGATGTACTTATTCTCCCTTTAGAAATAAGATGTTCATTTTGCCTGGTACTACATTTCCAGGATCACACTTTTTAAAATTTGCACTTCAGATCTCCAAATATTGCTATGCTCTTTCCTTCTTCTTGTCCTATGCAGTGTTCAAAGTCAGGTTTTCTCTTTTTTTGCTGCTTAATGTTCAGTACAGGCTTTTCCTTTAGGAGCTGCTTTGTCACATGGTAGTAACTGGCTCCCTCTCTTGACCCACTCAGCGTCTCAGGAGGCTGGGGAGCTCCTCTGCTCCACCTAACAGAGTCCCCTGTGAAGCCGTGCACAAAGGCGGTAGCTGTAGCTCTGTGTTTTCTGCAGGCTTCCCACTGACTAGTCCTAGCACGCATGTGTTCCCAACGTCTGCCTCCCAGGGTTTAGTGTTTTTCTTAAATTATGGTGACAAAATCCATGCACTTTCATGGACGCAAATGTTAAATTTGTTACTAATTGGGGACATTTTGGTTCTATTTTTGAAAATGACACTCTGCTCATTGAGAGAACAGGTATAGAGGAGTAAGGAAGACGTGAATGCTGATGTTCCTAACTTTAACAATGCATGTGTATGTTATGTAATACATTTTTGAAAGCCGGTAAACTCTGGCTCAGTTTATTACATAATTAGATGAAATCTATAGTAGTTCTAAGTTACTTTGTGCGTGCATAATTTAATGGCATTGTAAAACCAAGTCAGTGTACTGATAGTTGAGCTTTCTGCATTCTAACAAGTTCACAAAGAAGTTACTACAGGGTTAAAATTTCCAGTCTAATCCAATTTGAGTTCTTTCTATGCACATTGATTTTTAGTTTTGATTTTTAACAAACTCTATTGATGCTTCTCTTCTACTTTTAGAGGTATTTTTGCTTATAAAAATTTTTGCAGTCAGCAGCATTGATGGAAAATAGTGTTTCTGGTGAATTATTTTTCTACCATACGTGGCTAACATTCCTGATTTTTTTTAATCTATACTTTAATAAGAGTGCTATAGGTTAGATAAAATTTTCAAATTTAAAAGAGAACGGAAGAAGTCAAACCTTATGATTATCAAGTATAATCCAGCGGAAAATATGTCTTAGGAATTCTGTGACTCTCGTCCCCTTTGCTCGGCTATTTTGTGAATTATGAATGATAAGTACTTGGGAATGAATCGCGGTCCATCTTGCGGTTACCTGGACTTCTTCTACCTGTTATTGCAAAACCTTATAGAGAAAGAATCACAAAACTCATGATTTTCTTACTTGGAAGAAATAGTATTTTTGTAATTCAATTCAGTTCAGCATTTTGAACCTAGTCATTTTATAAAGTATTTTATTCCAGTCTCTTAAAAGTAGGTATATACATAAGCAAATTAAAACTGAAATAGGGTCTTACATTTTATATACATAATTAATGGCTGAGCTAAGAGTAAGTCTTAATTTTTTGACTTTAAAATTTATGATCACAAGAACATGCTAAGTGTATCTGTTAAGATTTGGTCTTCTGCATGTGCCAGAAGCCCAATTATACATACATAACCACATAAGGATTTAAAATTGCACATGGAAACAGTGCTGTACTAATGCATATGTGTAAGGGATTCCTCAAACCTCAGGCTCTTTCTGGCTGCCTTTTGGTCATTTCTAGCATGTGATTTCCATCCTCCTTGTTATAAGAGGGCTGTTCCACCTTCTAGTATGAACTGCAAGCAAAAGGAAGAGGATGAGCAAAGGAGAAAAAACTTTTAACAAGAAAAATAGTAGCTTACATGGAAAGTTTTTGTAATATGCTTCTGTTTATATGTTAGCCAAATCTGTATTATATGGTGCTTCCAAGTTTCAAGAAAGTTTGGAGATTTAACTTTAAATCAAATTTACTGAGATATAATTAAAAATATATTTTATATGCACTGATCTATGATTTTTGATGAATACTAGACTCATACAACCGCTACTTCTATGAAGATACAAAGCATTCTATCTTGAGGTTGAAATCTTAACAGAGAATTTTGCTACCTTGAACAGAATTCAGGTTCTGTCGTTGGTCAATAGCCAGCATCTGCCACTAACATTAAATATGGAGGTACTTAAATAATGGTCTGGAAAAGAAAAATTGCAACACACAAAGAACCTCTATGTCAAGGAATATTTCAGCGACAGTTAACCAAATTTAAACATATGAACTTGGGCGAGTCTCCAAGAACTATAAATGTCTCGATTTCTTAACAGTAGAAGGCATTTTGAAAAGTCTTAAATTTGTCCAAAATTAAAATCCAATGAGATAATAGTGTGAAAGAATAGTGAGATCTGTAAAGCCCTGTACAAATATGTAGAATTGTTTTTAATTCTCATGATGAGAGCTGCTCCCTTTTGAAATTGATTTTCAATTTGACTCTAGTAGCCTGACATATTATGGTTGTGAAAATTAAGTGTACTTGTGAAATATACCAACTTTTAAGTGTATTAATGATCTATAAATCAAGGCAATTAAGCAGCTTGGGGCAGAGGCACTTTTACATTTGCATTTTTATCAGTTCTGTTTTGAATTATGTCTCTTCCACTTGGGTAAAACTAGTACTTAATGTATAATTTCATGAGAATTTCAGAATATATATACACTTACGGTTAACAAGTTCTGGTATAATTTCAGTTACTATATAATACTTTCACAATAATATGTAACAGTATTTTATTCAGTTGAAACTAATTTTATTTTGAGAAATTGCACTTTTTGTAAAATCAAATAATACTACACTTTTGGAGTATCTGAGAAGACACTTTTTATTTGGTCTCTGTTTTGAGAAAAAAATACTCTTGAAATTCACCCCATGGAATCAGCTGCAGTAAGTTAAGATAAAAAACCCTTTGGGGAGTTGTGAGGGCACTCGGTAGCATCAGGGCCCTTGAGAATTATGTCCGAAAGGATCTATGAAGAAACATGATTACTTGTATTATTTAGTTCTCCCAGTGTTTTTCAGAGCATTATTCCAAACACAAAAATCTGGCCAAAATGCTGATCTTTCTTGTAGACTTTTGTCTTAATCAGTGCCAACCAAATCCAATCTTAATCAAAAATAAGTATACTCGCTATGCCAAATATCCATTTCCTCTGAGCATTTCCGTTAAAAAAACTGCTTATTATTAGTTTTTGTTAAAGTCTTTGTTATTTCTTCATCATCTAGGCTGGATTTAGTACTGGCCTTGTTAGTCCTTGGAGAAGCTGCCAAATTAAATATGACCTGCTTGAAAACTTTAATGGACCTAATGAGAGATTTTGTTTTAAGCATTATGTCTGTTGAGAAACAGGTAACAGCCTTCCTAATTTAAATGTGAAAAGCAACCTGAATAGAAACATTTTATTTTTGCTTTTATTTAAATTGTATATTATATTGCCAAATATCATGTGCAAAACTTTGTTATAATAATTTCAATTAAATATAAAAGTAAATGTACATATGTCAAAGCATTTACTATTTGTCACAAATATTTTCCATTTTGTAACTTATTATTAAAGTTTATGTTTTTGTGTGAGATACTTTCATCTATTTCTGAGCATTAAATCTGTTTCTACTTGTTCACAGTTAATTACATGTTGATCTGGCATTCTCATACATAAAATCCTATCTGCATTTATGGCTTTTTCTTTGGAATAAATTGCCAAAATTACATTACTGAATTCTTTTAAGATTCTTGGGATAGAAATTCTTCTCTCAAAGATGTAAATATTTTTGTATGTCTATGGAAAATATATGAAAATACCACACATTAGAAAGGATTATTTTCTAGCACAATATATAATGTATTTCACTGGGTTAATTTACATTCCACTGACTTCTAAAGAAATTGAAGTCATTGTTTTTTATATGGTTATAAGCTATATGTAGTTTTTGAGCTACAGTAGTTTTTGTACTCTAGGGAAAACTGGTTTTTAAATAAGTTTAAAAATATTTATGAATGTCAGTTTATTTTGATCTTTAAACAACTTAAAATTTGAAGATTTTTTTTTTTGGTTTTTCTCCGATACCGGGAACCGAACTCACAACCTTGCGCTTGCCAGGCAGGCGCTTTTGCCGCCGAGCTAAATCCCCAGCCCCCGATATTTTTGTTTGAAGCATAACATACAGTTCTTAATTATGACAGAATGTATTTTGATTACCTAATGCCTATTTTCTTATTTCAGGATGAAGAGTACACAGGAGATGATCTTTCTTGGGCCGGGAATGTAGTTCATATGTACACAACGATCATTGCAGAGATCTGTTTGTATGCAGCCACATCTGATTTGCGGAAAGCTGCCTTTATTGGCCTCTATGGCTGTAAATGTGCACGCAAAGATGTTTTCCTTATGGACAAATCAGAACAGCCAGAATTACAGGAAACAAGTATTTTAAGTCTTTTGGAATTCTTCTCTTCAAAAATATCAGATAATTGTGAGTAGATCACCTTTCATTTTGATGAGTAATATGTTTAAATGTCCTTGTTTACATATAATAATAGCTTTTTATAGAAAGTTAAGGTTTAAAGGTGAGACATAACTTTAAATTCAATTGGATTGTCCAGAAAGAATATTTTGTGTATGAAAATTTTCTACACAAACTCACACTCTGTTGATTCATGATTCACATATAAGTTGCAAAGATTTGTGAAGTGTTTTAGGGAAATTTGTGAAGTGTATATAAAGTTTATTTCCTCTTTATTTTTATAGTTATCTCCATTAGAACCCTATTTCTTTGCTTCTCCATTTTCTCTAGGCATCTACTGTTTCTTGTTCTTTACTTGTCCAGAAAAATTCTCTTCATTCACTCACTGAGATATTGTGTATTTCCTTCACAACTGTCTTCTTATATTCTATCAAAAAGTACCTGTTTTTCTTCTCAAAACCAAAGATAATTTTGCCGCTATGTTTATGGGGGGGAGTAACAGAATAAAATGCTCTTATTTTTAAAAGGGTAATATTGAAGTAATATTTTGAGAAGTTCCTTTAGATTGATTAAACTTTATACATTTATTATGAAAATCATTACAGTTTATATATTGTTTTAGTCTGATATTTATGACTCTGGCTTTCATTAAGTTGTGAGATAACTGAGTTATTTCTGAATTATATGTATATTAACCAAGAATCTAGCATAGTAGCATGTAATGGGTGGGCAAGTAATGATAGTAGATTCATCATGTAATTAAATAAATCAGTGAATTTCAGTTATAATTATAAGATTTTGAAATTATAGAAAAAATCAAAATTGTTTTTCTTCAGAAACATAATTTACTGATTTGGAGCAAATTATGGTTGCATGTAATTTTAAATAATAAGACTTCACTAGGGGATATTAATTTCACTTCTAAAAACTTTCTCACTATTTTTTAAATTACCTTCAGTACTCTTTTGCTTTGAGTCACAGATTGGAAACCGTCATATCTGACTGCCGTTTGCTTGCCCATTTCCTACTTTTCATAATTACAGTAGTTTTTACTGGTGCAAATTTTTAACATATTTAATACATAAATTATATTTCTCCAATGTTTGTAATATTAAGTGAAGGAGTAAGCATTCATTTATGTCATTGTTCATATTTTAATTATTCATAATGGTCAGGAATCTTCCTATACAGCAGTTCAATCCATGATTTTTTAAACTGCTCCTCAAAAAAGAAAAAAGCTAATTTATAAATTAGTATAGCTTTCAACTCTTGCCTAACTGTGTAAATTAGTGGTTTCTGATTCTTTTATTTCTTTGATGCTGATCGGGTCCAGAAGAAATTCCTCCATGAGGAGGATGTTTACTCCCAGAAGCCCTTTGGCTTCCCTAAAGGATGCCTGCCCTCTGGCATAACTTCATGATGATGGGAGAGCATATTCTCAATACACTCAAAATTTTGTTTCTCTTTATACGCCCGACAATTTTTCCCTAGCTAGTTGATAATTTCCTCAAATTTATTTATTTGTTGTTGATAGTTGTTCTTTTTAAGTTTCTTATTTTCTCCTGAAGATTTTATTTTGAAACCCCAGAATTTGAGTGAATTCTTGAAAGACATTTGTTTTTCTGGTAAATGTCTACTACTTAACGTAGCTGTTTTCTGGAAAGCACACCCCGACTCTTCATAACCAGATATTGCTCTTTTTCTTCATCATGGTGTCAACAGCAGACCTACTGGAAATCTTGCCATTTATGTGCATTTCTGTCCTCTTTTTTCCACATTAACACATCTAGTCTTATAGTATATTTTATAGGTGTTCTATTTCAACATTGATGATTTTTTAAAAAAAATTATTGTTATATGTTTTCAGCACATAAAATTTACATTCATTTTGGGAAATATTACATTCCTCCCAACATCTGATGCCTTTCCCATCTCCAAAAAGTCTGCCTCCCTCTTTCCTACCATCTCTCCTTTATTTTACTCTTTAATTTAGTCATATTCTGGGTTTCTCATGTAAGAGAAACCAGGTTATATTCAATTTTCTGGTTCTGACTCATTTTACCTAACATTACAGTGTTAAGATCCATCAATTTTCCTACAAATGACTTCAATTCATTCTTCTTTATATCTGAATAAAATTATATTTTGCATACATTGTATATATTATTTATTTATCTCTCTATCACTTTATCCACCTATATCACATTTTCCTTGTCTCTTTTTCCATTGGTGGCTATCTAGGCTGCTTTCAGGGTTTAGCTATTGTGAACTGTGGTGCTGTAGACATGGGTATGCATGTGTCATTACAGTATGATGACTAGCTTTTGGGAATTTACCCTGGACAGGAACAGCTGGATCAAATGGATTTTCTATTTTTAGTGTTTTGGAGAATCTCCATATTGACTTCTGTAGTGATTGTACTAGTTTATATTCTCAGTAGCAGTCTAGAGGAGTTCCTTGCCCTGCCACCTCCTCAATATTTGCTGTTCTTTTTTTTTTTTT